>NC_134812.1:3214908-3262408 GCF_046742065.1 Oratosquilla oratoria | reverse complement strand
AGAGAGACCAAACGGAGGAGTGGGACACCCGGCCGTTCTGGACTCTGGAAACACACTAAGAGAGAGACCAAAAGGAGCAGTGGGACACCCGGCCGTTCTGGACTCTGGAAACACTCGCGGAGAGAGACCTAATGGAACAGTGGGACACCCGGCCGTCCAAACTCACCTGATGGCGTGGCAGTTCGAACCAAGAAGAGCCAACTCAGGCCCATTAGTGTACTGTGCCTTCTTTCCTCGCCCGAGTGAGAAGAGAGGAGAGGAAGGAAAGAGGACAGAAAGAGAGGCAGAGAAAGAAAGAGACGGGCATACATGGGCGAAGATGGTATAGATGAAATAGGAAGGGGCGTGCACAGCCAAATGTCTTCTCACTAAACACAAATTACACAAAAACAAAAGGCAAAGCACCGTCCAGTCATAATTCTCCTTTTTTTCCATTCACACTGAACTAATAGCCACTCAAAAAATACTTTTCTTTGCTCACGCAACCAAACTCGACGCCAATGGAGGCAACCACAGGTCCTCACACACTAACATTTCCTCCTAACCATTCAGGGGGTCGATTGGATGTGAAGACCAGCAGGGGGAAGAGGTTGAGAAAAGGGATTCTTGATTTCTTTTCTTTTCTTTTCGTTTCCAACACATTTTTCTTCGTTCATTTTAATACTCCTCCATCTCAGATTATTTTCCTTTTCGCAGAGGTTCGATTTAATTCTGTACCCCACCATCTCCTCCTCCTCCTCCTCCACTCTAGTCTTCTGCTCCTCAGTTTCTTGGAACCGTGACTTCTTTCTCATGATGGTCACACACAAGAACCCTCCTTATTCCCAAGTCTCCAAGTCTAGGTCTCAGACAAGGTCTTCTCTCTCTCTCTCTCTCTCTTTCTCTCTTTGTTTCTCCCTCCCTCTCCGTCTCTCTCTCTCTCTCTCTCACACACACACAACGCACACGCACACACACTCACTTATATACAGACACACATACAAACATACACATACACACACATGCACGCACACACAACACATCACACACACACACACACACACACACACACACACACACACACAAGAAAAAAAAAGGTGAGCGTGCGCTTATTGGCACTCTTCTTTCTCCTGGAACGCTTTCAAATGTCCCCCTGACCCATATTTCTCTCTGTGTCCCTCTGGTGCCATTCCCGAAGACCCTCCCCTTCCGTGGCCCTCAACCAAGGCCCTTTCCCTTCCCTCTAATGATCCCATCCAGATGATGAATATTCTACTCCACTCCTTTGTCTGTGCTTGCCCCCATGACCCGAGGTCAACTTCCTGGTTGATTCTCTGCCATGGGCTCAACATACCCCCCCCCGGCAGTCTTGACGTTTTCATGAAAGTAGCAGTTGCCGACAAGACTGACGAGTTAAACACCATATGAGGACGGAGCCTTTATTTGTACGACGTTTATCTGTAATAAGCGAAACGTCGTACAAATAAAAGCTCCGTCCTCATATGGAGTTTAATTCGTCAGTCCTGACGTTGCGTCGCGTCTCCTCTCCCATCAAGTTTGTTCCACTCGGCCATGGCCCGAGTTCGGATCTTCTTCTCCTCGTCCCCTCCCCTTCCTTCATCATCTCCAGTTAGCATCTTTTCTGTATGTGATCCACGTTTTTTCGTTCCTTGCCATCCCAACACACACAAATGCTTATTGTATGTCTGCCCATGTACAGTACCCAGTTCATGTTTTACATCTTTTCACACAGTAAGACCTTCAATATTTTATTTATCACTTGTAAAAGTACTAAGTCTTGATAACTATTCAAACTGTTTACAAACGTGTTCTAGCCATATAGTGAAATTCAGATCTTCATCTATATATTTTTCTTTCGTATTCAATACTTAGATTACTCATCCATTTTTCCTCTGTACTCATATATATATATATATATATATATATTTATATATATATATAAATATATATATATATATTTTTTTTTTTTTTTTTTTTTTTTTTTTTTTTAAGGGGGAAACTGGCTTCGGCGAGGAAGTAGTCTTTTAGAAAACCCGTGAACTTAAGAGCAGAGACCAACCAATAAATCACAACCCCCGCCGGTCTGACCGGGAAAGAATCCCGTCGAATTGGAACGGAAATCAAAGACTCCGAAGTATTTGAATGCGTCGACAGTTGGAGAACTTGGGTCAGATTCGGTTCGGCGGCGTCTTTCGACTGAAGCACGCGTCGTTTTCTTCCGGTCTTTTCTTCCTTCCCTCCCTGACCCCTTTTGTCAGTTCTCAGTGTAGAAACTGTCTGTCTGGACCAAGTGAGTCAATGGTTCACAATGGCAAAGTATGGATGTCTAGAGAAGAACTATTATCGGTCCACAGCGAGGTCGGACGCGGAGCAAATATGAAAAAAAAAAAAAAAAAAAAAAAAAAAAAAAAAAAAAAAAAAAAAAAAAAAAAAAAAAAAAAAAATCAAACAAGATAATCAACAGAAAGACATTACAGCATACTGATCAATACTTTGTTCTGTTGATGGCTCACGCCTCTCTTCCAGGATGACTGAACCAAAATCCATCTCAAACCTTGTTCAGACTGTCACCGGACGATTTCTTCTAGCTAATGGACGGGTTTAACGTGTCTCGTAAACCATTCGATATATTATGCACACATGCTCACAATAAACACACACACACACACACACATATATATATATATATATATATATATATATTTATATATACATACACATATATATACACATACATATACATATATATAAATATATATATATACAGTATATATATATATATATATATATATATATAGAGAGAGAGAGAGAGAGAGAGAGAAGGAGAGTGGTTAACGAGTGGAATAGACTTAGTAACCATGTGGTGAGCGCTGAAACTATTTGCTATTTTAGAAGATTACATAACTTTATGGATGAGGGTGATAGATGGTAATGGGCATGGCATTGCCTAGTGTAAGCCTTCTGGTTTCTTGCAGTCTTCTTCATTCTTATTCTTATGCTCTTATATTCTTATATATATATATATATATATATATATATATATATATATATATATATATATATATATATATATATATACATATACGTACTGTATACATACACTGTACCTATATTGTAAAAGAATAGCTTTTCAGTTTTCACTCTGCTGAATAAAACACTTTGACCGTGACCAATGATTGATAAAGTCACCGAACAGTCTACTTAACGTCCTTTTTCTGCTAGGCGTCTCTCAATCAACCTACGATGATCACACCAGTCTGCCAGGTTTAACGGATTTAACCGCCCTTAACCGTCGATAACCGCCTCTACCAATTTCAAAAGACCTCATCACCAGCAGAGTCTCCTGGCATTCTCATGTCAAACGAGGTTCTTCATCCCTTCGATGACCCCCAATCAGGTGAGTTTTGACGTCCGAAGGATGCTGTTGGTCATTCAGCTCCTCGAAGTCGGTGGCCGTCGAGGCACCATCCTCCTCCTCCTCCTCCCCCTCCTGTCGCTCTAAGACGGTGTTTCTCAACCTAGGGTACCTGTACCCCCAAGGGGTACCAAACCTTAAACCAGGGGGTACGAGACATGATAGCCAGTGCAATGGTACTCTATATTTACCATGGGAAAGCAAAACCAGGTTTGTATCACTAATCCTTTTCATATGTTTGCATTGTATTTATATTGCATGGAGGTACGAGATTTTATTTTATTTTATTTTATTAATTTATTTATCTATTTATTTATTTGAGATGCCAAGGGGTATTGGCACTGAAAAAGGTTAGGAACCACTGCTCTAAGACGTCTCTTATCTCATCGACCAAGATTCCCCCCCAACCCCGACTTCGCCCTCTCCTCCGTTTGAGAGGTCTGCGGCTTGATATAGTACTTTTGTACTACCTACCGGAGTACAATGCCCTTTGTGGGTTTGCTTCGTAGTAGTACCATTGTTTTACTAAGGCTTTCAATTGGAATTTCCTCCGCGTCACGAGGGAAGCCTCGGATTTATGGAGAAGAGAAGAGGATCTACGTCGTGAATTTGAGTTTATTGGCAGGAAGAAAATGGCCACCGCGTCTTGGAGGTTTTTTTTTTTGTGGGAAAATAAAACCTTCATAGTCAATGTTTAAAGAGTTTTAGGAACCTCTATTATGTCAATGGTTTTTGCTTTTCATAATTCGTAATATAATATCTACCCACCAAGGGTCGAAATAAGAAAAATCCCCTTTTGTCTGCTTTATGTGAATAGTGTGTGTGTGTGTGTGTGTGTGTGTGTGTGTGTGTGTGTGTGTGTGTGCATACGTTTGTGACAGCATAATTCAGGAGCCACCACACTGACGCACACAATTCGTGCGGTGCAACTTCCCTGCCACAGCGCAACATACTCGTCCTCCCCCAGTGTGGCAGGAGGAACGCGGCCTCTTCGATTTGACAACAAGATCAAGACTCGAACTCGATGCGGATGAGGCCGCTGAGGCCCAACTACCGCATACAATCAGCTGGACAAGTCTCTTAATCCAATAGGTATCTGAATTCAATATAGAAACCAATGACAAATGGAGACAAGTAAGTTTTACATAATTCTGAAATACTACTACATATTCATGTACTCATATCAACGTTGTTTTGTTTTGATCTGTTTACTACAAAAATAGATTGTGATCTGAATTCAATCGAGAGTGAATCTGACTTTCGTATCACATCGTTTGTGATATACCGTATAATCAACATTATTTGATTCTTTTTAAGTGTAGTTACACGAAATAACTTACAACAATGTGTTCTATATTCTTCAAGTTAGAATTGAAGCAAGGCATGTTACAAAATTACGTAATGTAAGCACATTTATTTTGAAAAAATAAAAAACGACATGACCCACAAAAATAAGCGCGCGCGTGCACACACACACACACACACGGACGCACACACACACACATGGACGGACACACACAATAAAGAGGATTTTTGGACGAGTCCCTCAGGACTCCATTCGGGAGCCACTTGTGTCTCTCTGGAGACGCGGAATCGTCGGCTAACTCGACAAACTCTTAAATCAACAACGCTCCGTCCTCCCTGACTCCCTCCCTTGAGTACAAAGAATGAGGGGGAGCGGCGAAGGAGGTGGAGAAAGAGGAGGAAGCGAAGTAGGAAGAGGAAGAAATGAGGGTGGAGGTAAAAGAGAAGGACAAAGCAAAGGATGACGAGGAAAAAGAGGAGGAGGAGGGAGAAGAGGGGTAGCTTAGAGGAGAATTAGGAGAGAGAGGAGAAAAAATAAAAGGACAAGGCGAAGGAGGAATAGGAAAAGGAGGACGATGAGAAGTAGATGGAGGAGGAGGAAGAAAAGGAGGAGGAGGAGGAGGAGGAGGAGGAGGAGGAGGAGAAAGACGAATCTCTTAGATAAGAAAAGGATGCTTGTCAGTATTGATTATGGATTGATAAATCTCTTTAAACATTTTAAACGAATCTAATAACGATGTAAACAGCTTACACATCTTAACCAAAAACCAGACGAATTTCATTTACTTCAACTATCCGCTTACAGGAAACAAAACCAAATGCACAGTCAACAAACAATAATACAGTTCGACTCTTTACAGACGCGACGAATACCTTACCGGGCATTCACGGTAATAGCCACCGTTACTCCACTATTTCACCCGATGACCCCACCCCCATTTTGGAATCAATGAAGGCAAACTGCCTAGCCCATGCACTGGCCATATGAAGAAGGAAGAAGAAGAAGAAGTAGAAGAAGAAAAATAAAAAAGAAGAAAAGTAAGGAGAAGAAAAAGAAGAGGAAGAAGAAGAAGAGGAAGAAGAAGAAAGAGAAGAAAAATAAGAATAAGAAGAAGAAGAAGAGGAAGAAGTAGAAGAAGATGAAGAAGAAGAAGAAAGAGAAGAAAAGGAAGAAGAAAAGAAGAGGAAGAAGAAGAAAGAAGAAGAGGAAGAAGAAAGAAGAAGAAGAACAACAACAATAACAACAATGGCAACAATGACAAGAAGTAGAAATGAAAAATAACCAATGAAAATCTGGACCGGAGCGGAAGCTACCTCCATCTATATGACCGGGCCATGACTTTTTCATCTGTTACACACACAAGGATATTGACCTCCACTGGAGTCAGGGAATGAAGGCTTAAGGGGAAACCATCAAGGCACTCAGTTAGGATCATAACTGCATAACATCAGCAGCTAAATGTTTATATTAATTGGCACCTGGGGCTGCAATATAACAAACAAGTTGTATTATATCAATACGAAATATGGAGACATCACGTGACCAGTTTTGGCTTTAGATAATGGCAAACGATTTCATTCGGCCGAAGAGCTGTTTTCAAATCGATGCGCTGAAAAAAAAAATCTTCTTGTCTGCTGAGACTAATTTCATGAAACCATCGTTCTCGGCTGAAACATGAATGACGACCGCATATGCAGTCCAGGGGTCGGCTCGCGAACTGACGGGTTAATTTTCGAAGATGATTTACGTACTGCGAAAGAAGGGGCCTCTTTCAAGTCCAGGGGAATCTTGAGCATCGTTCCAGAAACGACTGAAACGGTTTTCCGGGGTTGGTTTGCATAGTCTCTAGAAGTAAACTTCCTACAAACGAAACTCTTTCTTAGCCAGTGTGTCCTCACCTACTCTGAACAGTGATTCATAAGGACGAGGCTTGCATTGTATTGATACAACTACTGTACTGAGAATGTTGAAGGTCTTGCGAAGGTGAATCAAATCAGTAGGCGAATAAAGAACCATGTGTTCAAAATGGGAAAAGGTAAGATTCTTTAATGAGGTAGATTAAGGCTCCGCTAGGCGGAGAAAAAGGAAGATAATTCGTGAAGAAAGGAAGGGAGAGGCGAGCAAGAGTCTGCCAGCTTGAAGGTCAAGAGATGAACTAAGACCGTCTGAGGTCGAAGTGCGGGTCAGGACCTGCGAAGTAGAAAGACGGAGGGACGAAGTAAGGTCTGAGAACTGGAGGGAAAGAAGGAAAGGAAAGCTAACGGTGGTATTCTTAAGAAATATATATTTCCTTATATAAATATTATATGAATTATTGGAAGGGAAAGATTTATATAAGGAAAGACTTTTTTACGAATACCACTATAATGATCTTACGGTGGTATTCTTAGAAAATTCTTTCCTTATATAAATCTTATATAAATCCTTGGAGGGGAAAGATTTATTTAAGGAAAGAATCTTTTTTTAAGAATACCACTGTAAGATTCTTACGGTGGTATTCTTAAAAAAATCTTTCCATAGATAAATCTTTCTCTTCCAAGGATTTATACAAGATTTATATAAGGAAATATTTTTTAAAAATACCACCGTAAAATTCTTACGGTGGTATTCTTAAAAAAAATCTTTCCATGTATAAATCTTTCCCTTCCAAGGATTTATACAAGATTTATATAAGGAAAGAATATTTTAAAGAATGAAGCAAGACCCTTCATGTATTTCCCCACAAATATGTACTGTATTACCCCGACACCCCACAAACTCCAACCCCGAAACCATACCCCAAGGCTAGAGCACAGTACCTGTCTCTTCTCAAAATAGAACAATGATACTCTTTAACTCCAAATCACAAACACAGAGTCTTGGAACAAGTCCTTTGTGACCTATGTTTCTGATAACGCCAAGCCTGATTACTGTCCAACAATAAAATGTGATAGTCCCCAAAGTGTATTGTATGTCTGAGCTCTCCGAGACAAAGCTACCCTATATGGGTCATCACTGAAAAAAAAAAAAAAAAAAAAAAAAAAAAAAAAAAAAAATAATTATTCTTTTCATCGCGATCCATATAATCTCGTGGAGTTCCTTCACCATCCCACACGCGTACACACACACACACACACACGCACGCACGCACGCACGCAACTCGTGGCGCAGTGGTACATTTCCCGGCCGCCACTACGGTGGTACGGGTTCGAATCCCGCCCAGGGCTGAAATAATTTTAGTATCGTTGGTCTGCGAGTCCTTACTCCAACCCTCGTGGGCGGGGAGTTGGGGTCTGTGTGCTTGTAAGGTCATATAAGCTCTGAGCTCTCTTCCGGGATGGAAATAGCTGTCGATCACGAGTCCAACACATGATCCAAGACAATGGTGAATCTCACACACACACACACACACAGACACACACACACGAACACACAACCGATATAATCCTTTGCTCTTAAGAACCAAATTTTTGACAAAAGAGAAAGAAAATAGTCAAATAATTAGACGGATGACCGGCTGCTTTCCACAGGGTTGGGCTATAGGCTGTTGACACAATCGACATAACTCTGGACCCGAAAAATAATTATCGCAATAAACGTAAAAATATTTGCAAATTGCTCCGATTCGTGTCAACAGCTTTGGACATTAGAGATGGGAAAACAAATAACTGAAACCAATCATTCTGCAACGAGTGAAGAGAAACGCCCCTGTTTAACCTATGGACAGCAACAAACTCATCGTTATGAAACATTAAAATGACATTACAGGCTCCCAACACCAACTCATTCTGCTGGACGTGGCCCGTTACAAAAGCTCATTTAGTACAAAACTCATTAACATATACACACACACATACACACACACACATATATACACACACACACACACGCGCGCACACACACCCACAACGCACACAAACACGCACACACACGCACATAACTACGCACACACATACACACACACCGCACACCCACCCACCCACACAACTACATACACAAAGACACGCGTGCATACACACGCACACACACTCACGCACACACACACACACACACAACGCACACACGCACACACGCACAACACAACTACACACGCAACACGCACACACACACACACCACGCACACAAACTACACACACAAAGACACGCGTGCATACACACGCACACACACGCACACACACACACGCACTTTCCTGGAGCAGCTCAAGATGAAAGGAAACCTAGCGGAGGCCGAAGAATAACAAAGGCAGTAGGGCTACTCTGACGCTGTCTACCTCTGAGCCCAAGGCATCTCATTCCTCATTACTAAAACTAATTTTCAGGGGTTGCTTTAACAAGAAACAGAACGGCAACAACAACAACATCGAGAGAGAGAGAGAGAGAGAGAGAGAGCGAGAGAGAGAAAGAGAGGGTGAGAGAGAGATCACACGACGGTCTTATTTCATATGTGGATTGCATTCCCGTGCATTTATATATATATAATATATATATATATATATATATATATATATATATATATATATATTGTGTGTGTGTGTGTGTGTGTGTGTGTGTGTGTGTGTGTGTGTGTGTGTGTGTGTGTGTGTGTGCATGTGTGGACAGGAAAATGAATCGTGGCTGGTGATGGACAAACACAGATTCCGAGACAAAAATAAAAATAGATAAATAAAGGGGGGAGGGATCAAAGTGTGAAGAAAAGGAGGTAATATATCATGACCACTACTTTTCCCCCCTCCTTCTCCTTCGTCTATCTCCTCCACCACCTTTTCTCCATCTTTCAGGTCCAAAGTCTCATTGCCACCTCCACCCTCAGCCAATCTCCCTCTTTCTCTCTCTATCTCTTTCCTTTTCCCTTACGTCTTAACCAAATCCACTCCAGTCTCCAAAATCACAATGGATGATAATGGTTCTCCATCTCCATCATCGACTTTACTTCATCATCATCATCATCATCACCACTACCACAACCATCGCCATCATCATCACCACCACTACCACAACCAACACCATCATCATCATCACCATCGCCATGACCACAGCCACCAACACCATTTTCGCTCTCACCACCGGTGTTATCGTCCGCCGAATACGCACCCAAGAAATGCGAAGAAGAATTTCCAAATTCCTTCAGGGAAGAACGTGAAAATGGGAGGTCCGTGGAGCCAGTCTGCAATTCAACACAATTTGAATTTCTAGCAAGGCCAACTGCGTCATGTAAATGTACGTGTACATGTGTGCGTGCACAGGCAACCCGGGCTTTGGTACATTCGTTTGGGTACAACGTGCGCTCACATGCAATGAATGTACAGATATTAAGAATATCCTGGAACTAGCTCACTCCAAACACACGGTTCTGCATATGCATATTTTGTGTGTGTGGGTGTGTGTGTGTGTGTGTGTGTGTGTGTGTGTGTGTGTGTGTGTGTGTGTGTGTGTGTGCAGACAGACATACAAGATAGAATGAGAGAGAGATCTAGAGAAAGTGGGGAAAAGACAAGGTACGAGACGGATATAAATATTAAAAAACAAACAAATAAATAACTAAACATTTAAATAAAAAAAACAGATAAATTAATGAATAAATGCATAAATGCATAAACAAATAAACACACATATCAATGAATAGGTATAATTGAATGAATGAATAAATAAACGAATAAATAAAAATGAAGGCTATGCAGTGAGGAAGCAACCCACATTTTGGTCATCAATCGAGTCCAGGATGACCCAAGAAACGCTGCCGCTCCAGGGACCGATCCAATGTGGACAGAAGGCGAAGAAGAAGGATGTGGTCCCGAAGACACTCCCTCGGGAGTAGCACCATCAAGGACTCCAAAAAGGGAGGTGGAAGAGCAGGAGGACGAAAAGGAGGAGGAAGAAGAAGAAGAGGAGGAGGAGTATGGGGAGGATGGAGTAGGAGGAAGTGGAAGAATAAGATAAGTATGGGAAGGAAATAGGAGGAGGAGGAGGAAGAGGAGGAGGACGACAGCCGGGGTGACGAGAACGAAACTTCCGGAGATGTAAGACGTCCTTCCTGCAGGCGCGGAAAGAAAGAAAAGAAATATTTTTAGTCTCGCAAGAGGGAGGCAGGACAGGAGGAGGAAGAGGAGGAAGAGGAGGAAGAAGAAGAAGAGGAGGAAGAGAAGAGGAGGAGGAGGAGGAGGAGGAGGAAAAGTGCCTGACAAGTGGCTGACCAACCGACCGACCACAAAATAAAATAAAGTCTGAGGGCCGTACCTTCTTAAGCAACAGGAATGGGGAAGATGTTCGAAGGGTGGTGGTGGTGGTATAGGCGATGGTAAGGTAGTGGTAATGGTGGTGGTGGTAGTGGTGGTGGTAGGGATGATTGTGGTAGTGGTAGGGGCGATGGTGGAAGTGGTGCCGATGGAAGTGGTATGTAGTCATGGTTTCGACGACTTTGGCGATAGTGACAACGACTATGACGACGACGACGACGACGACATGACGTCAGTCAAGTCAACGACGAAAAGCCATTTCGACTCAGGAAGAAGAAAAAGAATTAAATAGTTAACGAAAGAGAGAAAAAAGTAAACTTTTGACGGGTAGAATATCGCCAAAATAGAGACGAGAGAGAGCAACAAAAATATAAACTTTTTTCAGATCAATTTACTTGCAACGGGAAAGTCTATGGGAAAGCAGGGATACGATTTTTGTCATTTGTTGGGATTACTAAATATATATAAAAAAAATATACTCATACCATTGCTGTTTTTACCATCAGTTATTAGAAAAAAAAATCTCTATAATGCTTTTGAAAGTAAAATAGACGAACATTGGATTTTATTCCTTCAGATAAAAATGTTCGGCGGACCGAAATAAAATTTCTTTGTATTTTCTGATTCCAAAGGCTGTCACTCCTTTATCGAAAAAATAAAACATTCACAGAGTTTTCCCATACGAAATATGAATTCTTCGTTCTTTTCAAATAAAAGCCAGCGCTCCGGTTTTGACGCAATTCTTGATAAGGAACTTATTATAAGTTCTAATTATTTATTACTTGTATTTAAATGTCAGGAGGCGTCTTGTGACGCTCCCTCTCCCTCCCTTTCCTCAATGATGTGAAGGAATCACGGTAAAGTTGGTTTAAACGGGGGCCCGGCATCTTTTTCTGAAAAAAAAATTCCACTCAAAGGATCCCCGTTAAGTGCATGGATGAACAGGAGCGCGTGCGCGAAAATAAATAAACAAATAAATAAATAAAAATAAATAGATAAATAAAAATTTAGATAAATAAATAAATAAAAATAATAAACAAATAAAAATAAAATAAATAAAAAAGTTAAATAAATAAAATAAAAAATAAATAAATTAATAAACAAATAAAATTTAAATAAATAAATAAATACACATATACAGCAAAGGGTTTTCCCCCTTCACGGGGGGTAGCCAAAAAGAAAAAGGCATACAAACAACTCCCACCCATTCCATTTCCTATATATTCCACTCCACTCCACCCTCCTCCCTCCCTCCCATCTTGGCACCTCTTGGAAATAAATAAGTAAAATCACGCCAAGGCTGAAATTTTTAACATCACTGTGATCCGAGCCGGTACTCCAACTCTGGTAGCCATGGGTTGATTTTTTTTTTTTTTTTGTATATGTGTAAGGCATTATCCATAGATCGAGCCATATATAAGCTTTAAACTCTCCTCCAGGAGGGCAATAGTTGTGGATCACAATTCTAGCACATGATCCAAGACCACAGTGAAAATTATACACACAATGAATGGGAGGAATAATAGAACGAGAGAGAAAACGATGGATAGATATAAAGAGAGAGACAGAGACAGGAAGAAAAAGAAAGGAGAAATGGAGAGATAGCTAGTGTGAGGGAGAGAGATATAGATAGTGGGGAGAGAGAAATAGTGGGAGAGGGAGAGGGTGAGAGACTGAAAGAGAGAGAGAGAGAGAGAGAGAGAGAGAGAGAGAGAGAGGGTGGGAGGAGAGAAATAATGAGAGAGAGGGTGGGAGGAGAGAAATAATGAGAGAGGGAGAGGGTCAGAGAGAGAAAGAGAGAGAGAGATAGTGGGAGTTAGAGAGGGTAAGAGAGAGAGAGGGAGAGAGAGAGAGAGAGGGTGAGAGAGATAGTGGGAGATAGAGAGGATAAGAGAGAGAAAAAGAGAGAGAGCATAAAGACCAAGCAAAGTGTATGGTTAATATGCCGTTTCTCATACAGACGTGATTATATTGGTAGAAGGTCTCGTTTTGGGTCCCATTACGCGGTGAGCTGAACCCGACTGCCCTTCTCTTTGGTTGGAAATTATTCGCTGCGTAGGGGCTGCCTTCACGTGGAAAAAGACGAAGGACTAAGGAAAAAGTTATGGAGTGTATCATTGAAAAGCTTGATTTTGCATCTACAATGTTACGTAAATCACGACATAAGGCAACACACACACACACACACACACACACACACACACACCGCAGTGGTAGTGTTCGCAACCGCTGCTACGGCCGTTCGAGTTCAAATCCCGTTCAGGGCTGTAATAATTTCAGTATCGCTGCACTGCGAGTCGTTACTCCAATTCTCGTGGGCGGGGAGTGTGTGTGCGTGTGAGGTTACAGCATTACCCATAGATCGGTCATATATGAGCTCTGAGCTCTCTTCCGGGAGGGAAATAGGTGTCGATCAGGAGTCCAACACGTGATCCAAGACCATGGTGAATCCCACACCAATAAATACCAACACACATTTCCTTATTCGTGTTCTCGTTCTACGTACACTCCTCAACAGGTTACTGAAACTGGCCGTTTGTCTTCTTCCTTATGGCCGACCGCGGACCGTAGTTGTTCTTGCCGACATAATGCTGCCCTTCTCACCGCCTCAGAGAAGGATGGGGTGGAGTTGTGGTAGGTGGGACTTGGTGGAGTGACCTGAACGTGAAGCTTCTCTACACGAGCATCCCCGAAGACTGAGGCGACGTATTAACTACCTCGGGAGTGAGATCATGTTCCCGTGTTTTCGACAGAGATGGATGTCCTAAGGTGGTTCCCTACTCGCATGTCGTTGGCAGGTGTCTAGCGAGCGCTACTCAGGTAGACTACGTGGTTGAGTGATCGAAGGTGGTAAGGAACGAATGTCTCAATCAGCTCCATCTTTATTCTGCAAGTGCTCCGGGATCACGCGACAGTCCGATCGGCCAATCAGCGATCGCCACGTGACATGAAGGGCTGCTGTCCCGGTGTGTGCCTAACAGTTGTCGCTGATATCAGCGAGGTGGGTTGTTCCAGTAGCCAATTACCTGTTAGTTTGAGTGGCAAAGCGGTCGTTTGTGATGTGGACGCCACAGGGGTGACTGTACTCGAGGGAAGACGTGTGTGTGTGGGGGGTGGGAGACACAGCCTGCGAATTGAAGCTCAAGGGGAAACTGCGCCAACGGATGAGCAACCCGTCCGTTTTTTCACTGATCCCTTTGTCGCCTTAAGCGGATGATAACCCGGCCGGGAGCGAATCCGATTTCTAGCAGTGGAGGTTGCATCTTTTAGTTCATCTGAGTGAGACGTCCCTTCCCCTTCCCTGCCCAGTGGGGTTAGCGCTTTTTGGCAACAAACAAATACCAGGGATTAATGACGAGATGGATTAGAACCGAATTCGAACTGGAGTGAAAAAGAATAACGGATTTTCGTGTGTTGGGCCACCAAAGGTAACGGCTCATCCATCTTTTAGCTCGCCATCTGGGTGGGGCTTCCCCTCCGTGCCCGTGTCAGCGTTCTTCCAAAGAACACCTGGGGTTAGAATCAGACGAAAAGAAGAGAAATGGGAAAACCTGAAACCTTTTGAGTTGGGCGTCGAAACAATTCTGCCCATGGTTCCTGAACCAGCGTTTGCAGTTGAAAAAAAACAACGAAGGAAATAAAGAAAGATATAAGGAATACACACGTCAATTATACTTTTCTTCTCAAAATGCGCCAAGCAAACACGCGGCGTCACCGTTATCTTCGTCATCGTCGTCCGAAACCCACAATTACCCGTTCGGACAAAGAAAGAAAGAAGGAAAATAAAAAAAAGAGAGAGAGAGAGAAGTGCACCGCGTCAACGGCTTTGTCGACACGAAGAAATAGAGAGAGAGAGAGAGAGAGAGAGAGAGAGAGAGAGAGAGAGAGAGAGAGAGAGAGACCTCATCATCGCCTGGCGACATGACGTCATTACCCAGGTGTGGGGCTGCGCGACTCAGTCATCGTTGTTGTTCACATTGTCGTCATAATCTTTATTTTTTAGTTTTTTATTACACTGTTTTAGGCAGAAATATTCCAAAGTATGACCTAAGTATCGGTCAGGGATTTTTATTTTCTTCCTTAAGCGCTGGATTTGGTGGGTAAACAAAACCTGATATATCTATCGTTAAAAGCACTAATGGCGTGAGCCTGATATGAAACAAGACGCTCTTCATAATAATTGCTCCTTTCACCACTAAGACACTAAAGGCACTGTTGAGCTGTGTAGACGGGAAGATTGACGCCGATGATGTCACCTAAGATGACGTAATTATGAAATTAAATTGTTATCGGTGAGGATCAAAGAACACTATTATACTAACTTTATGATCAAGTTTTCGAGGCACAAAAGAAAAAAAAAAAAAAAAAAAAAAAAAAAAACACTGCCTCGGCTCGATTATTATTGACGTCTAATGGGAGCCGAGCTGAAAGTAGAAATGAAATCTTAAGTTAGGTTACGACGGTACAACTTATGTCCACGGATGTTTAAAATTGATCAATATTCTCTCAAGTCTGCATGGACACAGACACATGAGAATTTTTTTTTTTTTTTTTTTTTTACACGGGAAAGAGTGAAAAGTTACTAACGATGCCGAGAGTGATGCCAAAACCATGAATAAATGATCGACTGAACTTATGGAGTCGCTTTGAATCTTAACTTCCACACGCATACAAGTTTCCTGCCTAACCAATATGGATAACAGCGTTACTTGATTCTATAGACGAAGTTTGCCACGATGTCCTCGTGTTATGTAAAACAAGTTTCGTTTTCTTCAGAGACAAGGCGACACCTACGAAATGAGGTCAACAGCTTTCGGACCTCAAACCTTGGCCCACAGGATTGATGGATGTACGGATGGATGGATGGATGGATGGATGGATGGATGGATAGAGAGAGGTGACGTCAACTCTTGCGCCCAGCAACACGGACTCTAGAGAGAACAAATTCTTGTCGGAAGAATACGTCCATGATGAACCCGTTCTCTAGTTTCAAGTTAACCACATTCAAATTTCTATTTCTTCCCTAACCATTACTAGTTATGATTTTTGTTTGCACCTTATAGCAGAAGAATATTTAACGCAAAATTTTAAACTTCGCTTTCCAAAATTCGCTCTTCTGTATGCTCATTTTTCTTTTTTCTTTAGATTCCCATCAAATCAGCATCAACGCGAACATGACCCTCGCCTTCTTTTTCTTCGTCATATTGTTCCTCCTCCTCTAGCATGACTTTCCTCTCATCTTTGCACCCTTACATGGAGTCGAAAGAAAAAGAAAAAGAAAGTCTTTCCAAGAAATGGCGAATAGCGTGGTGACAGCAGCACGGAAGAGAGTTAGAGAGAGATAGAGATAGAGAGAGAGAGGGGGTAAGAGAGAGAAGAGAGAGGAGGAAGAGAAAGAGAAAGAGAGAGAGAGAGAGAGAGAGAGAGAGAGAGAGAGAGAGAGAGAGAGAGAGAGAGAGAGAGGGAGGAGAGAAAGAGAGGAGGAAGAGAGAGAGAGAAAGAGAGAAAGAGAGAGAGAGAGAGAGAGAGAGAGAGAGAGAGAGAGAGAGAGAGAGAGAGAGAAGAGGAATATCACGACGGTAGACAGGCTGGACGTGAATGTCAGAGCACACAAAACTCTCCTTTCTCTCCTCCTCCTCCTCCTCCTCCTCCTCCTCCTTCTCTTCATGATCTTCATCCCACGCCTGTCCTCCGTCAGGCAGCGAATTGGGAAGTGGCGTTTTCGAGTTCATGATGACCTCGCCAAAGGCCATAAAAGGTCGTCACTCATCCCTCCTGTGCAGGACCGGTCCAGCCAAACCGCCCAAGAGCGGACTGTTATTTACTTGATGGAATTGGGTCAGCTCGTCCTTGTCCTCATCATCCTCTTCCTTTTTCCGTAGCCTTTGACCCATTAATGACCACAGTCCTCATTTGGGTGATGGAAGTTCGCTGGCTGAGCGGGTTAGGGCGTCGTTACTTAAGGCGAAGGTCGAGGGGATGGCGGTTCGAATCCTGCCACCGGCGAAGTTAAACTAAGGGCATGGTTTATTAAATTCCACGCTACAAAGTCCTTTGTGAGGGGCACCGTAGTAGCCTTCCGATGGGAGGAGTTTGTGACGTTAAACTATATCATTTAAGGGTGATGCACTGGAACAGCTTATGTTGGTAGTGGTGGTATGTGGTATGTGGTGAGTAATAGGTGGATGATGGGTAGGTGTAGGGAGATGGTGGTAGGTTGTAGTGGTTTTGATGGTGGTGGAATGGTAGCTGTGTTGGTGGATTGTAGTGGTTTTGGTTGTAGTGGCTGTGGAATGGTAGCTGTGGTGGTGGGTTGTAGTGGTTTTGGTTGTAGTGGTGGTGGAATGGTAGCTGTGGTGGTGGGTTGTAGTGGTTTTGGTTGTAGTGGTGGTGGAATGGTAGCTGTGGTGGTGGGTTGTGGTGGATTTGGTTGTGGTGGTGGTAGAATGGTAGCTGTGGTGGTGGGTTGTGGTGGATTTGGTTGTGGTGTTGGTAGAATGGTAGCTGTGGTGGTGGGTTGTGGTGGATTTGGTTGTAGTGGTGGTGGAATGGTAGCTGTGGTGGTGGGTTGTAGTGGTTTTGGTTGTAGTGGTGGTGGAATGGTAGCTGTGGTGGTGGGTTGTGGTGGATTTGGTTGTAGTGGCTGTGGAATGGTAGCTGTGTTGGTGGATTGTAGTGGTTTTGGTTGTAGTGGTGGTGGAATGGTAGCTGTGGTGGTGGGTTGTGGTGGATTTGGTTGTGGTGGTGGTGGTGGAATGGTAGCTGTGGTGGTGGGTTGTGGTGGATTTGGTTGTGGTGTTGGTAGAATGGTAGCTGTGGTGGTGGTGGTTATGTGGTGATGGTAGTCGTCTTCGTCATCGTCCCGTTTCATAATATCATCAGCCAAAATGCGACCTTGACCTTCAGCCTCTGTCTGGCTCATTCCCCCTCTCTCCACCTCCGCCCCGTCCTGCATGATACACATCATGTCAGGGTCAAGTGCAGCAGAGAGGGTAACTGACGCGACAACAAGAGAAAAGAGTCAAACCAGGAGTGTTGTGTGTGTCCGGGGTGGGGGGGGGATGGGGGGAGGAACCAGGAGAAAAGTGGAAAGGGGACGGGAGGGGAGGGGCGTGGAGGAGAAGGAGAAGGAGGAGGAGGAAGAAGAGGAGGGGGAGAAGGAGGAGGAGGAGGAGGAGGAAGAAGAGGAGGGGAAGAAGGAGGAGGAGAAATAAGGGAAAGGAAGCGAGGCGTGCAGGCGGTTGGGAAAATGGGCGTGACAGACTGGGAAGTGTAGAAGGGGGCGAGGCGAGGATGATGAGGGGAACGTGGGAGTAGAAAGCGAGAAGAGCAAAAGGGCAAGACAGGAGAGAAGCGGGTGTGGGTGGGAAACCTGTGCAGTGACGTGGAAGTCAAATGAATGACGTGAATAAGTCTAAGGGAAGACACAACCAGCTAGAGCAGCACGACTTTCGAAGCCTGGCCTTCATGTAGATATAAAAAAAAAAAAAAAAAAAAAAAAAAAAATAAATAATAATAATAATAATAATAATAACAATAATAATAAATAAATGAATAAATAAATACATAAATAAAATAAAAAATTAAATAAATAAATAAAATAGATAGATAAAATAAATAAAATAAATAAGATAAAATATAACAAAATAAAATAAAATAGATAAAATATAATAAAATAAAATAAAATAAAATAAAATAAAGAGAAGACGCACAACCGCACCAGCGTCGTCCCCAGCGCCTGCCTACTGGATCGCCCGAAGAAGAAGAAATGTCAATTTTTGGTATAAAGGAAGTGAGGATGGAAGGAGATATATAGAGAATAAGTTTATAGAATATCATAAGGAAAGAGAAAAGCGGAGAGGAGACTGGGATAATTAATTATTGACCATTAATAAATGACCATCACCATTAGTTATAATTAATTATTGACCATTAATTAATTACCATCACCATTAATCACAATCAATGGTGATCGTCATTTTCCTTCCCTCCAATGACTGTCTAATGACTTTTTTTTTTTTTTTTTTTTGGTGACTTTATCACCGGCCACGATCTTCCCACCCCTCACCTATCGCCAGCGACAACAACTAAGTCTCCAACCATTTTCCCCGCTTTTTGGCTGATACTGATGTAAGGCTAGAAGCTCAAGTCTTTGCTCATGCCACCTCCAGAGTCACGACACAAGCCCTAATAAATATTCCTAAAAAGTACTCAGTGGCAATAGTCCCGTTTTTATTCACAACTTTTATTTCATTTTCCTACAGACTTTTCTTCCCGTCCCCCGAAAACCGATCCAGCGTGAGTGGTTGGTTTGTTCAAGGTAGCCTATAGTCCATATCGCCAGCCAGCTTCTCCGAATGGTATGCAGGCAATAACCCGCCCTTCCCCCCCCCCCACCTCTCCCGTCTCTTGGAATCTCATATTACCGGAATCCGACCATTGCCAAGAAGGTTGAAATCCACTTAAGGTCAAAACGCAGGGACTACGGTATGTATTGCTAGTGAATGCCTTCCTGGTAAGGATAGGGGGGTGGAGAGGTAGGAATGGGGTGGAGAGGTGTGGGAGGAGGAGCGTGAGAATCTCTGGTCGTGGTTAAAATTGCACCAATATTACGGGAAGAAAATACGTCAACGGACATCTGGACGTTCCCATCTACATGACCCCCAACTCGCATCACCATAATATTTCAGTTTCCAGTAGCTCAATCCAGGTGGCGCCACACGCAGTATCCTCTTCTTCTCCTCAATCTCTCTGTCTCTAACTATGTGTTGCATACTACCTTTGAAGTGTGTTTGGCTGTTTATTTGTGTTTAACGCTTTATATGCTGAGCCGTCTGTACCTGGGACGGGCAACACGCCTCTTTGCTGGATGTGTTCTTCCCCCACGCCTAAAGGGCCATTTACACGGTCAAACAGTTTGACAAATCCGGTTTGTCAGACAAGTGTTTGAAGTCATGTTTGACCGTGTCAATGGGGTATTTGTTCGTCAAACACATTTGTCGAACGTGTTTGACAACCAAATACCCTGTTCACACGGTCAAACATCACTTCAAACACTTGTTTGACAAACCGGGTTTGTCAAACTGTTTGGCCGTCTAAATGCCCCTTAAGGCTCTGTCCAACTGAGCGACCGACTGGCTGCAGCTATCAGCTTTCAAGGTCCAGCACAGGACTGCGGCTCAGTCATGAATATAAAGGATCGTGTAAGCAGAGCATCCAGGGAGTAGATCCCCTCTCCGAGGTAATGTAACAAACGATAGAAACTACAGTATATTTATTATCTATTTATGTAATTAAACCTTTGGAAAAAGTTTTATGAACGGTGTCCAAAAAATATAACAATCGGCAAATAACAGCAATCACCACCACCACCACAACCATCACTACCACCATTACTACTTTCTACCACCAAGACCGGAAACATACCGACTCTCAATAGTTAGGTCAGAGTTCACCTTGTGTGGAACTAGTGCCACACAAAGGGGTTCTGTCGATCTCAAAGCCAGCAAGACGCAAGGCGCGTCATCGTCGAAAAGGAGAAAGACTTCAAGAGAACCGGGCGGAATCTATTCCCTATTTTCTTTTACAACGATACATAATTTATCATTGCATGTGTTTATATGCCTGAAGAGCGGCGAAATACAAATGAACAAAAGGTCTCAATTAGCGCACATATAAGCTCAGAGGCGTCCCATACTTCTTCTGGCCAACTAAGGTGATCATCCGAAGTCGAACAAGAAGGAACTTCAGCCATTTATTCAAACTCCCATTCGCTTCGAAATCCGCAAATAAACTAAACAACAAACGCCTCCTTTCCCACCACTCCTCTCTCCTCCTGAACCTTCTTAACCCTCCTCTTCCTCTTCCTCTTCTTCCTAACATTTCTTTCATCTTATTCGTAATTCTCCTCTTCTCCACGGATCATCTTGAAGTTCCTCATCCATACCCAACTCTTTCTCCTTTCTCGACATCCCGCACTTATCTATAGTCCCTCCTTTCCCTTTTCCTTCTCCTGCGTTCTTCACACTCTTTCCTCGTTTGAGTATTACTGTTCTTATACCTAACATACATACATACATACATATACCAAGGCTTTTTCCCCCTTACAAGAGAGGTAGCCAAAAAGAAAAAGGCATAAAATTATTCCCACCCATTCCATCCCTAAATACACTCCACTCCCCTCCACCCTCCCTCTTATCTTAGCACCTCCTGGATGACGGGCCATCCCTGCACCTTGTCCACTGCCCTGGGTCAGAGGCAGGGTCATAAGGCACAGCACATCCACAGCAAGGCCGCTTCATTAAATCGCTAAAACTACTACTAAGGCTGACTAAGACTACTAGTAAGACTATGACTACAATAAGACATACTACCGGTCCTCCTATTCTTCATTACCCATCTTCTTATTTGTTTCATAATTTCCCCTTTGTACTTATTCCTATTTATTCTCAATCTCACATTGAGCTACCACTACCTCCTCCTCCTCCTATTCCTCCTCTTGAACTCCTCCAAGATCTCGAGTGACGTCATTTGTATTTCCGGGTCGTCGTTCGACCATCGTCAATCAAAAATTTTTTTGGTTCAACGAAGTTTCCCCTTCCACACTTTTACTCACTCGCCCCCTTTGCTTGTTTTGCTTGTTGGATGCCCAATAACCCTCTGGGCAGTTTCAGTCTTTCCTTTTTACTCCTTTCTCCTCCTATTTCTCCCACTCGACTCAGCTACCCTTTGCGTCATCGTCGTCGTCTCTTACCCAGTTTTGCACCGCTCCCTTTCTCGCATTCCGTTAAAAAATAAATAAATAAATAAAAAACAATACTAATAATAATAATAATAAGATAAAATAAAGCAAAATAAAATAAATAAACAAATAAAAATGAAAATAAAATAAAACAGAATAAAGAAAATAAGAAATCCGACCTCAGCTTCTCTCCCATCCTTCCATCTTCTCTTACGTCCTCATCCTCTTCCTTCCTGGGTCGATTCCCCGTCGCGTATTTTCTCCCTCCAGTTTCAGGTTTCTTGTTATCGTTCTGCCTTTTTCCTCGTCTTGTCTCCACATCTTTCTTCCCCACAATTTTTAATTTTTACTTCGACGTCCCGCTTTCTTTCCCTCGCAATACATTTTCTTTCTTCCAGTTTCTTCTCTTCTTTCCTCCTCTCGTTTTCTTTCTTGATGCATCGTATTTTCTTCGTCCCTACCTTTCCCTTTATTCGTCCTTTTTCTCTTTGCCGTTTCCTTCCTTTCTCTCACGTTTCGTTGTGCCATTTGGTCTTTTTTTTTTTTTTTTTTTTTTTAACTTTCTGGGCCTTTACGGTCTAAATCGTCCTCCTTTGTTGCCGCCTTTTGCTCCAAAACTACCACTTCCTTCTCATCCCTCCAGCCTTGACCAATACCATCCTCCCTTTCCCGTACCTTCACAAACTCCTATCTTCTTTTTACCTCCTCGCACTCCCTCCTTGTCTGCCTCTTCCATCAGTCTTCCTCGACTGTTCTCACTGGCATCCAGGTAAGATTGGGGAAGGAAGGAGCTAAGAAGATCAGGGACGTGAAATCAGGAAGTAAGAAGAGAAGGTGGAAAAGGAGGAAGGAGAGAAAAAGGAGGAAAAGGAGTTACATGGACAAACGAACAACAACAGACCTATTGGTCCTTGCATGGCTGTGCTGGCATTTAACCTATTAATAATACTTTTAATTTTTTTTAAACTATCCAGAAGTAAAGAATTCTAGTTAGGGATTTGGAGATAAGTAATTGTCGAGACGTGTTTTGAATACCTCTACAGTGGAACAACCAATGATGTTGGGTAGTAGACCATTTCATATATAAACAACGAGATAGACTTTTTTTTTTTTTTTTTTTTAATGGTGGGGGTGATGGTTCGTTGCATTGTTTCACCTTCGTTGACATTCCCGTCGCTGTAACACTTATTATTATTTTTTTTTTTTCACGGATTTCTCGGGGCCCAGTTTTATTACACCACCATGTGACGTCTACTTTTACCCACATTGGCTCTCTGAAACACATGTTGCCCAGGGGTGAGGGCTGGCCGACCGACCGACGATTTATGACCTTCCACACAAGGCTAGGGTCGCTTGTGATTCGCGATATTGACACTCTCGTACACTGCCGCAAGAATGCACGATTGTTTTGCCCTTTTTGACACTTTTGGAGGATTTGATCACTGCAGTTCATTATACAAAGTTGGTGGTGCGGTGAATCACCGCTCGTTTTGACCATCATTCCACTCTCGCGCGGCACTCTCGCAACTTAAAAAATACTGGTAACTTGGTAGCGCTATCCAGCACGTCTGGAAGAGGCGAGGAAGAGAATGAAGAATAAGAAGAGGAGGAACAGGAGGAAGTGGGACAGGAGGAAGAGGAAGTGGGAAAGGAGGAAGAGAGGATGAGCAGGAGCAAAGGGTGAAAATGATGAACATTACCTCCACACTATGTTGGCAAATTAAAGGTGAAAGCAATAACTTCAGCCTAGTCCACTGGTCGAAAAAATAAACACAGCTCATCGCGTCGAGGAGAAGAATCGAGAGGCTGTGTCTAGGGACTGCTTGGGAGGGAGATCGAGGGCTCTGATGGCCGAGTGCATTGGTGACGAAGAGCGTTGGTGATGAATAGAATAGTCCAGCGGCAGACAGAATAAACAATAATTCGAGTAGGATGGTAAAGGCAAGATAAGCACGGTGATGGGAACGGTGAGGACTCAGAATTAGGACTAAGGCCAAGGGCAAAGACCCAAGGGAAAGCGAAGGGAGAGGGTAAAGGAAGCGAATGACAAGGGCAAGGCAGAGGGACGAGTCTAAGTGAAGACGGGAGGAGTGAGAAGGAAGGCAAGGAAAAGGCACATGAGGTCGAGTGGAGGAGTAGGAGTTAGGAAATAATGAGAGAGGGAGTGAGGGAGTGAGAGGGGGAGAGGAAGAGAGGAAAGGAGTGTTGGAGGAGATGTTGGAGGGGAAAGGAGAGGGAGAGGGAGAGGCTGAACAATGCATATGAGACAATGGAGACGAAGATGTGGTCTTCCAGACCAGATCAGCCTCAACGCTCCGGCAGAGAGGGGAGTGAGAGGGGGAGAGGAAGAGAGGGAAGGAGAGTTGGAGGAGATGTTGGAGGGGAAAGGAGAGAGAGAGTGGGAGGGCAAACAATGCATATGAGACAATGGAGACGATGATGTGGTCCTCCAGACTAGATCAGCCTCAATGCTCCTGCAAACACTAAATCGCCAAGGCAACGAAGGGATGGGGTGGGGGGAGAGAGCAAGAGGAGAATGAAGTAGAGGGAGGTGGGGGGAGGTGTAGGAGAAGGAGGGGGAGGTAGGAGGGAGAGGGGCACTAGAGGGAGGATTAGAAAGGAAGATAAATAAAAGCAAGGAGAGGTAGAGAAAGGGAGGATTGGGAAGTGGGGAAGGGGGAAGGAGGAGAAGACAAAGGAGGGAAAGGGAAAAAGGATGAATGAGTGGATAAGGAGGAAGGGAGGTGGAGAAAAGGAGGGAAAGTTGGAAAGACAGAAAAGGGGAGGATCAGGAGGACCAAGAGGAGGGGAAGAGGAAGAAGAAGAGGTGAAACAGGAGAAGGAAGATGAACAAGAACAGGAGGAGAAATAACTAGAACAGGAGGAGGAGGAGGAGGAGGAGGAAGAGAAGGAGGAGGAGAGGAGGAGGAGAGGAGGAGGAGGAGGAGGAGGAGGAGAAGAAGGAGGAGGGTGTATGTATAGATAGTGACAGAAGCAACGGGTAGTGTCCTCATACACCTTCGCCTTTGTGTAACGGTGGCTCCTTCTTGGTTTTACCGAACGCCTGCATCCTCCCACGTCGTGCATCCCCCCCAGCACCTCTCCAGGGAAGAGCAGGAGGGAGGGGAGAGGGGGGGATTGATTGATTGATTAAAGGTTATCTGGTTTCATAACTGCTGAGGTCATAGATGCCGAATTGTTAAATTATTGGATTCAATTTTGGGTATGGATAATAATAACAATAATAGTGATTTACTATGTATAGGTGAAGGTAAATATTAATAAATCTAAATTCAGTATCAAGTATTAGTTATCAAATAGTGTAAGGGTTATATATATATATATATATATATATATATATATATATATATATATATATATATATATATATATATATATGGTGTTAAATTATGTTGAGGGAGAGGGGGGAGACGGCGGACTATCCGCCACACGCTATCCCGTCTCGAGGCAATATTGGCCGAGGCAACCTGTCAGCCCCGCAGGCAGCAATAAACGTGAATCTTGTAGCAATGGAAGGAGTCAATTAACTAATACAATAATGGAGAAAGCCACACGATCCGTATTATGCTGTTCATTACTCTGATTAGTGAAACGTTATGCATGTGGTCATGTGTCAAGTATCAACGAGATGAGGTAAATATACGTTCGCACGCTCACACTTAAAGGTAAAGGATTACAAAGGATTACAAAGGCGGAACATGCCGACAGGAGACCTTTTGGTCCATAACTAGGTCGGATGCGAAAAAATACAGGAATGATTAATAGAATAAAACAAAAATAAAAATAATTATAATAATATAAATAATAATAAATAAAATAAATAAATGAATGGGTATAGTTAAATGATAAACAACCAGGTAAATAGGGAGTAACAACAAATTGACAGATAAATAATAAATGAAAATCAAGCAAATAATAAACAGACAAATAATAGCAAACAAATAAACAAATAAGATATGGCTTCCCTCCACTGAAGTTGGTCTTCACAAGTAGGTAGATAGGTGTGTGTGTGTGTGTGTGTGTGTGTGTGTGTGTGTGTGTGTGTGTGTGTGTGTGTGTGTGTGTGTGTGTGTGTGTGTGTGTGTGTGTGTAGGGGAATTGCAGAGCGACGACCTCCAGAACGGGACTGGTGAGTCAGACCTTGCGAGCTGCAAGGCAATGGGGAGTTGGCCAAGACCTCTTTCTTTGGAATTTCTCCGCACGGGTAATATATGTGCATGTATTCGCCAAATTTATGTGCGGCATAGCCAGCAGTAGCGGCTGGAGGTTCTCACATTGCACTCGGATATGTTCAGTGGTGTGTGTGTGTGTGTGCACGTGTGTGTGTGTGTGTGTGTGTGTGTGTGTGTGTGTGTGTGTGTGTGTGTGTGTGTGTGTGTGTGTGTGTGTGTGTGTGTGTGTGTGTGTGTGTGTATGTATGTGTGTGTGTGTATGTATGTGTGTGTACGTATGTGTGTGTTTGCGCTCGCGTATGTGTGTGTGTGTGTGTGTGGATGTGTGTGTGTGTGAATATGTACATGTACTAGTGATGGGTCATATATGTTAGAGCGGACATGCATCCATGTGGTAGAACATGTTTGTACGCTTGACAGCTGAAGAACAAGTTTGCCGGTTCTGGTCCGAAATCAACAACGCCCTCGGAGGCAGTGCTGAGGAATGCGACTGAGAACAGCTCAGCATAAAGAAAAAATAAAATAAAATAGATAAATAAATAAATAAAAAATAAATAAAATAAATAAATCGAAAATAATAATAATAATGATAATAATAATAATAATAATAAAATTAAATAAATAATAAAATAAATAAACCAATTACGAGGTGGAGGGGTGGGTGAAAATCTACTCTTCATCCCCCACTCATTCAAAGCATTTTCAAGAACATTACTGATTCATGACAAACTAGAAATTGAAGTACGTGTGCCGCAGTCAAGGCAGGATACAGTCTGTGTAATGGAGGAAGAAGAAGAAAAAAATCCATTTCGTTCTTGATAAACTGACTCTACGATGTCCGTCCAAAGCCATTACAAGGTATTATAAGGAAGAGGTCCCTCTCCTGAATGCGGTGGCATGACTAGATTATTTTATTTTGGCTAATGACGAGCGATTTACTTCCCTTCAGCGGATATGTGGAGACTACAAAGCCTCTTACGGATAACTTGTTCCTACTAATCTCAAATATCTTGCAGGAGTTAAGACTACGTCGAATGAAATTTGTTGACTTCATTACCTCTGTTCGGGACAACAGGAAACAAACTCGGGTTTATCTCGATTAATACCTTTGTTTGTCTCTCTACTCTAACGATAGTCTACTCTAACTCTCTACTCTAACGGTTAGTCTCTCTACTCTAACGATAGTCTACTCTAACTCTCTACTCTAACTGTTAGTCTCTCTACTCTAACGATAGTCTACTCTACTCTCTACTCTAACGGTTAGGCTAGTCTCTCTACTCTAGCTGCCTCCTGGTGATTCGTATTTCCAGCTGAGGAGAAAGATTCTCCCCCAAGGAAAGTTTGTAAGCAACACAGAATCAACTCCTCTACTGTAGCGCTCCCTTCCACCTTGTTTGTGAAAAAAAGTATTTTGGGGGAAAATCCACAATAAAGATCCTTAAGGGTGATGTCGTGCCGAAAGTGTTGGCTGTTATATTGTGAACCAAAATTCGCAAAGAAGAAGAGGGGGAAGGTGAAGGAGAAGAGGGAGAAGGTGAAGAAGAAGTAGAAAAGGAAGAAGAGGAAGAAGAAGAAAAAGAAGAAGATGAAGAGGTAGAAAAGGAAGAAGAGGAAGAATAAGAAAAATAAGAAGAAAAAAGAGAAAGAAGAATAAGAGGAAGAAGAAGAAGAAAAGGAAGAAGAAAAAAAAAGAAAATGAAGAAAAAGAAGAAAAAAGAAAATGAAGAAAAAGAAGAAAAAGGGGAAGAAGAAAAAGAGGAAGAAGAAGAGTTAGTTGCTGCTTTTGTCGTTGTTGTTGTTGTTGGTGATGGATATCCTGCATTGTCAATGGACTATGGGAGACTAATGGCGTTTCTAAAACGAATTCGCCTCTGGCTCTAAAGTGGTGCCCATTACTCGGAATAATAGCCTGGAAGAAGTTTCGTGAAAGGAGGAGGAGGAGGAGGAGGAGAGCGAAAAATATCCTGAATGGTTTTGGGAAGAAAAAGAAGAGAAATTGGTGAATGCCTGGCACGAGCCAGGGAGAAAGATGTGGCCGGGAGCACAATGCTGAGAGGAGAGCGCACCGCCAGCAAAATAAACAAAAAAGGGGGCAAAGTTAGAGAATGCAGGTGCCCGCTCCGGCTTGCACTTCGCCTGGCGTAGAGAATTGCGAACGAAAACATGAGTAGCATTCCGCCTGGCGTAGAGAATGGTGCACGAAAGCATGGGTAGCATTCCGCCTAGCGTAGAGAATGGTGCACGAAAACATGGGTAGCACTCCGCCTGACGTAGAGAATGACGAACGAAAGCATGAGTAGCACTCCGCCTGGCGTAGAGAATGGCGAATGAAAGCATGAGTAGCATTCCGCCTGGCGTAGAGAATGACGAACGAAAGCATGAGTAGCATTCCGTCTGGCGTAGAAAATGGCAAACGAAAGCATGGGTAGCATTCCGCCTGACGTAGAGAATGGCGAACGAAAGCATGGGTAGCACTCCGTCTGGCGTAGAGAATGGCGAACGAAAGCATGAGTAGCACTCCGCCTGGCGTAGAGAATGGCGAACGAAAGCATGGGTAGCATTCCGCCTGGCGTAGAGAATGGCGAACGAAAGCATGAGTAGCATTCCGCCTGGCGTAGAGAATGACGAACGAAAGCATGGGTAGCACTCCGTCTGGCGTAGAGAGTGGCGAACGAAAGCATGAGTAGCATTTCGCCTGGCGTAGAGAATGGCGAACGAAAGCATGAGTAGCATTTCGCCTGGCGTAGAAAATGGTGCACGAAAGCATGGGTAGCATTCCGCCTGGCGTAGAGAATGGCGAACGAAAGCATGAGTGGCATTCCACCTGGCGTAGAGAATGACGAACGAAAGCATGGGTAGCACTCCGCCTGGCGTAGAGAATGGTAAACGAAAGCATCAGTAGCACTCCGCCTGGCATAGAGAATGGCGAACGAAAGCATGAGTAGCATTCCGCCTGGCGTAGAGAATGGTGCACGAAAGCATGGGTAGCACTCCGCCTGGCGTAGAGAATGGCGAACGAAAGCATGGGTAGCATTTCGCCTGGCGTAGAGAATGGCGAACGAAAGCATGAGTAGCATTTCGCCTGGCGTAGAAAATGGTGCACGAAAGCATGAGTAGCATTTCGCCTGGCGTAGAAAATGGTGAACGAAAGCAGGGGCAAAATTAATTAAATACCATGTACATTTATCAACTGTTAATTACCGTAATTTGAAGTATCTTGATATAACCTTATACCATTAACCATGTACATACATGTGTGTGTGTGTGTGTGTGTGTGTGTGTGTGTGTGTGTGTGTGTGTGTGTATGTTTGTGTGTGTGTGCGCGCAAATAAACTGGCCTAACTACAGATATCAAGTGCGGAACCCACGTTATGAGCAAACCTGCGGGCGGACGCTCTTCGCATTTGCTTTTGGCTTCACAGAGTGGCCATTAAACCAAAGACCTCCAACAGAGGACAAACATCTCTACTACCCTCTCTTCTTAGTCACTGACTTTACATAGTCTGTTCTGTCGAACGCTAAGGGGGTGGAATGCACAGGGAAGGGTCACTGACACGGGGTTCTCTTAAAGAATAAGCACGGTTTCATCCAATTCGAAGGTAATAAGCCACAACTCATCTAGAACAAGAATGGGTTTGGTCGATAGCCTCTTATGGATCCTCTCTCTGACGGTCGCATTGTGTGAGTATCATTAGCAGAGCTGGGCGCGTTCCTCGGTGCGTTCCGCTTTAGTTTGGCCGTGGTTAACGCTCCCAAACTATCAAAGCAATATAGGTGCCGGTATAGTATGTGGCCTAACTTTTGGATGTGGCCTACGAATTTTTTCTTTGGTACAGTATGTGTCCTACCTGACTTTTATTTCGTTATGAACCTGTTTCTTAAGCTTTGGGAACGCTAACCACGGCCTAACTAATGCGGAACGCACCGAGGAACGCGCCCAGCTCTTATCGTTATAGAGCAGTGGTTCTTAACCTGTGGGGAATTCCCCACTGGTGGGGAATGGCGGAATTGCCAAGTGGGGAATGACCGGTCGGACAGAAGAACCACTGTCTTTTTTTTTTTTTTTTTAATCGATGTTTTTGTTTCTTTTTGTTTGTTTCTGGTGTCTTCTTGTTGTCATATTTCGTGAACTTGTAAATATACAAATTCGATTTTAACCCATGCAGTGTTTAGTAACTAAACACTGCATGGGTTAAAATCGAATTTGTCAAAGACCGATGCTGTGGTGGGAAATGGAGAGTTGGCTCACTAAAAAGTGGGGAATTGGAGAAAAAAGGTTAAGAACCCCTGTTATAGAGGTTCGAACTGAGCATGAATTTTCTATCGAGGCTCAACCTCTTTCTGAGTAAACAATCTTCCTAGGCAATGTGCACACAAATGCTCGTAATTGGTTAATGTGATGCAATAGAGGCTTATTAGCTCTGGGACCGATTCCGGCTCGAAGTGTTGGATATATTGTATCAAATTTGGATTTTTTCTTCAATTTCACTCGCAGTTTCGCAAAACATTTGCCTCGATCATGAATTCACGAATAATGGTTTGGTAACTCAATTCATTCGGGCTTATTAGATACTTGGAAATATCTAACTTAACGTCTCGCTGGCTGAGCGGGATAGGGCGTCGTTACTTGCGGCGAAGGTCGAGGGGATGGCGGATCGAATCCTGCCACCGGCGAAGTTGAACCAAAGTCCTCTGTAAGGGGCATCGTCCTAGCCTTCCGATAGGAGGAGTTTGTGACGTTAAACCATATTACGTCTCGCGAAGAATTTTTTCTTAAACTTAGTTTCATAGCTTCGTAGCTACCTGGCTTTATGTGCATCCCTCGCGGAGGGTTCTGGGGTTGGAGAACAATAAGAACACTATACCTACTATGCACTGAACAATAGTAGGCGTACTTAAAATAAAAATTCTATTCAGGCTTGTGGAAGATAGCCTCCTCTCTTCTCCTGAAAACTTGCGAGAAACGCGCAATTCAGAAGCCGCAACCATTTTCGCCCCACCGTAAATGAACAACAAAGAGCGTGCTGATATTACGCATGCGTAGTGAAAGCCAATGTAAAGCCTCGTCTTCCAAATAGTCCAGTTAGATTCCAGTAAAAAAAAAAAAAAAAAAAAAAAAAAAAAAAAAAAGTCTTCCAAATAGTCCGGTTAGATTCCAGTAAAAAAAAAAAAAAAAGAAAAAAAAAATTTTTGCTTGTTAAGCCAGTTGCACTGGCATGTGATAGGGTAATCCAGATTCCAGTAGCCAAGAACGAGAATCCTCCCACAACAAGGAGATATACATAAAAAGACAAGCATTTAGGAACATTGAGAGAACACGAACAAAAGAAAGTGGCGAAGATGAATATGGGCGGAAATTGTGAAAGGATGGGATACATTTCCCTCCCCTCTCTCTCTCTCTCTCTCTTCTTTTGTGCCCAACTCCCAAGACTTCGTCGTCCTTTCACAGTGCAGGACTCGACCCTCGGCCTGTTTTGTCCGTTTTTCTCTCGCTGGCGTTCTCCTCTCTCGTCCCCTCCCTCCCTTCCTTCCTTTCGTTCGCTGAGCAAATATCAATAATCCTTCACCCTTCTCCTCCTCACTCTATTTACTCCTTCCCTCCATTTACAATTTTATTTTTGATATAGAGTACTCTCACAATGTCTCTTTTTCATCTCCTTCCCCTTTCTCTCACTCTTCCTCTCTCTCCAATTCGATTTTTTTTCATTAATTTCTCATCCGTCTTTCTTTGTCACCTTACTTACACTTTCTCCCCCCCCCTCATTTTTTCGACATGCCGTTCGTTTCTTCGTTTTCTCTCGGAACGACATATATTCTCTCAAAAAAAAAAAAAAAAAAAAAAAAAAAAAAAACCACCCCCCCGGGGGGGGGGGGACTTCAATTGCATGACGCCGAAATCGCGTTTTACGAACTACACTTCCTTCCACACGCTTCAGCAGGCAGGTGTCGTTCCACACCAAACAATCTGTTTAACCACCACTCGGCTAGCCCCTGCCCGACGACAGCCCATTTCAGGAGGCCCGCAAAATTTCGACCCGCCAAAACATTATGCTTTCTTCGTCCCAGGTTTTGGGTCAAGAGACATTCCTCCCATTTTCCCTACGCAACACCTCTATTTTCCCAGAAAGGAAGACGGGCGGTCCATTATAGACCTAGCAGGAGCGAAAGAAGAGGACACTTCGAATCATGTCAAGAAAGACACAAAACAGCCAGAGGAGAGACGTCGTATCTTAGCGTGTCTTAACACACTAACACCCATTTACTGCCTCGTTGATGCCTTTCGTACGTAAACTCACATGGACAAGCTCATACATGCATAATCATACGCACAAACACAAACATATAAAGTATACATTCATACAAGTATTCACACATGAAAACGCTTTTAACTTGATCTAGAGTTGGTTCTCAACTTTTTTTTTTTACCATGTCCCATCTAATCTATGATGTCTCCCATGTCGTGATATACAAATTCTTATCATTCGAAAAATCAAATCCCCTTCAGCTGAAAGAGCATAAAACCTTGATAATAAAAAACACAAGGCATCAATGAAAATGATGCCCCCACGTTGAGAAGCACCGAATTATTTTCTACACGTTTGGGTCAATCTTGGTACTCTTTCATGCTGTGCTAAAGTGTTGGCACGAACTAATGCATTAAAATCCAGAAATTGAAAAACTTCTCGAAAGCGAATTGCCGCGGCTGCCACCGCCGCCGCCGTCCTGATTCGCGGAAAGCGTGTGAAAAAAAAAAGAGACGCTAATTTTTGTTCCCTCAAACTTTGCAACAAACCACGTCTTTCGGAAAATGCCTAATAAATTCTTGGTGCTTGTATCATGCTGACGACGGTCTTGTAGTAAATTTTGCATAATTTACAGCTCCATAACTTCTAAAGGTAAATTAGTATCATATTCAGGATAGTTTCTCCTCCTAATCAAATAGAATGAAAGCAAAGTATTTAATTATAAGCATATAAACTACCCTACACAAATACACACATATACGAGTATACGCGCACGCATACGTACACATACACATACACACACACAGATATATGAGCTCTGAGCTCTCTTCCGGGAGGGTAATAGCTATCGATCACGAGTCCAACATGTGATCCAAGACTATGGTGAATCACACACGCACGCACATACACACACACACACATACACACACACACACAGATATATGAGCTCTGAGCTCTCTTCCGGGAGGGTAATAGCTATCGATCACGAGTCCAACATGTGATCCAAGACTATGGTGAATCACACACGCACGCACATACACACACACACACACATACACGCACACACACACACACGTGTGGGAGAGAATGCAACGGCTGTCGAAAGTAGGGAAGGAAGAAACACCGAGTAAATAGAAATGGACCATCAAACTAAAAATTCGCAGTAGAAAAGGTAAACGGAGTTGAGAATCAACAAAGCACAGTACGAAAAATAAACAAAACCAATTAATCAAGGAACAAAGACGACGAAAAAAAAGGAGGGCTTGGGCGGAGTCGGGAGCAGAGGCGATCTATTACATGGTACATGATTGGCCTGTAGAGAAGAGTGTGAGAGAGGTCAGATAAGGTCAGATACTCAGAAGCTTTCTGCTCCATACTGTGTAGAGAACCTGGCGATCTGACCTCCTTCGAGTTCATCCCAATGGCGTCTCCAGCTCCTTCGTGTCTCCCGACTGGGCCACGAGGAAGACCAAGAAGAAGATAGCAACAGACAGACTCTTTCATCACAAAGAATCTGCTGGCTGGCTCCAACCACCCGAGTCACAAACTTGGTTATTCATGTCTGGACCCAGATCGAAAAGTGATTTTTCATCTATTGGTTTCCACTCCCGAGAGAAATACACAGGGCCACTCCCCTACTCCTTCACCGTGACATGACGTCAGAGTCAAGGTCAGAAGTTCAAAGAGTGACACAGAGAGCCTCTGGTCCCGACCCCCCAAACCTCCAAGTCCTCACTTTTTTCTTTTGTTTTGTGTCATTTTGACAATTGGAAATAAACTCATCTGCTGGGATTCGAACCCCCGCCAGAGCGAAATGCTTCATATAAAGCGAGGACTGTGTAGTACAGGCGGTACAGTCCTCGCTTTATATGAAGCATTCCGCTCTGGCAGGGGTTCGAATCTCAGCAGATGAGTTTATTTCCATTTTTTCTTTTACCAGAACTCCAAATTCCCTTTGGCTTTTTTGCCCTCCATGCCCTCTAACCATCATTCTCTCTGACCTCCTTCTCTTCTCCATCCTTTGTACTTGTCTCCCTTCACCTTTCATCCTGGTCTCCCAGCAGACTCCCGTGTATAATTCATAGCGTACGAATTGCTCACAGATGATGTATTCCTGACTTATGGTTCTCCGATAACTACCCTCCCTCCACCGAATTCTCCTCTTCCTCCTCTTGCTCCTCCGGTTCTTGAGTTATTTAGCGGAGTGTCTGTCGTCCTTTCTCTTCCATTCCTCATCCACCACCAACTGTTCGCATGTTGATACACACTGGGGTCCTGCGCAGAACACAAAACTCTTGCCCGAGCGCCAGACGATTTTATTAAAAAACGTCATTTAGGGTTTCGATTAGTTGAAACCAAAAAGTAATGACTTCATATCATGACATATATTTCAAAAAATGCCAGGAAGCACTGAGCTGGTTTATGGAGTCCAACAAATGATCAATTTTTTGTGTGGGCGAAATGTGTATTGCACAATATATAACTAGCAAACAACATTCCGCCAAGCCAATATGAAAACAAGTAAAAGGTTTTTAAAGCGTTTCAGAACTGATGTAACTACTATGTGCAGTGGGCGAGATGCAGGGATGACCCGTCATCCAGGAGGAGGGGGGTGAATGGGAGTGGAGTATGTGAGGATGGAATGGGTGGGAGTGAATTTTATGCTTCTCCTTTTTTGTATTTTTTGTATTTACTTTTTTTTTATTTATCTATTTTTTGCTACCTCCCATGTAAGGGTAAAAAAGCCTTTGGTAAATGTATGTATGTATTTCATAGTTTCGTATGCAAACATTCTAGCGTGCAGACAACAATAAAGCAAACTTACAAAATGCTGCGAAATGAAAAACTGAAGAAATAGTGTGTTTGTGCAAATGTAGGTATTACAATACGCATCCGTGCGCAAGTACACAGGTGCGTTCATTAACTTGAACGTAAAGAAGTTCAGGAGTAATATTGGACGCAATCAGATAAACACGCATACACTCTCACACGCATTCACATTCACACACACATATATATATACATACATATATATATATATATATATATATATTTATGCTGGTACATTGTGACAAGTTGATGAAGGTGGAAAAAGAAGTCACGGGTCTAGTTCCGAGTTTCTGAGTTTATTCCTGACAGGTTTCGCTCCATGTTTCTTCTTCAGAAGAAGCATAGAGCGAAACTGGTCAGGAATAAACTCAGAAACTCGGAACTAGACCCGTGACTTCTTTTCCCACATTCATCATACATACATATATATATATATATATATATATATATATATATATATATACATATATATACATATATATATATATATATAAACATATATATATACATATATATATATATATATATATATATATATACATATACGCAAGATTAATTCAAATCCAATGTATTCAGTCAAGAATGTAAGAAAGGAAGTTAAGAACAGTATACACGCGTGTGTATCGCGCGTCTGCCCGACTCTTCTTGTGTAAAAAGTCGTGCGTAGTTTCGCGCGTAAGAGAACTACAAGGACAAAGGGTAAGCACCTCCCGGATGAGTTTTTTTTTTCCCGCATATTTTGCTGGCGATTTTTTCTTCTCACTTTTCTTTGCTTTAACTTATTTTCCTTGACGGTCGTATGTTATCTTCCAACTTTCCTCTCCTTTATCCTCACTTACATTCGTCCTTTTTTAATACTCTTCCCTTCCCCCTTGTTCTCTCCTGTTTTGAAGCTGCTACCATTCTTCCTCCTACTCCTCTTCCCGATTTTAATGCTACTCCTGTGTCTCGCTCCTTTGACAAAAGCTTTTTCTTTCACCACCAACATCTTTTCCCGAGACTTCTTGTGGGCCGTAACCCGATATTCGCATAAAGAACCCCTGTTGCAGACTCCTCGCCTCTCTCCCTCTCCTGCGGACGACACAACAACACTTGCCTTCGACCCGCTTCCTTCCTCCCCCCTCTCCTACCATTACCGTCTTCTTTCCAAACACGACCAATACTCTCTTGGCGCAAAGTTCCTAAAACTATTCTCTCCATCCTGCATCACCACCGTCAGCGGTAACTATTACCCGCTCCCAACCCATCTCCCCGTCACCGCAGAACTCCTCAGCTATTCCCAGAAGCTTAGCTCCCGGGTCGAAGAGAGCCGTCGGCTCCACTGCCTGACAGCACCGAAGTAATTACGCAGTCCTCTCCCAACCTCCACACACACGCCCCACGACCCATCTACGGGGATCTCTTGGGGTGGCGTGACAGGAATACATAAGCTGAGGGACAACAAAGGGGAATGGCAGGCAGGCAGATCGGCAAGGGGTTCGCAGGAGGGAGGCAGGGGAGAGGCACCGACGTGCCGCCAACGAACCATTTTGTAACGGCCAGGCAGACAGTGGCAGAGACAGAGAATGAGACGAAGAGAAAGAAAAAAGTGAAAATGACAGAAAGAAAAAGACAGTGGCACAGAGAAGGAGACAGAGAATGAGACAACGTGAAAGAAAAAAGTGAAAATGACAGGAAGAAAAAGAGTGTGGCACAGAGAAGGAGACACTGACAGAGATAAAGACAGCAAGACAACGCACCGTCTAGGTTGTAGCTCTGAGGCACCCTGAGGCACCTCTTCCATGCTGGCATCACATCCACCCCGACTGAAGACAAGCCTACAAACAGTACTGACTGGCACATCTATTCTTCTCCGATCATGACCTAACCTGACCTGACCTGACACAGTCACGACCCATTCTCTCTCGCCTGTTCCTGTGACCTCGTTCATCAGGAGGTTAACAGACCTTTTACAAACCACACCCAACACCGCCATCCTCTTCAGTGGAGCAAAGAAGTGTAATCATTAAGAGTAGAAAAGGCGCCTTAGGTAAAAAACCCAGGCGCCTCACAGCACTTGGGGTTGCCTTATCAAACAACATCAATAGCAATCTTTTCTTATTTCCCATCTTCATCTCGCGCCACGCCGTCCGCTCAAGTTCGTTCAGACAGCCAGCAAGCTAGATGCGTGTGAAGTGTGTATACCATTATGTCCATACGACTGTATAATATGTATGTCTATGTCTATATTTCTTTGTGTGTATATCATCAATATGTCCATACTTATATATGTACATACATACATGTACCAAGGCTTTTTCCCCCTTACAAGGGAGGTAGCCAAAAAGGGAAAGGCATAAAATCATTTCCACCCATTCCATCCCTGAATACACTCCACACCCCTCCACCCTCCCTCTTATCTGAGCACCTCCTGGGTCAGAAGCAGTGCCGCAAGACACAGCATATCCACAGCAAGGCCGCTTCATTTAATCGGCGACCCCCCCTCTCCGTCCCCCCATGTTTTTATATGGACGTACATGCACTTAACCAGAAACAAATACGCAAAGTGCACTCGAGGACAAAATCGGAATGACACCGTTGGGTAGCCCCAGAATACGGCGTCGTTATTTCTCTCATTACAAGAAAAAAGGTGAAGAAACGAAACAGAGAAGTTTGCATGAGTGACGTGGCAGGAGAGGTTGGCATAGTCATGCGACTCATAGGAAGGTTGGGGAGGACTGTCTTGCTGTGGACTCCTAAGAATGGACTATGGAGTACCTAGGACACTCCACCCGTTCGCGCGGGATTAGTAGTTGTAGGAGGGGAAGAGATGTCTGTACGAAAATGAAAAGATAATTGTGTATAAAAGAGGACTATTTTAGGTATATTAATTTCGTGGTGTCGTGGCTTAGGAGGGCTGGGCAGGAGACTTGGAGTTGGAGGTGAAATTAATGCATATAACCGTGAGGTTACTTTAGGGATATTCATTCATCTGCCGCCATCAACCCTACGATCCCAGAACGACTCCGTTACATTTGTGTCCGTTACCTTAACGTATTTTCCGCCAATGAGAGACCCGAATTCAAATTTGAACGTGACCCGAGGCGCCGCCTCTCGCTACGCAGACAAATAGACATTTCGCGTACAAACAGAACACTCAGAGCAGCCAGGCGGACATGCAAAAACGCCCAAAGACAACAGGAATCCAGAGAACAAACAAACGAATAATTACGGGGGCGAATGATTCGTGAATACAAACACAAGCCTGGATATATTTGTTTAGACATATTTGGCCACTTCCTCGTAAATGCGCATAGGAAACAAGCTCGAATACAATTTTGCGTGGAGAAAGACACACACATACATACATGTACACACACACACACACGACTCGATGGCGCAGTTGGTATAGTTACCGGCCGCCACTACGGCGGTCCGGGAACTCCCGCCCAGGGGTGAAATAATTTCAGTATCACTGAGCTGCGAGTCGTTACTCCAACTCTCGTGGGCCGGGAGTTTTGTGTGTGTGTGTGTGTGTGTGTGTGTGTGTGTGTGTGTGTGTGTGTGTGTGTGTGTGTGTGTGTGTGTGTGTGTGTGTGTGTGTGTGTGTGTGTGTGTGTGTGTGTGTGTGTGTGCGTGTAAGGTCAGCATTACCCATAGATCAGTCATATATGAGTTCTGAGCTCTCCTCCGTAAGGGAAATAGCTGTCGATCACGAGTCCAACACGTGATCCAAGCCCATGGTGAATCACACACACACACACATGTACACACTCGCACACGAATGCATATGCATACACAGCACGCACAAAATCATCCATTGTAAAAGCGGCAATTCTGTCGATTTTTTTTTTCCTCAAGAACAAAGAACAGGGAGGTCGCTCTCGACATCGAGGCAATTGTCGTCGTGCGCAGCTGCGTCGAATTGACGAAAACGACAGAAAGGAACCACTCACTCCCTCACTCAGAGCTTCCGTGACCTCATCGAGAGTTGACCTCCCGCGTTTCATCTAATCTTTTCTAACTACAATAGTCTGGTAACGTTGTCGATATCAAACAATACTCGTGCGGAAAATAGGATTCAATAAATAAAAAAGCGTGCTAGAAATACCTTACCATTACATTTTTTCAAGAAGTCACCAAATAAGTGTTTATTTGTGTGTGTGTGTGTGTGTGTGTGTGTGTGTGTGTGTGTGTGTGTGTTTGTATACGTGTGTGTGTGTATGTTCGCATGTGCGTTGATGTGTAATTCACCATGGTCTTGTATCACGTGTTGGACTCGTGATCGACATCTACTACCCTCTCGGATGAGAGCTCAGAGCTAAAGTATGACCGAACTATGAGTAATGCTGTGACCTGACCTGTTGTGTGTGTGTGTGTGTGTGTGTGTGTGTGTGTGTGTGTGTGTGTGTGTGTGTGTTTGTATGTTTGGCCACCGAAGCCAAGAAGAAGAGAAGGAGAATTAAAGGGGACAGCTGAGCGACAATGGCCAGGGCCGGTCAGGGCGTACCTGAATATATGACCAACTGAAGACCGAGATATACACAAGCGTACACACAAGAACAAGCACGTACGTATACGCAAACACACAAGAACACGAGCATACACGCACGCAAAAAAAGAATACACATGCATATTATTTATTATAAAACCATGCGCACATTCTTATATGTAAACATACACACGCGCACACATATACGTACATACATACATACACATACACGTACATATACAGTATATATACAAAGACACGTACTCACTCCCACCCATTCCACTCTCCTCCACCATACCTTCCTCCCTCTTATCTTAGCCTCTCATGGATGACAGGTCATCCCTGTATCCCGCCCACTACCCTGTGTCAGAGGCAATGTAGCAAGACACAGTACATCCACACCAAAGACACTTCACTTAATGGATGACCCCTCTTCTCTGTTCCCCCACGCAGAAAAAGAGAAGACGGGGAGAAATTCCTTCGGGCTGCGTCAAATTATAATTTACACGTAAGGAACCCCCTACACTCCATCCGCCATCCATCCCTTCCTTGCATAACAGTATCATCTATACACAGGAACTCTCCACTCATTCCTATCTCCTGCCTTCTCCCTTCCTTGCTCATCAGACACTCACCTCTTGCTCAAGGCCCCCTTAACCCTATCTATCCTTCTCATTCTCGGTCGTCCCTTCAAATTCATTCCATCCACCTTTGCCTTCGACGTTTCTTCTAATAATCTTCCTTCACTCATCTTTTCCATGTGTCCACACCATCCCAATACTTTTTCATCCGCCCTATCTCTCACCTTTTCCACTCCCACTCTCCTCCTCGTTTTTCACTCCCTTAATCCCTCTGACTCTGCCACAAACGCAGTGTCGTTAGCAAACAGCAACTTGCTCACCTCCCATTTTTCTCCATTTTCTTTAACTATCTCAAGTCGCCTTTACCCCTTGCACCACACTATCCATGCACACATTGAACAGCCATGGTGACACGACACAACCCTGATGAAGTCCCACCTTTATTTCAAACCACTCGTTCCCTCCTTCAGGCTCTGCTACCCTCGTAAAAACTCTTGACTGCCCTCAACAACGTTCCCCCACTCCCATATATCTACAATACCTCCCACGGTGCCTTCCTGTCTACCTTGTCATAAGCTTTTTCCAAATCCATGAAGGCCCAAGAAAACACCCTTGCCTTTATTTTTCTTTTGATAAATCTTTCTCATATATCTGTCTTACCACAAAAATCTAATCCACGCCATCCCTTCCTTTCCTAAACCCACAATGTTCCTCACCAATGATTCCCTCTCTTCCTCTCCTAATACTCCCAATCAAAATCCTCCCATAAGCTTTCCTAACAACACTCAACACACTAATCCCTCCAAAACCACTACACTCACTTTTGTTCTCTTTTCCCTTGTAAAGCGGAATTATACATACACTCCTCCAGTCCTCTGGCACTTTACCTTCCCCTAAACACACATTAAACAACTTCACCAGCCAGTCCACTGTTACTATACCCCCCTTCTTCAGACACTTTGTATGACACCCATCTAACCCTGGTGCCTTACCTGCTCTCATCATTTTCAAAACTACTCACACCTCATCTTTTATTAATTCTCTTCCATTTTCCACTCACATCGCCTTCATTTTCTTAGCGCCGCCCACTGCTACCATCAATAACTCCATTTCCTCCTAAACATTCAACAGTTTTCTGAAATACTTCGCCCATTTTCTCTTTACCACCTTCTCTTCCGTTAATGTCTGTCCATCTGCGACTTTTAAATTTTCTTCTCTACTTGACTCGCCTCATCTTTCTTAATTTCCGTCCAAAAGTCTTTTTATTGCTTTCATTTTTTTGCCATACTCCTCCCCATTTTCATGTCTCCTTTTTGGCTCCGCTGTCTTTTGATTTGCTTCTCTTTTTTTATCATTTTCATATTTTTTTCTCTCCTCTTACTCTGCAACCAATCCGTGAATGCTCGTTCCTCGGGTTAACACGGAGACTACAAGAGACAGAAACCAACTGAAGAATTTGGCAAGTGGACACATAAATTTCTAGGAGAATCGGACAGAAACACAGGGCAAGTCTGTGAAATGGAAGGCAAAATCAGAAGGATACAATTGGAGGAACGAGGCAGAAACTTTTCTTGTGGGGAACGTCGAGGTTCCTCTAATGGACTCAAAACACATTCAAGCAACTCCGCACTAATCTCTTTATTAATACTTTGAGGTATTTTATAGATTTATATTACAGTTAGTGCCGCCAAGCGATATCATTCAGTTGCAAAACAAAATACCTTCACTTCGGTGAAATACTGAAATTAACGAATTCATCATAACATCTGAATAGTGAGTATTTTGTGATGGAGCATTTTCTTTAAACACACAGAGAGAGAGAGAGAGAGAGAGAGAGAGAGAGAGAGAGAGAGAGAGAGAGAGAGAGAGAGAGAGAGAGAGAGAGAGAGAGAGAAGGATTTCTTTCAAGACATAACCTCGTGTTTTTCTACTTTATTCTTCTTTCAAAGAATTTCCCTTGAGATTGCCTTATTAAGAAACATACAAAAGTCGAAATTTATCTTGGTATTGTTGGGAAACATATGTAGACTTTCTCCTGAATAAGAAAGTCTACATAAGACTCCCAACATTTAGTAGGCCAGGCCCTCCACCGCCGGCGTGATTCTTCCTTCTTCGGGATCTCCTTCAGCAAACATTGCCCGAGGTTCTGGACAATTCAGACCTTCCTTGATCTGTGAAGGAGGGCCCATTTAATCTAAACAAACTTGCCGACTTTGTGGCTAGTCCGTCCTTGCTATAACACTGCCCATGTTATGGGTAAACTTCCCTCTATCCATCTTGTCCTCTCTCCATTCCTATTTCATTTTCCTTCCTCCTTTCTTTTTCATATTTCCTCTTCTTCCCTTTTCCCTACTTTCTTACTCATCCTCTCTTCTTGCCTGTTTCTCTGATTCCCCTACCCTTCTTATTTACCCAATTTTCCTGATTCATTACTTTTTTTTTTTTTTTTAATTGGAAGTGGAATGACACTCGCGGGCTTTGTTTTAGCCCGTATGGTGGATGTTTATGGAAGACACATCTTGCACGAGATACAGTGGGATGGTTTAGTTTATCAGAGGAGCATGTGTTCCTTTACCCTTTCTCACTGGAACAAGGCAATGGACTCGCCCGCCCGTGTGACGTCTCTCTGTGGTTGCACAACAACTGGACTCGAGTTCCAGAGGCGGACCTACTCGACACTCGAACCGACCAACCAACCAACACCTTTTATCCCCCTTTCCTTCCTTCATTTGCTCCCGCAGGAGCCTTCGGTAGAGGTGTGTCCGTTTTTCTTAAATAAACATCAATTTATCCAGTCTGCCACTGCTGCCGGGTACATTACTTAGAGCGCAATATAATTGGATGGGGAATACACGAGACATTTACTCGCAAATGCCTCGCACACGCGCGCGCACACACAACCACCGCCTTCTCCTTACCCTCCCCCTCCCCCCACTACATCCCTTTTCCTTTCACTCCCTAATTCATTTTCCCTTTTTACTCTATCATTTCCCTCCTTCCATTTCTCTCCTTTCCGTCTCCTTTCCCCCATCATCGTGTCCATCTACTCCCTCTTCCACAATTCTTACACCTTCTCCTCTGCGTTGTCACACCTTTCTTCCATCCAACCCTATTCATATGCCCCAAATCTTCTCTATCCTCCTCCTTCCTCGCCTCTCTTCTCCCAAATCCTCCCCTCACTTGCTGTGTCCGGAACATGTGAAGCGTTAGTTGAGCTAGTCGCCTCCGTTGAGATATTTAGGAGTTGAAGGGGAAGAGTCGCGTTGGAAGGTCAGTCTTGCCTGGACGAAAGGTGTGTGTGTGTGTGTGCGCGGGAGGAGGTCAAAGGTTGGGGGTCAAAGGTCGGAGGTCATAGACGTCAGGAGAGGAAGAAGGTGGAGGTGGAGGGGGAGGGGTGTCCACGAACTAGCGAGGAGGAACTGGGTGGGACTTCGGGAGGCGGAGGCGGCGATGGTGGAGGCCATCCGCATTCCCAAGCGTTTTGTTCCCGAAGTGTACAGGTTAGTTTGACTTTTGGCTTCACATGCCCGTCCCGCCACCCACTCCTCTCCGTTTGAGCTCTTCTTTGTCCCCTTCTCTTTAGTTGCTCTCCTCTCTTGTGGCTGTGCCATTATCTTCCTCCTCGGTGTTTTCTATAGGTTCTTCCTCTGTGACCGTTCCTTTATATTCTGAGATATGACTTACAGATAAATTCATACATGTACACTAACAGGCTTAGGCATACATATGTTAAGAAACCATCCACATGTAATAACCAAGGACACGTTTCTAATGTTTTTCATCTATCATCCAAAACATAACGCTTCTACTGATTCACATTAGGAAAGTGTAACAGAGCAGACCAGTGTGAGAGCCTGTATAGAGCAGATGAAAGAACGACAGCAGAGCTGGGCATAACAAGTAACAAGGAAAGAGGACGGTAGTTGGGTCAGGTGCGTTACTGGTTGGACGCCGTGAAATGGGGCACATATCTCTGCACTCTTCTCCTTCACCGCCGCCCTGGTCTTGGTCTGGAAGTTGGTCCGTTCCAGAGGCAAAGAGAACTCAGAAAACTCCAAAAGAATTATGTTTTTTGGAACTCATCGACTGGCAAAGGAGAAGTAAACAAACACGCATCCAAGTCGAGTAGGGTCACTGAATTATGCAGCAGGTATATACCAAGAGAGTCTAATTCACTCAATCATGTAAGAGCTCCTGGAGGAGGCCAATTAACCTGATTAAACAATTAACAAGTGTTCTAACAAGTTAACGCCCTGAAGTGTTTACCAAGTTCTGGAGTGTCCTGTAATTTACTCGTGCAGTATTTAAATAAGTAGACCAGGCACACACAAGCGCACATTCGAGACACAGGTATTGGATGAACACCAACGATGGCCCGAGAGGTCCCACATCACCAGCCAATGCCTCCTCCCACCCTCTGTGGAAAGGACTATAGACTATTGACTACCTGTATGAAAATGAAAAGACAGTTGTGTATGAAAAAGGGCTATTGTCACCGGGCGTTTCTTAGGGACATTTATTGCATGATGTCGTGGTTCAGGAGAGATGGGGTGGAGACTTGGTGTTGGAGGCTGAAATCAATACCTGTGGAATGGTACCGTTTGGCCTCATTCGGAGCAAAAATTGTCGGCAAGGTACGTCATCGATTTGACCTATTTAATGGGAACACGTTTAGACGCTTCAGGCCTTGTGGTTGTCCGCAGTTCAGTTATGTGACGAGGACTCGCCTTTGGGGGGACAAAATAAAGAACGTATTCCTGTGAACACCCAAGCCTGTGTTGTTTAAGATATGTCTGCAACATGAAAACCTCATTCGGTAAAGTGGATGACGGCTAAGACATCTGGTAACATTAAACGTAAACAAATGTGTCAGACAAGTGTTCAAGGAGGAAGAACCATTTGCAACGTAGGCAATTGCACTCTGAGGCACAGTATAATGACCCAGACTCGGAAAACACAAGCGGACGCGGATAAAGGTATAAACAAGAGAGGAATCAGAGAAACATCGATACGAAAACGTAGGTAACCGTGGGAGAAGGCATGGGCTCGCAAAACGTAGGTAGTCCTAGTCGACACAAACATGGTCGGAACCAGGAAAGGACGACAAAACGTACACAGAGATGCAAGGAGGCTGTGAAATGCACTGCATCGGTCCTAGAAGGTTCATCACACACACGGGCAGTGTGCAAGGAGGAAGTGAACGCCGACTTATAAAGTGGACCCATTACCTAGATGGTATCCAATATGAACGACTGCGGGGACTGTGGCAAGGGAGGGGAGAGGGAAGAGGGGAAACGGGAAGGGAAGAGACGGGGTGAAAAAAAGTGGGAGGAAGGGAGAAAGAGACTGAGAGATGGTGGCACTGTGGCAAGGGAGGGGAAAGGGAAGAGGGGAAAGGGGAAACAATAGAGAGAAGAGGGAGAGGGAAGATGGGGAAAGGGGAAGGGAAGAGACGGGGTGAACAAAGTGGGAGGGAGGAAGAGACTGAGAGATGGTAGCACTATGGCAAGGGAGGGGAAAGGGAAGAGGGGAAAGGGGAAATGATAGAGGGAAAGGAGAGACGGGGTGAAAAAATGGAAGGGAGGAAGAGAGGGGGGATTAAGACAGGTAATACATGGCGCGAAAAAGTCAAGTGCAATGTGTCGGCAGGCAGGTGGAGTCTGGAGGAAAAAATCTAACGAATTGCTCCATTCTGCGAAAGGGGCCGACTCCCGTGGAAAAATATGATAAAGAGAGAAAAAAGAGAAAGAATGAGAAAGTGAGCGAGAGAGAGAGAGAGAGAGAGAGAGAGAGAGAGAGAGAGAGAGAGAGAGAGAGAGAGGTTGCCGTGAGACTCAGGGGCAACACAACGATACAGTAAGAGAAAATTTACGTTAAAAAGGGGCCAATGAAAGAAAAAAGAGAAAGAAAGAGAGAGAGAGAGAGAGAGAGAGAGAGAGAGAGAGAGAGAGAGTGTGTGTGTGTGTGTGTGTGTGTGTGTGTGTGAGACTGTGTGTGTATGTGAGCGAGAGGGAGAGAGAGAGAGATTGCTGTGAGACTGAAGAGCAACACAACGATAGAGGAGGAGAAAAAATACGTTAAAAAAAGGGTGACGAGAGAAAAAGAGAAAGAATGAGAGTGAGCGTGTGTGTGTGAGAGACAGCGAGCGAGAGATAGAGAGAAAGAAATAGAGAGAGAGAGAGATTGCCACAAGACTGGGAGGCAACACAACGACAGAGAAAGAGGGGGAAAAAAAAAAGAAAAAAAAATACACCGGAGGGTGCCGGGGGGGGGGGGGGCTGGAAAAGGGAAGGGATGCGGTGAGGCGAAGAGAGAGGAGGTGAGGCGAAGAGAGAGGATTTCCGAAGGGAAACGGCTCTCTCAGCCGTTAGAAAAAATATATAGAGTGCATTCAGCTTTATACTGACTTATTGTCATTTTTCCACTACATGTCTCCATCTGAATTACTTCTACACTGTCTAAAATACTGTGTAATACCAACAGTAATACGTTATTACTGGTTATGGAGTGGCCGCTTATTTCTGGTAATGCGTCCTATAGCGAGATAAAAGTCTGGTGATATAATAACAAAGAAAATGTCACCAAAAAAATCCGAATAGAACAGTCCAGAAGGCGAGAAAAAAAAAAACACAAAAAACAATAAAAACTAAAAAAGTAATAAAATAAAATAAAACCTTAATGGTGTATTAAGTAGACTACTAACCCTTTTAATACCTCGGAGGCACTTTACAGACCTTAGTGCTGTAAACACCAGACGACCTCATTCAGCTGTGAGAGACATCAGACCCTGGGGTTTTAGCTGTTAGAAAAAATATAGAATCCATTCACGAAAGTGAAGGCGTTTAAGGTGATTGTTTTACAACTTCAGTATCACCACCACACGAATTTCACCTTTCAATTTCACCGTTTTATGAATTTCAGCCTTGTCGATTTAAACCGCGGTGACCACCTTTTTATGGGTAAAGGGCTTGCTGGTGGGTGCAAGGGGAGATACCTAAGCTGGAAGAGTGATCAAGAACATACCTAAAGTCAAAGCCAATGTCATAAGAGGGAAAATGTTTGAATGGATTAGAGCGTGCATCAGTGACAGAAAACAGCCAGTCACCATTAACGAAGTAAAATCCAAATAGGGGGAGGGTTCCTTGTGGAGTTCCACAGGGCTCGTATTTGGGTACCTTATCGTTCATGATGTATATAAATGACTTGAACAATATGATTATTAGTGATGTTTATAAGTTTGCGGGTGACACTAAAATAGGACGCCAAACTAAGTCAGGGGAAGACTTTATGGATGGGGATGATAGATGGCGGACCGTTCCCGCTAAATTGAGCTATTTCCGTAGACGCGCGTCTGGCCAGCTAGCGGAAAATGGTCAACTTAGCGGACCATTTCCGCTAAGTTGAGCATTTTCGTTATTGCTATTTGCAGTTCGCTAATTTGAGCTTCCGCTAAATTGATATCCGTTAAATCGGGCTTCTACTGTATATATATATATATATATACCGC
>NC_134812.1:3194908-3207408 GCF_046742065.1 Oratosquilla oratoria | reverse complement strand
TCCCCACTCTCCTTCCCTCCATATCTCTCCCTTCTCTCTCTCTCTCTCTCTTTCAAAATTCCCAGACCCCGGCCTGTTACTTCACCCTAGGCTTCACCGCTTTCTCGTGAAACGACGAAGTATTCTCCTCCCGCGATGAGCTGGTCTCGCAAGGGTCCTCTTCATTATCTTTAAAGCCCAAAAACTTTTACTTTTCCAGTTCGACTCCTGGAGTTGCCCTTCTAAAGACCTGAAGACACTCGAAGTCTGGGCTGGTCTCGCCAGAGTCCTCTTCATTATTTCAAAGACTAAAGATTTCATTGCTCCAGTCTGGCTCCTGGAATTAACCTTCTAAAGACCTGTAGGCACTCGAAGACTCACAATTACCTTTTTAGTCACTTACTCTTCCTGTCACCAAACATTTTAATTCAGCTAGGGAAGAGAGAGAGAGAGAGAGAGAGAGAGAGAGAGAGAGAGAGAGAGAGAGAGAGAGAGAGAGAGAAGGGAAGAAGGGAGAGGGACAGAGAGACAGAAACAGGGGTTAAAGACGCTCTTCCAACGAATTATCTGTCTCAAGTGGTGTAAATATAATCCCGAGGGAGAGGGAATGGCCACAACGTATTTGTCTTCTCCACATCCTCATCCCGACCCAACTAAACCACTATCCACGGACACCCAAAGGATTACAAAGGATTACAAAGGCGGAGCATGCCGACAGGAGACCTTTTGGTCCATATCTAGGTCGGATGCGAAAAAAAATCAAAATAATAAAATAATAAATAAAAACTATAATAATGTAAATAACAAATAGAATACATAAATAAATGCATAGGTATAGTTAAATAATAAACAGGTAAATAGTCTTCGGCTTCAGCTTCTGGCCCTCTGATTTTTTCTTGCCTTCCCCTCGTCACTCTTCAAAAATCTGATATTTGTCACCGGAGGTTTTTGCTCTCTTCCTCCTTCTCCAATTAATTAATCAGAGCTTCTGGAGATTATGTCCCCGTTTTAGGGTTTCTGTGATGACGTTTCAGGGCATCGGGTTACTTCGTTGCACATGCGCAGAATAAATAAATAAAATCTAATTTCTGTATATATATATATATATATATATATATATATATATATATATATATATATATATATATATATATATATATATATATATGCTAATAAGAACACGGGTACCTGTGTTCACTTATGCAAAGTAGACCACTTGGAAAAAGAAACTAACGAAGCAGAGTGCTTTCGTATATTACATCTTCATCTTATTCCAAGTGGTCTACTTTGCATATATATATATATCTATATATATATATATATATATAAACCATCTGAACCCAATGATACGTGAAAGAGTTTGTTCCAACTTGCAACCCCAGTATCACGCTGCAAGGAACAAATCTTCGTACTCACCTCATTGATCTCCAAAACTATTCGTTAAGAGCTTGTACTGCTCAACAGGAGTCGACTTCATTTATCAGCAGGGGGAAGACTTGACTTCAGTTCTGAAAGGTTTCGGTCCATCTAGCTACGAATAAATAAGGTAGAGCCACTGCCTGTCTCCCTTCCTCTGTGTGTGTGTGTGTGTGTGTGTGTGTGTGTGTGTGTGTGTGTGTGTGTGTGTGTGTGTGTGTGTGTGTGTGTGTGTATGTGTCTGTGTGTGTGTGTGTGTGTGTGTGTGTGTGTGTGTGTGTGTGTGTGTGTGTGTGTGTGTGTGTGTGTGTGCGTGTGTGTGTCTGTTCGCTTTACCTCGACCTCCTCCTCTCCTCACACCACCGAGAAAGAGAAAACCCCGGCGCAAAATCCAACTTTGGCTTCAAGCCTCCGACAAAAAGTTTCCTCCCGCCTCAGTGACTCCGAAAAATAATAATTCTGAATAACTGATGGCTTTGTTAACTGCAGCTGATCACTGCATCAACTACCTCTCTTCCCCTCTCCTAAACCCTTTTTCCTTTTCTAAACTGATGAACAGAATTCTCCCACGTGTAGTCCAATTCACTCTCTTTCTCATTCATACCCTCGCCGGTCGTTTGTGTTACAGAAGCGAGAGAGAGCTTAACGCAATGAGCTCCCGAGTAGATTTAACGAGCAAATTCGTTCTTGATAATTGGCTATTGGCGATGATTACATTTTTTCTTCATATTACTCTGACGAGTTAATCCAATTTGAGGCATTTTATATTTCTTTGCGTTAAACGATGAATGTTGGTGCTGACGTGCGAATGAGGATGGGCAAGGCGCCGGGAACTGATGATCTGGGAATTGAGGAACCGGAAACAAAACTTCCTGGCCCTGCCAATGAGTCATAAGAACATAAGAATGAAGGAGACTGCAAGAGACCTTGAGGCCTACACTAGGAGGTTCCATGTCCATCACCACCTGTCATCCCCATCCATAAAGATGTCTTACCGTTTCTCAAAACAACTGATAGTTTCAGCACTCACTACATGGTTACTAAGACTATTCCATTCATTGACCACCCTATTAGTAAATCAATTCTTGCCTATTTCCTCCTTAAATATAAATTTGTCCAATATAAATCTATTACTGCGTGTCCTACCCTGTTCTCTTAATATGATGACATTGTCTGCGTCACACTTGTTAAAGCCTTTGGTTGTTCTTTTGATAGCCTCTCCTTTTTCTTGGTTGACTACGGCGTGTAAGGCGACGTGGTCACGTAAGAAAAGATAATGCCACCCATCTCGACCCTTTCGTGCCCAAGTCCCCGTTATTTTGGTGCCGTACAGCGCTTACACTATAAAGGCACCTCTGGAGGGTAGAAATGGCGAGGACGGTTGACGTCTTTTCCAAATCGATGACGTTTATCAATTACAACACAAAAGTAAGATGCTCATCCAACCAGCGACTCCGCATTATTGTTATTATTATTATTATTATCATTATCATCAAATCATCATCATCAGTCGTCTATGTAACATCAAGATTTATTTTAATTCATACTCAACCCAACCCCGCCATGGGTGGGTTGAGTATATAAGATTCGTGCATACGAGTACGTACATATATATATATATATATATATATATATATATATACATATATATATATGTATATATAATGTATATATATATATATATGCATATATATACATATATATATACATACATATGTATATATACATATATGTATATATATATATATATGTATATATATACATATTACACACACACACACACACACATATATATTTATATATATATATATTTATATATATATATATTTATATATATTATATATATATATATATAAGTTGCATATACATATATAGAATACATAATTACAAATGCATATACATGCGCAAGTTACCAGAACACTTACGGTATTAAAAAGAAAATAACGGAATGCATCAATATTTTTAGCGTCCTTCTGATTTTTGTCCTAAATGTCCGTCATCTGGGATGGCCCTCCCGTCAGTCGTGGCGAGTATCCCGCCCAGCCGATCTCCCGAAGGAAGTGTGCGAAGTTTTCTTTCAACACGGCGCGGCGCGGTCGGCGAGAATCACCAGCAGCGAACTTCGAGGGAGCACCACAACCAGGAACCTTTAAACACGACGCGGAGCGGTCGGCAGGAACAAGCACAACAAGAAGCGGACGTCGAGGGAGCACCGCAACCAGGAACCTACAACGCGCGCCGCGGTCGGCGGGAACCACCAGCAGCGAACGTCGACGGAGCACCGCAACCAGGAACCAGCACAACCAGAAGCGGACGTCGAGGGAGCACCGCAACCAGGAACCTACAACGCACGGCGCGGTCGGCGGGAACCACCAGCAGCGAACGTCGAGGGAGCACCGCAACCAGGAACCAGCACAACCAGAAGCGGACGTCGAGGGAGCACCATAAATCAGTAGCCTTCGGCCGAAGAGGAGCACACGAAGGAGGCCCTCGCTCCTGGAGGGAGGCACGAGGAGCCTTGTCGACGCCGACGCCGAAGTCGCGGAGGATAAGCACGTCGTCGCGTGGCGCGCGGACGCGTCAGTGAGGTCCTCGCGCCGTCCTTCCAGGAGAAAGAAGTTGGCTCAAGATTTCTTCTGCTCCTCGAAGGCCTGGAGGAGGGCGGGAGAAGAGGTCGGCTTGGGAGGGCGGGCCGACCATTTGTACAACTGTATTTTTTCAATTAAATTATTTTTGTTGTGTTTTATTTACCTTTCTTTTTCATTTATTGTGAGTGTATGTGTGTGTGTGTGTGTGTGTGTATTACCAACGAAATGATAAGTTGCATAGAATCTTTCATTGAAAATCATGTTACCTTAATTCTATATTCAGTGGGTCAAATTTGATTAAATTCCACAAAGAAGTGGCGACGTTGTAAGAAAAACACTTTTCTTCATTTTATTATTATTATCATTATTATCATTATTATTATATTTATTTATTTTTACGATTGTTCATTTCTTTTTGAACTCCTTTTGAAAGAAGACATGGAGTTTCGGTCACTCCTATCTTTCATACGGTGAGGCTCCTGGATTCGTCTCTCTCGGTTATTTAAATGTCCTCCTTAAATCGCTCCTTTACCACCTTCGTGTTTCAGCCCTCGTATGTGCAATATTGTCGCCGTAAATACAAACGCTGGTTACTGCCGACGAGTTGATTCAGGTCACTGTAGCCATAGGGCCTTCTGTTGTAGTGGGGACTTCGGACAAACTCGATCGAGGTTCCAAGCGACCATGCAATTCGCGAGAGGTTTTCTTCCGTTTTTGCATTTTTTCTTGTTAGTTCTCTCTTTCTCCCCCTCTCTCTCTGTCATACATAAGAAGATAAGGATGAAGGAGGCTGCAAGGAACCACAAGGCCTACACTAGGCAGTTCCACGTCCATCATCACCTGTCATCCCCGTCTATAAAGTTACCTAACCGTTTTTTTTTAAACAATCGATAGTTTTAGCGCTCACTACATGGTTACTAAGTCAATCCATTCGTTGACCACACTATTAGTAAACCAGTTACGACCTATTTCCTTCTTAAATCTTAATCTGTCCAGTTTAAATCCATTACTGCGAGTCGTGCCCTGTTATCTTAATATGATGACCTTGTTTGCGTCACCTTTGATCAACGACGGCGAGAGGAACTCTCGGTCTTCGTTTTCCTGAGCGCAATCCACTTTTCTCTCGATGTCAATTCCATTCGCCTCCGAGGTGTCGGCGTCTTAGGCATCGAAAAAGGTGACCCAGTCTAAGGTCAACTTGAGTGCCTTCCCCCTCCCTCCTTTCTTCCCAATGTTTGACTTCCAGTGGTAACCTTTATATCTTAGTTTATTCTAACATTTTTGGCACCATAGGCTCTCAATATGTATTCTAGATTTTAAGCGACCCTTTTTATTTTCCTCTGCTGGTCCTTAGAGGGAGTCAATGTTATCTAAAAACACTCTCTGAGATCAAACGAAAAAAAAATATCTTGATTGTATTTTTTCGTTCTTTTCACTTTGAGGCTCAAATTTGATAAAAAAAAAATATTATTTCAGTGACAGCTGACGGCACACAGCATAGGCGGCTGATGACTGATGCCTCGACCGATGCCTCGGGATTACGTGCCGATGTTCTTATCCCCCGTCTGTTCGCAACTGTGCCTCAACCAACCCCGCCAATTCTCACCGATTCAATTCAACGTGTAGGGAGCAGACGCCTCTGGCAGGAGAGCCGTTCTGATGCCACACCATGCCCTTGTCCGGGGCCAGCCAGAATAGACCCTTTGGGACACATGACCGAGAAGCGGAGGGGCTTAATCAATTCTTCAAACTGGATGGAACTCCTGAATAAAACCGTGTGTACACTCGTCAACAAGAGTGACAATTTCCTTTCTTTATCAATGTTCGTATATGGAACATGCAAAGTCAAAAGTCTGTCTATACCATATAACCACTCTTCTTTCCGAAAATTAAATAAAGAAAAAGACGAAAATACAACTACTGTGCATTCCTGCCTTTAGGAGAACCATTTGTGATAAATCTGGTGTACACATCTTATTTAATTTCCTTATGTGGGGACCAAGTGTATGAATTTCATGTTGTCAACATTTCAGGAACATTAAATAATACAATTAGAGCGAGTTGGAGATAACTGAAGACGAATTTCCACTCAGAATCTTCTATGACTCGACTTCTTAGGCACAATAGGCCCTAGAGACGGAGACGCTGGCCATCGCCGAAGGATTTTTAAGTTCCTTCCATCCTGTGGCGGGCGAGAGAACGATCGAGTGCTTGCTTGCTTGCCTGCCTGGCAGACTCCTTCAGGGCAATTACCGACAGACTCCACTTCTTAGGCGCGATAGATCCTGGAGACGGAGACTCTGGCCATCAGCAAAGGATTTTAACTTCTTTCCATCCTGTGGCGGGCGAGAGAACGATCGAGTGCTTGCTTGCTTGCCTGCCTGGCAGACTCCTCCAAGGGAATCACCGACAAATTCCCAATAACTGAAGCGTCTGTTGTCCCCCTTCCACATGGCCCAACGACTCCAAACCAAACCAAACTATTCCCAGTTGTATTTCAGTGCTCTACCTCGGCTCCGTGGAAAGGTTGCGTAATGAAGAATATTGTATAATTATATTTCTTGAAACAAAAGCTTAAGATACTCTTTTCAACACATTCTTTCCTAAATATGAGCCATCATCAATAGCTTAACTGATTCTGATATAATGTATATGACAGTTCAATTAAAAGTGAGCAACGGGAAATGTTCTATGATATAATGGCTGCTCTGTAATGGCTTCTATGGGTCATGCCTCGGCTCCTACACCTAAACCACACCCCTACACTCCACTACCCCATCCCATCACACACACATATGACTCGGTGGCGCGGTTGATAGAGTACCAGGCTGTTGTTACGGTGGTACCAGCGGTACCTGGTTCGAATCCTGCCCAGGGCCGAAATTATTTCAGTATCGCTGCGCTTCGAGTCGTTACTCCAACACTCGTGGGCGGGGAGTTGGGGGTGTGTGTGCCTGTAAGGTCATAGCATTACCCATAGATCGGTCATACGAGCTCTGAGCTCTCTTCCGGGAGGGAAATAGCTGTCGATCACGAGTCCAACACGTGATCCAAAGACCAAGTGAAAAGACCAAGTGAATACACACACACACACACACACACGACTCGTGGCGCAGTGGTAGAGTTCCTGGCTGCCACTACGGCGGTCCGGGTTCGAATCCCGCCCAGGGCTGAAATAATTTCAGTATCGCTGTGCTGCGAGTCGTTACTCCAACTCTCGTGGGCAGGGAGTTTTTGTGTGTGTGTGTGTGTGTGTGTGTGTGTGTGTGTGTGTGTGTGTGTGTGTGTGTGTGCGTGTAAGGACACAGCATTACCCATAGATAGGTCATATGTGAGCTCTGAGCTCTCTTCCGGGAGGGAAATAGCTGTCGATCATGAGTCCAACACGTGATCCAAGACTATGGTGAATCACAAACACAGTTTGAGTGCTTAAACTCTCTTAAATAGGTGAATCCCGACGACCCCTTCCCGCCTCTTGAGCAGTCACGGGACGATAAAGTTATGATGAATTTGAATAATTAATTTCGATTTTGAGAGCTCTTGTGATTATCGCAGTAATAAAGATGATGCTTCACCCGAACCACTCAGCTATTTACATTTTGACTCGAGCTTCCGATGATACTACTCTGCAGCCAATCGATCTGCGATTATACTTGTGGAGGATTAACTCTTCACTCTTGATGACGTACTCTACAGACCAATTCTGCCCGGTACTTGATGATTTCATTTAGCTGTAAAGTGGCCTTCGTCACGATGTTAGACTGAATTATATTTTCATAGCCCTGACATGACGCTGCAATGTTTTTTATTCTTATCTTTATTTTTATTTTCACTTATTTCTTTTAAATGCAGAGGCTAGTGACGTCATGTCGTCGTTTCTTACGTCCGAGCATCTCCAGGATATGGAAAGCCACGCATTACAGTGAATTACATTTTCAGTTCCTTTTGCATGTATATCTTTAAGATATAATCTGTAATATGTATGAAACGTGACAAAATGCATTCATGCATACATATATACATATATTCTTACATACACACATATATACATGCATGCATACATACATACGTACACGCATGTATACATACATACATGCATATATACCCACATACGTACATGCATGTATAAATACATACATACAATGTACATACATGGATACATACATACGCACGTTTGTGATTTTAATTATGTATAATATAGACTAGATCTGCCCTGCGTCTTAGCTCAGGTTGCGGTTGGGGTCAGAGGTCCAGAGTCGCGAGGCCGGTGAGAGGCAAGGACCGGGAGGGAGACAAAAGAGGGGGGAGGGGGTGAAGGGGTTAGTGATGGTCGGGACTGGGGTCAGGGTAGGGAGGGGGGGGGGCTGGCTACACGGATCTGTGGACGGGGACGGGGACTAAGTCGAGGTATTAAAGGTGATCATGGAGTGACACGAAGGCGATGCCCCAAATCGCTCGCTAATTCGCCCGGTGGCAATAGCCCTCTTTTATACGCTACTATCTTTTCATTTTCTTACAGACATTCTTCCCCCCTCCCACAAAAACCGATCCCGCGCAAGCGGATGGTCTTTCCTAGGAATTCAGAATTCAGAAGACATTTCGATGCCGGAAGAACCCAGCGAGGAACACGTAAACACAAAAAGAAGCTGAAGACTAAACACTCAATTTTTTTTGGTTTGGAACGAATAAACCTTAGGGAGCAAAAACACCGAAAACGGTTTCTTTTTTATACGATCGTGAATATATATATTTTTTTTCTTTACTCTAGAGAAACGAATCAGACACCAAAAGTAAACTTGGTGAAAAAGAAAGACTACGAAGGAGAGTGAATGAAGAAAGACGTGTTAGAGTCTGCCGAAATCCGTCGAAACTTATTGGAGTCCGTCTTGAGGATTCGATGACTTCTTTTCCTTTCTAAAAGTGAAAGTTTTGAAAGCTCTAGAGTATCTTGAAGAAGAATGAAATGAAAAAAAAAAACGAATTTCTATTGGATTCTATGAGAGACTGTTGGGTCGTCATTTTTTTCTGGTGATTTAATTCTTTTCTTTTCTTTCAGTTTGATGGGGAGCCTGTAATGATCCGGAGGTATTTAGTATGTAAACACTATTGTGTGAAAATCTGATAAACAAAATATATAAACAGCGCCTTCCTCAGTTCGACCATTCAGTTCCTTCACCACGTCCTTCTTTCACATCGATCAAAACCCTTCACCAGGCATCTCGGTATCACTCGCTCAGGCTTCCCATGACGTCAAACTTGTGTCACATGACCCCATGACGTCACACAGTCACGTGGAATCACAGTCAGCACATATAAAATTGAATAAATTGAAGAATTTTCCTCATAACTATCCAGCAAATTCTTGCTATCATAATGGGAACATGAGCAATGCACGTGGCTTCCACCAAAATTGTGATCATTTCTATGTATGTATGTATGTATGTATGTATGTATGTATGTATGTATGATGAAGGTGGAAAAAGAAGTCACAGGTCTAGTTCCGAATTCCTGAGTTTATTCCCGACCGGTTTCGCTCTATGCTTCTTCAGAAGAAGCATAAAGCGAAACCGGTCAGGAAATTCGGAACTAGACCCGTGACTTCTTTTTCACACCTTCATCAACTTGTCACAATGTACCAGCATATATATATATATATATATATATATATATATATATATATATATATATATATGTGTGTGTGTGTGTGTGTGTGTGTGTGTGCGTGTATATATGTGTGCATGTGTGTGCGTGTGTATGTATGTGCGCAAGTGTTTTCTGTCCTTTAGCTGAATAAAATCCCCTGGAGAAAGCGGTCTTTCCTTTAGCGACTGACAAGTACAGCGCATGGGCACCTCTCCATCTCCCTCCCCATCAGACGATTCTATTCAGGTAAGAGGGCATCGTTACGCCCACTCCCTTCCTCCCTCCGTCCCTCACTCATTCACGAAACAGCTGCCGGCAGTCGATTGTAATCACTCGAGGGATAATCCGTTTCAACGCTGGTTGCCATAGTAACGGCCGCGTGGGAAGAACTCAAAATGGAATTTCGTAACTTCGTAACTGGAAAAAGAAAAATCCAAAATTTTCTTCATTCGTATTAAGGGCGCGGGAAAAAGTTGAGTTTTCAAAATGGGAAAAGTTGCTCACCATTTGACTAAAAATGTTAATAAAAGAAAAACTAAAAACAGTCAAGTCTTTTTCTTACGAGCAGTTTTTTTCACAAAGCTTTGGATGATTAACTGAACAGTTTCATGGATTATATTGCTGTTTTTTTTTTTTTTTTTTTTGTAAGTGTTCGAGCGATCGACCGAACTCGGCGAATGCTCAGTTCGAGTGCTATGGCGTCACGCAAATCCCAATTAGATCATGTAAACCCTAACCCAAAAGATCCCCCTTCTTCGTTCTTACTTTATACATTACAATTATGCTCTGTCTCGTTCAGTCCGCTTCCTGTTGACCAGTCCCTAATAGTATCGTTCGCAATTAGTTTTGAAAAATGTGTGATTTTTTATATACACAAGTACACAATCTTTACAGACACACACATACCTAGAGGCATACACAGTGCACAAGCACAAACGCACTGCAACCATAGTACACGTTTTATAATTGTGTACTTTTGGCTCGTGTATAATTTGTGATGATCATCTGTCCAGTGGGAACTGGTATATATGCATGTGTGTATTCAAATACTCCCGTATATGCGTGATTGCATGTATGCATTTGTGCTCAAGCAAGCAAGAATTACTGACACGTGCGAGCGCGCTGACGCGCCCTCTTACGCAACAACACGCTACTTATACGTACGCAAAGCTGGGAAGCAATCAATGGAGCTGTTTCTCCCCCACTCCAATTTTTTTTTTTTTTTTGTCAGACATTGTTTATAAATCCGCCATTTTTCAATCCTAACTTGTGTTTCATCATTAACTGACCTTTTCATCTTTCCCCTTTTGATTTTTTTTTCGAATTTTATTCACACTTCCAATACCGGCTTCTTTTTACTGTGTATATTTCATTTCTCTCAATTACTGTTTTCCCTCGCATGAGGGGAGCGCGCTGTGGCCTTTCTCCCCAAACCATCTCCAGTCCATTCCAACCTCAGCCCTTTCCAGCTCCCTCTCTAACACCTATTCCTTCTCCATATCGGTTTACTTGTTCTGGGTGGCAAAATTAAGACACAACGAAAGTCAAGGCACAAGTATATTTAGATACACAAAAGAACACAAGCACAAAAAAAAAAAAAAATGCGTACGGCAATCGTCAAGGCTGCTTGAATACTGACTACTGACGCCACGCTCATATTTTTGGCGCCAAACCATGGCGCGCACTGCATCTGCTAAATCTTACAATAACACAATCATTGCACTATACACGACAAACATACAACATCACAATACAAGTTAATAAATATATTTATATACACTGTGCCAACACATACTTCCTCCGAGCTCCTTCCAGTGGCTCCATTGCTGCCGCACTTTCTTGCACGACTTCGAAGACAAGCACGAGGCTCCTTGCCAAAGGGCTTAGCAGAATGTAGACATGCACCACCATGGACAGAGGTATAACTCGCTAATTTCGACGTAGTGTCCAGCACAGGTGCCAAGGAGAATAAACGACCCGGAAATTCATACCTTGCTGGGTCTCGTTGGAAGAGGGAGAGAAGGAAGGGTGCAAGGGAAGGAAGAAGGGAGGGATGGAGGAAGGGAGTAGAGAGGAAGGGATTGAGAGAGTGAGCGAAAGAGTGAGAGAGTGGACAAGAGAGGGAGTGGACCGAGAGGGGCAAAAGGGGAGGAAGGGAAGAGAGAAAAAGAAGAAGGAGAAGGAGGAGAGAGAGAGGAAGAAGGAGGTGGAGAGGGAAAGAGAGAGAATAGGAGGGAGAGGGAGAGGTGGATGAAAGTGAAGAGGAAAGAGAAGAGGCAGGAAGAAAGACAGGAGGAGAGGGAGAGAGAGGAAGAGAGGAAGGAAAAAGAGAAAGTACTGAAGGAGGAAAAGGAAGAGACGGAAGAGGAGAGGGAAAGAGAAAGGAGAGGAGGGAGAGGGAGAGGTGGATGAAAGTGGAGAGGAAAGAGAAAAGGCAGGAAGAAAGACAGGAGGAGAGGGAAAAAGAGGAAGAGAGAAAGGAAAAAGAGGAAGTACTGAAGGAAGAAGAGAAGGACGAGGAGAGAGGAGAAGAAAAGTTAGGATACTAGGAGAGAGAGAGAGAGAGAGAGAGAGAGAGAGATAGAGAGAGAGGGAGAGAGAGAAGGGAAGAGAGAGAGGTGGGGAGAGAGGGAGAGAGAGATAGAGAAGGGAAGAGAGAGAGGTGGGGAGAGAGGGAGGTGGGGAGAGAGGGAGGGAGAGAGAGAGAGAAGGGAAGAGAGAGAGGGAGGGAGAAAGAGAGAGAGAGAAGGGAAGAGAGAGAGGGAGGGAGAGAGAAAGAGATAGATAGAGAAAGGAAGAGAGACGGGGGGGGGGGGAGTGGGATGGTTAGACTGAAAAGGGAACTCCAGGGAGCACGATGGCCACAGACAGACA
>NC_134812.1:3187408-3189908 GCF_046742065.1 Oratosquilla oratoria | reverse complement strand
ACCACGGTGATATATTAAGTTTGTCATAATTTTCATTTTTTTTTTAAAGAAAAGATTGGATCATGTATATATATCTTGCCAACTTCATTATTTCAATGTCCTGCTAGTTAGTCAGCATTTTTCACCAATATAGGATCAACTCGCACCAATTCTCAAGTCAGACACACCAGTAAGCAAATCCCACTTGTGTACAAACAAGTAAAAGTAATTTTTAGCTTAGTATCAATACGAGAAGTCACATTAGTTATCTAAATTGATTTCATGTGATGATAACATCAATATCAACCATTGTACTCGAATCATCAACAGCATTAGTGCCCAGGTGCAGAATGCATTATTGACTAACAACATTTGCATCATCAATTTCACCGATTCCGTGTCATTATTAACGCTCGCATTCATATTCATATACGTGATACAAAACGCAAATTCAACAGATGCAATGCTATCACCATCTCCTAAACCAGCATCGAAAGGAGCATTAGGAACAACGCCATCTGCATCCGAGTTGATACATATCTCATCTGACATAAGTTCCTTCTAGACATCTTTCACCAAGTTTGTGGCCCCCGTCCGCTCTGCTTTCCATTTTCCACCTGTCAATCTTCCAGTCGCACTTATATACACCTTTACGTATCCTGTATATCTTACCATTTCTACTTTTAGTTGTTGTTTGGGACCCGTGTCTACGGGTGTCCCAAGAGGAATTCAATACTCTTGCAAAAGCGCGTGCATATAGACATACACGGGTACAATAACGCACGTGTGCACACATACGCATCCATGATCACACACATTAACACACACACACACACAAATACACATGAACACACACAAAAAATACACATGAACACACACACACACACATACACAAATACACATGAACACACACACACATACACAAACACACAAAATCGAAACCAGTAGCTAGTTCTATCTCTACCTCTTCTTTTGTCCTCTTACGTTATATTGCTCATTACATCTTCCTCGTCCCTACACCGAACTCAAATCCCCCGTCCCGTCCCGTTCCGCTCTCGATCCGACGTCATTCCTCCTGCACCATCTATCTCTATCGTGTCCCGCCCCTCGACCCCTATCCGGTGTCAACCCAACACTTCCGACACCATCTCGCACACAACAAAACCGACACCGCGTCTCTAAACAAATCCCACCATCATCATCTCGCTGTGAAACAAACTCATCATTGAGCAATTTTTCACCATCTTCCTTCAGCTAATCACCCTTAAGTTTACCATAATGCATCGCTTAACCATTCGACGCGGGACTTTGTTCAACTCTGGCGGTGAACGAAAGTATATGAAAACGAGATGGATGAGGAACAATTGCGCAATTGTGTTGGGGAGGCACTGGGCAACTCGAGCCTCTGGCGGTATTTGCTTAATGAAAGAGCTTCGACTCCACGATGACGGCGATTGATATTGAATACTCACGATTTAGACAAGACGAAGAAAGGTTTCAGGCTTTAGTCACGATACCTTTTCCAAGGTTTAGCTCCTCTGCACGTTATTCATACACACCTGAGCCTTTATATTTATCTGGAAAAGGCCGGAGTCCGGGGGTGTGGTATAGCTTATGGTAGATTTTTTTTTTTCTTTCTAATTTTTCGTGATACTACGGCACAACTGACTTGAAAATAAGTCAGAAGTGGTGAACTGTCATCTCCATGATTCAATTAGATTTCAGGAGTAACAGGGTCAATGGCTAAGTCGACCAAAAGCATAATTTCATTTTACTTTAACTTCGCCTCAGTAACTGCCCGATTTCTCCAAACGAAAAATAAAATCGTGTTTTTCAGGTATTATATTATCATAATTTCAGAGACTACAGTTTCTTCCACATGTCACACTATAATTTCAGTTTCAGCTTAACACCAGATGTAGTTAACAGGAAACACCAGACAACTTCTCAAAACAGAAGTGAAGAGAGAATTCAGACAAGGGGAAGGACGAGGATAAGGACAACGAGAACTGAGGAGGAAGTAGAGGAGGAGGAAGAGGAGAAGGAGGAAGAGAAAGAGGAGGAAAAGGAGGAAGAAGAGGAGAAGAGGAGGAGAAGAGAAGGAGGAAGAGGAGAAAGAGGAGAAAGAGGAGGAGGAGGAGGAGGAAGAAGAACTGGAGTAAGAGGAGGAGAAAATGGAGTGAGAAGAGGAGTAGTATGGGAGTATTATAGGTCATGAGGGGAGGAGTGTAAGGCATAAATGGTGAGGGAAGGAGAGGCGGGCCTCCATGGATGACCTGGCCCGGCTTTGTCGGCTGCATGGCTCGCTGGATGGCTGGAAACGACTTTGAGAGATAAGAGGTTGGCACACACACAACGTGTGAAAAGGGGAAGTGTGCAGCCAGAGCTGGGGGAGGCGATGGGCCGTATCAAAAAGGATGACACAGGAACACCAAAGAAAAGAATACTGGAAAGGGCAAAAAGGCAAGGACAAGACTCAGGAGAGGAATGGAATACATATTGAGATAAATGAATAGACAGA
>NC_134812.1:3167408-3182408 GCF_046742065.1 Oratosquilla oratoria | reverse complement strand
CTCGTCCAAGTGACCAACCCGCGTCCCCGTTTGTCAGTTCGTCCTTGCTGACCAATTAGCCGAGGGTCATATGTCTCCTCGAGCTTCCGGTCCCAACGAGGCATGCCGTCATTATCGGGTCATTTTCTCGCCGGGAGTCGAGGGTCATTAAGTCTCCTGCTCGATTACCACCACAAATCCACGAAGAATCAACCCTTTGTTGAGCGCCTCGCAGTCGGACCTATCCGCCTCAGACCTCTCGCGTCCCCCTCCTCTCTCTTTCTCTCTTCATCTCTCTCTCTCTCTCTCGTGATGCCCCCTCAACTTCACTCTATCACCAGACAACTTCATTCAGCTTCTACGTGACACAGGTGAGCACCGTACACCGGAAGTGTTGAACAACGACCATGTCGTCATCTTTGCCCTGTGTGCTTGGACGTCTGAATGTAGGTGGCAGACATCTGAGGGCGTATAGGAACTGGAACTGGTGGGAGTGACTGCCGCGTATCATCCATCGATAGAGGCAGCAGCAGCACGTGGGTGCAGGCGTCACCACCACCATCACCACCACCACCATCACCACCACTACTACATCTACTACCACACGACTTACTTCGGTGTTCAAATTCGAACCCGGGGAAGGTGGCCCTTCCTCAGAGGCGGTGTCGGCGCCTTTCGATTTCGTGGCGTGGGGACAGTTTCACGTAAAGACCGATGACCTTTGACTCTGACCGTTGCCTTTCAAACCTCGCATGCCTTACAGAGCCTCAAACATGGTGCAGTAGTCATCTTCCAACCCAGTGATGTTCTTTATATATTTTGTTCTGGTCGATATCTGGCGTCACCTTCTGAGGATGAAGGCCTGGACCTAGATGGATAGCAGTTCATATTCCCGGTGACAATTCTCTATGGTAAGCTACTGTCTATATGAAAAAAAAGGAAAGAAAAAAAAGAAGAAGAAGGAAAAAAGAAAAGGAAGCAAACGAAGAAGAAGAGGAAGAAAAAGAAGAGGAGAAGAAAAATCATTATATAACCTGGAATAAAGGAAAACAGGCTCGGGCTGTAACAGTACGTCAACCGGCGTAGAGGACTACCATTTTATTTTACTAAATGGGCGTCACCCGCGAAGCAAAGTAGATAGGCATGGGAGTAAAGGATCATATTCACCCTTTCCTCATCGACTCACTCAAAGAAAGTAAAAAAAATATATATATAAAAAATAAAAAAATAAAAAAAGGGCTCATACACAGCTCATACCTTTCACTCACCCCCCCCCCCAAAAAAAAAATCACTTGTGGCATCACATGTATCGTCCCTTCCTGGAACTCGCTCCCGCTCAAATCGTGTGGAATCGTCACCTCGTTCAGTTTCCGGCAATGCTTCCAATTCATCCTCGGTGATTAAGAAAAGTCAAGGAAATTAATTAATGATTCCTACTTGGTCCATTAGCGTGATCATTGGCTACAAAGGCTTCCACGGGTCAGTCCAGTGATGTGCTGCCAGACGTCTTGATTCATCAACTAGAGCAGTGCACTTGCAGAGAATTAACGACAGATCCCACCATCAACCGACAGGTTGCCAATTTCTGGAGGTCTTTTTTCTCCCGAAATAATTTGGCGAGCTTAATTAGGGCCCCATCACCATTTCAACTATCGGAAATAGAAGCTGTCTTCAACGAGACATCATCGCCATCAATCGCTCAACCAATGAGACCATGAATTCTTCGTTGGGGCAGCTTTGGAAGATGATAGACTCTGACGGCGCGCTCAGCGTCATCTGGACCCGAGGAAACGTGCTCTTCTGTGACAAGTATTATGATCGAGGTCCACCGGTGCGTTCGAATCCTAACCAAAATAATTCGATGACATCACAGAAGAGCTATTCATGAGTTCTTGGCCGAGAAAGTCCTTCCTTTCCTCTGGCTGCCACCAGGAAATTTCATTCAGCTGAGGAGGACGACTCCTGAGGAGGAAGTCTCCATCGAGTTGCTCCACTTCTGATCTTTGTTCGTTCTCGTTTTTTCTTTCTTCTCAGTTTTGTACGTCTTGTGTGTATTTTCCAACACTTCAACGTGCACACTTATGAACCAAATAAAACTCCCATACAATAAGATTTTATACCTGCGTGCAGAATGGATAGAAAATTGGCGATCGTTACTAGATGGGAGAATGAGAATGGGTGGCACCTTCCCAGAGGTAAACACCCACGATGGTATAGGTTCACGAGATGAAGATTATATTGATATGATAAAGATAATGGCCTAATGGTCTCTTGCAGTTTCTTTCATTATGTTCTTATATATGATAGAGAGAGAGAGATAGGAGAACTAACAAGAAAAAACGTAAAAACGGAAGAAAACCTCTCGCGAACTGCAAGGTCGCTTGGAACCTCGATCGAGTTTGTCCGAAGTCCCCTCTACAACAGAAGGAACTATGGCTACAGCGACCTGAGTCATATCGTCGGAATTGCCTAGCGTTTGTATTTATCGCGACAATATTGAACATACGAAGCTGAAACACAAAGGTGGTAAAGGAGCGATTTAAGTAGGGCATTTGGAAAACCGAAAGATACGAATTCAGGAGCCTCGCCGTGTAAAAGATACGAGTGACCGAAACTCCATGTGCACTTTGGAAGGAGTTAAAATAGGAATGAAAAAAGTAATAATAATAATAATTATAATAATAATAATAATAATAATAATAATAATAATAATAATAATGATGATAATAATAATGATAATAATAATAATAACGATGATAATATATAATTAATAATAATAATAAAATGAAGAAAAGTGTTTTTCTCACAACGTCGTCACTTCTTTGTGGAATTTCATCAAATTTGACACACGGAATATCGAATTAAGGTAATGGACGTTATATAATCCTGTCTGTAATAAATGAATAATCATAACATGAATTTCAATGATAAATTCTACGCAACTGATTAGTTCGTTGATAACACACACACACACACACACACACACACACACACACACACACAATAAACGAAAAAGAAAGGTAAATAAAACACGAAAAAAATATTTTATTTCAAAATATACAGTTGTATAAATGGTCGGCCCGCCCTCCCAAGCCGACCTCTTCTCCCACCCTCCTCCGGGCCTTCGAGGAGCAGAAGATAGTTTCAGCCCAATTTCCTCTTTCTCCTGGAAGGACGGCGCGAGGACCTCACTGACGCGTCCGCGCGCCACGCGACGACGAGCCGTATCCCCGCCATTGATGAGAATATATTCCTGCTCATCCTCCGCGATTTCGGCGTCGGCGTCGACGAGGTTCCTCGTGCCTTCCTCCGGGAGAGAAGGCCTCCGTGGATGCCTGCTCCTCTTCGGCCGAAGGTTCCTGGTTTGCTGAGCTCCCTCGACGTCCGCTTCTGGTTCTGCTGATTCCCGGTGACCGCGCCGCGCCGTGTTAAAAGAAAACTTCGCCGACACTTCCCTCGGGAGATCGGCTGGGCGGGATACTCGCCACGACTGGCGGGAGGACCATCCCTGATGACGGACATTTAGGATAAAAATCATAAGTACGCTAGAAATATTAATGTCTTCGTTTTCTTTAAAACCGTAAGTGTTCTGATAACTTATTCATGTATATGCATTTGTAATTATGTATTCTATATATGTATATGTAATTTGTAAATATATATGTATATGTATATAAGTGTATATGTATAATATATATATACATATATATATATATACATACATATATATGCATATATATGTATATATATATATATATACATACATATATATACGTGTATATATACATATATATATATAATATATACACGCAAAACACACACACACACACACACAATATTTAAGAGCAAATTAGATATGGCGAGATACAGAAACGGGACACCACGAGTGTAGCTCACCTTCCAGTAAGATACAACTAGGTAAATACACACACATGAGCACACGCACACATACAAAATACATGAGTGCAAACTTAAACTTCCAAGCAGTCAGTTGCTCGTGTCAGTTAATCCAAACAAACGATTGGAGAAGAAAGTCGTATTTCAAGTGTTTGTGTGTTCATGTCGGTGACTATAGCAAACAAACTCGGGAGAGGAAACTACTTGCCATCGGAGTTGATTTTCTATTTCGAATTCGTCAGACTTGGAGCGTTTAATTCACAATTCCAAAGTTACTCGAAGCGGAAGCGAAAACGGGACGCAGACTTCCCCCGATTGAATTAATGTCCTTTTAACAACTTTCCGCGCAAAATTTTCAAAATGTTGCACCAACTCCTCCTGTAATAAAGTCATAATTATTACACGCGCAAACCCATGCGTGGCATAAGATCCCCCAAAGGCCTACTTGTTCAGTGGACAATGTTCATGGACCTACGTGTATCACGCGAATACACAAATACAAATTGTTTCATACTTTTTATTCGTCTACTCCTCATGTTTCTACATCCATTAATCTCCATCCTCATGTCTCTCTCTCGATCTCTCTGTCTTTCTCTCTATCTATATATATCTCTCTCCTGCCTTATATATATAAAGATAATAATGAGATATGACCCCTTGTCTCTCCTCTTTCTCTCTCTCTCGCTCTCTCTGTCTTTTTTCTCTCTCTCTATTTATCTCTCTCTCTCTCTCTCTCTCACCTGTCTAATATATATAAAGAGAATAATGTGATAAGACCGACCACTAACAACAGCAAGTCCTGCAACTATCATCAGCGGAATCGAGACAGGCAAAGTGTTCACTGGAATCATTAACTTCATAGGACCCCGACCCAGGACCTTATCATTTGAAGAAGAACGGGAAAGAAGGAGGAGGAGGAGGAGGAGGAGGAGGAGGAGGAGGAGGAGAAGGAGGATGAGTAAGGAGGATGAGGTGAATCCGGCTTGAGGGACCAAACGTGCTCACGTCTGCCTTATCGACTATTGCTTCCAGTTTTCCTTAAAGCTACGTTCATTTGCTCCTAATTCTACACGCAGGCGAAATATCAATCAGTTGTGTATATATATATATATATATATATATATATATATATATATATATATTCTTCAAACTGAAGAATTTGAATCTTAAGATAGCCAAAGCTATTAGCGCAGTTGAATTCAATCAAAATTGTCTACGTGAAAACCTGTGCCCAAGAAATATTTATTTATTTCTGTATTGAATAATACAGCACACTCTGCATTTGTTATCGTCTTTAAACTTTCTATCCTTCTAGCTATTTTCTTTTCTTTGGGAGAAAAGGAGAAATAAATATCACCAAATGAATCCATAGTGAGTTTGGAAAGGAAAACAATTACATTACTTACGACGTTCTGCCTATGCTTTAGGCACCTTTTGGTAACTTTATTTTAAAGATGCAATTTGTGATCATATATACATTTTCCAAAACAAACTGGGAAAGGTTTTTCAGTTTAATTTCTCCTTGGCGCTCCGTGGGATGCCCCAAACGAACTGCAGGGTTCCAGACATATTTAGTTGAATGTTTATTGATTGATTGATTGATTTATGGAATTTTTGGCTCGAAGGCCAAATTTATTGCTGGTAGGTAATTCCTTATTAAAACGGTGTCCAAGCATTTTAATTTGTTCTTATTGTTAGTCTTTGCTAATACCAAAGTATTATTGCTTAAAACCTCCCTCGATATGTTCATCTTATGTATTTTTGAGATTGAGATTTTATTGCAGCATTTTGATCATGAAATATGAGCTTTTGAGACAAAGTTTGAGTTGTGTGGCCAATATACTCGTCAATGAAAGGGCATGATTATTTGTATACAATGTGACTTTTTTATGATTTATATTTTTCTCCCGCCAAGTTATTTTTCATAATTAATGATGAAGTTCTGGGGTCACGATAATATATTACCAATTTCAGGGAGTCCTCTTGCTTCTTGAGTTTACAGTTTTTATATAATACGATATTTTTCAAGACCTTTTCATCTTTTTTTGTATGCGGATGACCTGTCGTATGGATAGTTTCCGCAAATACTTTATACTGTAAATTACATTAATTTTCGGCAGAATTTCTGGGGAGGAACTTTTTGGAATTTACTTTTTAATCTTAAATTATCACCATAACCTCGTTATCCGTAAAATTTGTCCTTTTTCGCTGGAGGATCCATGGTTTTCTAGTACGCGACGTTTTTGTGTTTCATTTAGCAACAATGAGAAGTGTTGTCATTGGCTGAAACCCCATGACAAGCCACGTTTTCATTGGCTGGAACTAACATCAGATGATATGTCTGGAGTTCGGTGATTGTAGAGTCTACCACTTATAAGATTATGGTAACAATGTTGGAGGTAGGGGTTTGAGTATAAGTTATAACGGATCTTGTAGCCACACTGCAAAATTTGAGGTTGTAAACAAGTTACAATTTCCACGACCTTGTAAGTTACAATAAAGTTTTGAGAATCCGCCGCTTGTTACAGCAAACCTTAATGGCGTTACAATACAAATTCTATAGGAGAAACATTCTTACATATAGTCAAGATGATTTAACTTCATGATATATCTGTATAACTGATATCTGTCTACTCGTAACTGTCAGGTGCACCTTAAAGTTTTGGACACTTGGAACAAACTGGATAATGAAATAGTATGCGCAAAAACCATTCATGAGTTTAAAAGCAAACTAGACACTGCGAGATACAATGGCGGGACACCACGAGCATAGCTCCCCTTCCCGCAAAATACAACTAGGTAAATACACATTCTTTGAAAAACCATCGCGTTCCCAGTTGGCATTGTTTACAGTTTTTAGATGTGTTTAAGGGGTGACTATTGTTGTTGGATCTTCGTTTTCTGCTACACAACTCCCGACCAGAAGGGCATATGTGATACCAGGGTGTGGTATAAACTGTGGAACGTGATTGCACATACACAGCACAGTGCATCCATACGGTGACGGGACGCGAGCGAAATAGGGTGCTAGAGTCTGGAAGTGTGTAACTAGAAGGATGGGTTTCCGAGTCCGCTAGAGCTAACGCTTGACGGCCGTAAGAGTATACTGTAGATCCGGGGTTTTCAACCTATTTTCACGTATACACCCTGCTTATGGACTACTATTCTTTAACCTCCTGGAGATGACTTCAACACTAAATTTAATCGTTTTGCATCCACTAACTGCTAGTGGCTTTTGGTTGGCGGCCTCATTTGTGAACCGCCGTGGGCCAATAGGGTTTCATGAACCACAGGTTGAGAACCGTTGGTATAGGTCTAAAAACCCCGAGCTACGGCAAAGGCATTTGTGACTAGCGAACAAACGTCAGCGCATATCATTAAGCTCGAGAGAGACCTCGAGACTAATCCCTCGCTTATTTAGTGATACTTCAAACTTTGTTTGCACAAAGGTATTAAAACGAACGCACATGTACACATACACATATTCCTACCTGAAACTATGTATGATAAATTGGAAAGCAGGAGACAGGACACATGAGCGTTTTTCCTTTCCTGCACACACACACACACACACACACACACACACACACACACACACACAGCCCTGGGCAGGATTGGGTTCGAATCCTGCCCAGGGCTGAAATTATTTCAGTATCGCTGCGCTTCGAGTCGTTACTCCAACTCTCGTGGGCGGGGAGTTGGGTGTGTGTGTGCGTGTAAGGTCATAGCATTACCCATAGATCGGTCATACGAACTCTGAGCTCTCTTCCGGGAGGGAAATAGCTGTCGATCACGAGTCCATCACGTGATCCAAAAAGACCAAGGTGAATCACATACACACAGTGGTTAGAGTTCCCCGTCGCCACTGCGGTGGTCCGGGTTCGAATCCCGCACAGGACTAAAATAATTTCAGTATCGTTAAGCTACGAGTCGTTACTCCAACTCTCGTGCACGGAGAGTTGTGTGCGTGTAAGGTCACAACATTACCCATAGATCGGTCATATATGAGTTCTGGGCTCTCTTCCGGGAGGGAAATAGCTGTAGATCACGAGTCCAACACGTGATCTAAGACCATGGTGAATCACACACACACACACACACACACAATCACACACGGTCACAAAGTCATATACACGCACACACACAAACACAAGACACACGCACTTACATACACACACACACGTTGCTTTATCCCTGTCATGTCTGATGGCTCTGCGTCGTCACCCTTTGTACTGTCCAAGTTTAGGTTGAATAACTGGACCCGTGAGTGAGCTGCAAGTCGTGTCCACTTTGTCGAGGGCAAAGGATCCCCCCCCCCTTTGCTAACTCACGCACGCCCGAGCACGAACAAGTGTCATCAGGACACGGGAAGTCCACATTACGCAAAGCCCTCGTTTTTTCTCGTTCTGTTCATAAATGTATTGAAATGAATGTGTATATACACAATTATACGAGTATATAAAGATACAGTATGTGCGTGGTAGTGTTTGTGTGTGTGTGTGTGTGTGTGTGTGTGTGTGTGTGTGTGTGTGTGTGTGTGTGTGTGTATCTGTGTTTGTGGGTGTAAGTGCCCCGCTCGTCTGTCTGTCTGTCTAAGAGTTAAGTTTTATGTGTGTACATGTGCATATCGGTGACTAGCAATCAATAACATGGGAAACTACTTACCATTAGAATCAATTTTACATTTTGACTTCATCAGACTTGAGGGCTTTCAGTATATAATTTGCAAGATTTGTTGGGGGGTGGAAATGAAAGCGAAAACCTTTGCAACATTTCTCAGTGTTACACAAACTCGTTGGGTACACACGAACAGGCTAGTATTCTTGAAGAAAAATATTTCTTTATATAAATCTTATATAATTCCTTGGAAGGGAAAGATTTATATAAGGAAAGAAGACTTTTTTCTTAAGAATACCACCGTAAGAATTTTATTGTGGTATTCTTTAAAAAAAAATATTTCCTTATATAAAAAATCTTTCCCTTCCAGGATTTATATAAGGATTTTTTTTTAAGAATACAACCAAGAATCCTAGCATAGGCTCTTCCCTAAACTTAACATTCTAATCATTAACGCCTGAATAACGTGCTTGCACTAACACTATTTCTGCCACCCTATTCAACCCCTTTTTGTTCTCCCTCTTACTCTCCCTTTCATCCTCAATTTTCCACTCCACCTCCCCTGCTCTCTCTCTCTCTCTCTATATATATATATATATATATATATATATATTATATATATATATACATATATATATATATATATATATATATATATATATAAAGTACGGAAAAGAATAGTGTGATATAACAACGTATGAACAATAGTCTGCCAGGCACCAAAGAACACTGTAAAAGTCAAGACAGGTGAAATGATCGCTGACAAAATGAGCTTCTAAGGTCCCGGCCCAAGACCTGTATATATATATATATATATATATATATATATATATATATATATATATATTATATATATATATATATTATATATATATATATTTTTTTTTTTAAGGTGATGGTGAAGTCCAAAGTCCATCTTACTTCAGAAAAAGTACTCCTGTCTGGCTCGCAAACACTACCAAAAGGCTTTTTCCCTCATATAATGGCTCGTAAAAACGCTATGTGCATTTGCACACGTGAATTGAATAACAACCAATTAGAAAAATGCAATTTACTAATACCTCTACCTCCACTTCTAGCAAAGCTGATTGCTGCTGATTGCACGCAGAGGCCAAACACCGGACTTTTGGATATATTTACATAAAGAAAATTAGGTTAACTACCTGAAAATCGTCACCTCTGGTCTACAAAAAGCTCTCTGTACATTTTCTTGTTGCTGTCATTCAGAAGACAATTCTCACACTAAAGGAAGAAAAGACAAATCTGAGGTCATTTTCTCTGATCCCTGTGGCCGTGACTACTGTCTCCGTGTTATCAAAGGATTACAAAGGCGGAGCATGCCGACAGGAGACCTTTTGGTCCATATCTAGGTCGGATGCGAAAAAAAATCATAATAATAATAGAAAAAAAAATATAATAATGTATGCAACAAACAAAATACATGAATAAATCCATAGGTATAGTTGAATAGCAAACAAACAGGTAAACAGTAAATAATAACAAATTGGCACATAACTAATAATAAATGAAAATCAAGACAAATGATAAAGCAAAAACAATATAAAATAAATTATAATCATTACAGCATCTTAGGTGTTTATCTAAATGAGTCAAAGCTTCGAACTGTACTTTCAGAGCACAGACCACAAACCTCTTTGCTTCTGCCTAAGCAATCGACGAAAATGCAATAGACTCGCACATCTTCGTCCATCAAATCTAAATTCCTTCACGCTGACCTGCAAGAGAGATATACAATATGAATGACTGCAATATAACGTCTACAATGCATTCATAACAATATCGACTTACCTCTTTCATGACACACATACGTAATTTATATTTAGATTACACTACTATATGTTGCGGCAAAGAAAAGTTAACACTAAATGTCGGGGAAAACTGTTTGTTTCTTTGCTATCGACGCATTTACATTCACTCACCCAAACGTGCACGCACACACACACACACACACACGCATGCACACAAATACACATACACAGACGCACATGAACACCACACACACACACAAACACACATGCACACGCACACACACACATATAACCAATAAACTAATTCAAAGTCGAGTTTGATCGATGGAGAAAAATGGATTCCACAAACGTAGTTATTCCCCTTTACTTGAACTAGGTATGCGTGCACGCCCGCACACACGCCCACAAACACGTATGCACACACCCACACACACACACATACACACACACACACTTATACACCCCCAAACACCCACAAACACACGAACATATACACACACACGCACACACAAACACACATACACACGCACACATACACAAACACACGAACATATACACACACACGCACAGACACAAACACACATACACACGCACATGCACACACACACAAACAGGCACACACATACACACACACTCATACACACATAAATACCTACAAACACACGAGCAAATACACACAAACACCCACAAACACACGAACATATACACACACGCACACACAAACAGGTACACACACACTCATACACACACAAACACCCACAAATACACGAACATTTTCACACACACGGACACACACAAACACACATACACGCGCGCGCGCGTACACACACACACACATACATTCACACATACACACACACACAAATTCACAAATGAGACACGTTACCGAAAAAATTAAGCAAATAGCTTTAAGGTAACATTTATTAATATTTGATACGTTGGCATAAAAAATAAAAATGCAACCAATATAGAATCAGGATCAGATAACTTTTATCCCCTTTTATACTTTTAAACTATTTTTTCCCACGATGGGATATCTTCCTTTCTCTGCGTTCGTACTTGCTCCTCTTCCACCCCACCCGCACCCTCCATCTATTCGGGAACAAGAGCGACGAAACTGAGCCTTCCTTCGTAATGAAAAGAAGAAAAAGCAAAAATAAAAGAGTGATAACAGTCACTCAAAATTTAATTAAGAATTATCGGTACAAGAGGGGGGACCCAACAGGAGGTGAAGAGTAGAACGAGGGAGGAAAAGGGAGAGGGGACCAGCAGAAGCAGACGGGAGAGGAAGGAGCAGGAGGACATAAAAGTAAAAATAGACGGACGGAAAAGGGAGGAAGGACGTTAGCCTGACGACTGAACGTGGAAGACTTCAGACAGGAAACAGTGTAAGGGACAAGAGGTAGGAGAAGATGAGGAGAGAGAAACTGATAAAGCCAACAAGAGATTGCAAGAGGAAGATGATAAACGAGGCAGGGACGGAGAGGAAGAGGGAGAGGGAGAGGAAGAAGGTAGAGGGTTGATGATGAAGAGAGACTGGGAAAAGTGGAGAAATAGAGAAAGAGAGAGAGAGAGAGAGAGAGAGAGAGAGAGAGAGAGAGAGAGCGAATGGAAAAGGTAGAAGAGGGAGATATACCTTGAGATATAAAGTAAGGATAGAGAGGGGGAAGGAGAAGAGAGGAGTAGAGAACGGAAGTGAGGGGAAGAGAAGGGAGGAGATGGGAAGGAAGAGGAAAGGAGGAAATGGAAGTAAAGGGTATGGGGAAGTCGGGGAAGGGGAAGAGAAGTGAGCGGGGGGAAGGTGAGGGGAGGGGAGATGAGGGGGGAGTGAAGGGAGGGGAGGGGAAGGGAGGGGATGGGAAGGGAGGCGAGGAAAGAGGAAAGGAGGAAATAGAAGTAAAGAGAATAGGGAAGTGAGGAAAGGGGGAGAGAGGTGAGCGGAGGGAAGGTGAGGGGGAGTGAGGGGAGGAGAGGGGAAGTGAGGGGAGGAGAATGGGATGAAAGAAAATTAAAAGGAGGGGATGGGTTTAAACGAAGAAGAGTGTTGGGACAAGATACAAATGATAAGAGAGGGCAGACGAATTAAGGAGAAGTGCATATTCGGATGAGACAGAAAAGGGGTAGAATGAAGAGGAGGAGGAGGAGGAAGAGAAAGGGAAGGAGGAAGAGGAGGTGAAAGAGGAGGAGGAGGAGAATGAAAAGGAGGAGAAGGAAGATGATGGGGAAGAAGAAGAGAAGGAGGAGGAAGAGGAGGAGGACGAGGAGAGGGAAGAGGAGGCAGAAGAGAAGGAGGAGGAAGAAGAGGAGGAAGAGGAGAGGGAAGAGGAGGAAGAGGTGGGGAAGGAAGGAGCAGCTGGTGTTGACGGGAAGTGAATAACTGTGTTGTAGGTGAAGGCTGATCGTCGTGTAAAGGGTCTTAGAGAAAGACATGAAAGACCTGGCAGAAAGGAAGAGAGAGAGAGAGAGAGATAGAGAGAGAGAGAGAGAGAGAGAGAGAGAGAGAGAGAGAGAGAGAGAGAGAGAGAGAGAGAGAGAGAGAGAGCAATATATAGCCAAGGGTGCATAACTATGCACATCGACTTCCGCTGTTACGATTTCAATTAACAATTTTATTGGGCCGTGTCCAGTAGTATTACTCCAACCATCCACCTGGCTACTATTTCGTGAATAGAAATTAAATAAAAAAAAAATTGCGTAAATTACCTGAACGCGTACTGACATGTATACACATGTATTTCCCGTGCGCGAGATTGTGCTTTGACATGATTGGCCCGTTCCCCTTTACTACATCCAATGCATAGAGTCTGAAATGCATCGCTGATGATACTCTGAAAGTGGACTCGTGATCGAAAGCTATTTCCTTCCCGGAAGAGAGCTCAGAGCTCATGTATGACCGACCTATGGGTAATGTTGTGACCTGACACACACACAATTCCCCGCTCACGAGAGTTGGAGTAACGGCTCGCAGCGCAGCGATACTGACTTCTGAAGCTATGCGGGTTCGTTGAAGGCCAACGAGAAAACTACTATTCTGTTCAAAATTATTTTCCACTTTCAGAGAAAATCAAAATCAGAGATGAAGTAATCCGTATATTTCGACCACTAACTGTGATCCTCTTCAGAGGATAAGTACAGAGGGAGGTTAGAGCACAAAGAATATATACAGATGTGAGTTGATACTAAAAAGAGATGAGGGAAGACTTAAGTGACACATTCTTTGTGATCTAACTTCCCTTTGTACTTATCCTCTGAAGAGGATCACAGTTAGTGGTCGAAATATACGGATTACTTCATCTCTGATTTTAATTTTCTCTGAAAGCGGGAAATAAATTTGAATTTTACTTATGTACTACTACATCACGTTACCCTATTAGTCTGTGTTTAACAATGCAAATCAAATTTCACATAAATGACCCACATGCACACTGGCAAGTATATGCAGGTAATTCTATGCATCGGTGTGTATGTTCACGTGATTACTCCGTTTCCACGACTATATTCAAAGTATTATAAAGGAAATGCATCGCTGAAATTACGAACTTTGGAACTTCAGAGACGGGTATATTCGGCGCTCCTGAAGTTATGCGAGTTCGCTGAATGCCAACGACACACCCTGAAGGAACCACCGATGCAGCAATTCCAAGAATTCTCTGACACAGAGAGGAAAGATAAACCGAGATTTGATATTCATTGAAGTTTGTAATACTGCTTGAGTTCGTGGACTTCGGCAGTTGATCTTTCACATATTCCTTCTAGCAGACCTGGGCACCTTTCTTGGTGCGTTCCTAGGTACGTTTCTCGGTGTCATGACTTTGCTTAGGATACCGAGGAACGCACCTAGGAACGCGCCCAGCTCTACGTTCTGGCGCTCCCACCAGACGAGTTTCATCAACCGAGAGAATCTCGTCGCCTTTTAACCAGAACTCGGGAGTGACCTTTCTTGATACGGTTTAACGTCATAAACTCCCCCTATCAGAAGGCTAGGACGGTGCCCCTCACAGAGGACTTTATAGCGTGGAATTTAATGAACCATGTGCTTGGTTCAGCTTTCGCCGATGGCAGGATTCGAACCACCATACCCTCAACCTTCGGCGCAAGTAACGACGCCCTAACCCGCTCAGCCATCGAGCTTCCTTGTATATATATATATATATATATATATATATATATATATATATATATATATATATATATATATATATATATATATATATATGTGTGTGTGTTACAGTAAGAACTCTATCCAGCCTAGTAAGTCTGAGAAGTATGGTGGGGGTTACTAGGCTGGATAGAGTGAGAAATGAGGAGTTGAGGAGGAGAACAGGGGTGAAAAAGGATTTGGGAGATAGGGTTGATGAAAGAATATTAGGATGGTTTGGACACATGGAAAGAATGAGTGAAGAAAGACTAGTAAAAGAGGTATGGAAGGCAGATGTGGAGGGAGTGAACATGAGGGGACGTCCTAGGATGAGGTGGATGGATGGGGTGAAGGGGGCTTTGGGGAAGAGGGGAATGTCTGTTGAGGAAGGAAGGGAGAGGACGGAAGACAGAGGTGAGTGGAGAATGGTTGTATATGGATGATGTTGTGATTGCATGAGGAGGAATGGGCGGGGGGTGGGGGGGTAGTATGTGTGAGTAAATTTTGACGCAGCCCGAAGGGATTTCTCCCCGTCCTCTCCTTATATGCAAGGGGGGACGGAGAGGGGGGGTCGCCGATTAAATGAAGCGGCCTTGCTGT
>NC_134812.1:3117408-3164908 GCF_046742065.1 Oratosquilla oratoria | reverse complement strand
CAGTCCTCCACGAGCTGAATTTTACCCTGAAGGCTGACTGTGGCTCCATCGGCCGATAACGGGGATTCACGGCTCCTTCACGCGTAGACTGAGGTTGGTGACCTCAGGAGTATTGTAGAGGCTGGTGCCCTCACGTGTATTGCAAGGGAAGGTGGCTTCATATATAATATAAACGCTGGTGGCTTGATAGTCTAAAGGGTAGCAATGATTGATAGATTGCCACTGGCTGTCACCAGAGGGTTTTATTTAAGTGTCAGGATGCCCTCAGCATACAGTAGTAAAGAAGTGAAATATCCTTTATTAAACTATTCACTGAACACTTGAGCGTTTCTATTTTTGCCATAGAGTAATTTAATCTGGCTTCTATGGGCCAAAGGCTTTCATTAGATTAATTTCCGTACACACCCACACTCACACACACACACACACATGCGCACATGCACACACGCACGGACACATGTACACATGTCGCACACACACACACATACACGCACACGCAAACACACACGCCCATGCATACCCACATCCCCACGCTAACACACACATAAGCATACACACGTACACACACAAAGCTAAAACCATAACATACAAACGTAAACTCAAGTGTACCTACTCCCATAAAAACCACACACACAAAAATATGATTTGGTGAAATTTGGAACTATTGTGAGCATCGGCATTACTGGAATCCAGAATCCTAAATCCCGTATCGGCCTGCAGGAGAAGGGAGTGATCCCTGAATGTTCCTCCGTTTCTGTGCCGACAGCAACACACAGACCAATCCACGGCTGACCTTTGCGCAGATCTTGGCTGGAGGGTCGGCCATTACTGAAGGTAAACACGAGAATGACTTGGGGCGTTCCAGTACGCTCCCTCCGGATGACATTTTGAGATTCCAGAAATGTACAATTCCACTGCCTCATAATCTGTCCCGGGGATTCGAATTTGGTTCATAACTACGTGGGCCTAGGCTCTCCCTATCAAAATAAAAACCATGTACGAGCTCTGGTGAACATTAACCACTTTTTATTATTACCTCAGTGGTTCCTGGATAAAGCCCTCAGCCAAGCCAGAACTAGTTTTTTCAATCCCCCTTCCACTAAGCCAAAAGAGAGACAAAATCCCCTTGTCATCCCCTGTTCAGAGTCCATTAGTCATTCGTCCAAGTTTCTTCCCCAAAGAGAGGACCAATTTAATTCATAATTACCATGTATGGCGTTTTCGCTTGTTACAGTGCTTGGAAAAGCTGTGACAAGCAAAACGCCCTATTAATAAAGGCTCCGTCCTCAGATAGCGTTTATTCCGATAGATTTTTCGATAGTTTTTTCAACCCCTCTTCCAATAAGCCAAAAGAGAGACAAAATCCATCTTGTCATCCCCTGTTCAGAGTCCATTAGAAGGTAAATTTAATTCACAATTACCATATACGACGTTTTCGCTTGTTACAGTGCTTGGAAAAGCTGTAATAAGCAAAGGCTCCGTCCTCAGATGTTGTTTATTTCGATAGACTTGTCGGGAACTCCCACTTTCATTCAGGCTCTTCCAACAACGCCATCCAATAGCTGACATTTGCCTTGGATGCCTAAACAAGGCAGAATCGAAGGCGTTGTCTGCAGCCAGGCAAAATACCACGTTCTTCTCAAATAGTCTCTTTTACAAATGTGACATACTTTTATGTACGAATTTGATCATTATCGGAATCACATTCCACCAGATGATTTAATCCAGCCAGGGGAAACCTTACTCCCCAAAGATAAGACCTCTCTTGGTCAACCTAATCACAGGTAACGCCTTGTAAACCAGTACTGACTTCACACTAGGCGATTTCATTCAGACGCAAGAAATCCCGCTCCGCACCATAAGAACAGAAGCAGATTGTGCGTCCACGTTATTAAGGAAAGCGGAAAACAAAGGTGCATCTATATATCATAATGAAAGGGATACATTCCACACTACAGAAAAACCTTTCCTCTCCTCACGCAATTTAGGCACTCGAGTTCCTCTTAAAGACTGAACGAGTTGAAGTGCCTCCTTCCTCCTACGAGGCCCTCGGGGTAGGTTTAGGAGTCCCCCGGGTAGCAGCGAAGACACCAAGACGCTTCGCTTCAGGAATAAAACGGGGAAAAAAAATTTTTTACTGCCACCTGACGGAGGAGATGCACTTGGTGACCTGGCGACGGGAAATAGCAACAGCTCTGAATTTTCAAAATTCATTTGGAGAAACACGTATGGAAAATAATATTTTCCCTCGTAATTCTTATGTTTAACCTGTTTGGATGTTTACCTCCTCTCTCTCTTTCTCTCTCTCTCTCTCTTTATTTGACATCATTGTGAACCAAAAGCCTTCCAGTCTCCATAGTTTGATATTTTAGCCCCAATGGACTAAAGTCCTCCTCGGTTTTCTCTCAGTCTACAGTACTGAAGAGTCATTAATCTCCAATCACATACTTGACCGGGCAGGAGCAGCCTTCTCTGCAAGGAAAGCCCCCTCTGGGGATCGATACATCCCTCAACTGGGGCCAGTGCAAGCCGCCAGGTAACCCAACACGCCACCCAAATGGAGGCGGTGGTGGTTGTAGTTGCGGTGGTGGTTAAGGTAATGGTATTGGGGGAAGAGAAGAAAGTGTGGAGGAGGGAGAGGAGTAGGAAAAGGAGGAAGTAGGGGGAGAGAGGAAGTGGGGAGGGAGAGGAGGAGTAGGAGGAAGTAGGGGAGGGAAGGTGAGGAAGAAAAAGCAGGGAGGAGGAGGTGAAGAGGAAGAAATAGGGAGGAGAAAAATGGAGAAGAGGGAGTGGGAGGAGGAGGAGGAGGAGAGGGAGGTGGAAAAGAGGCTGAGTAGGAGAACGAGGTAGAGGAGGAGAAAGCGAAGGAGGCAAGGAAGAGGAGGAGAAGGAGGAGGAAGAGAAAGAGAAGAAGGTGTTTGTGAAAACGTCTTTGTGTGTCCCTGCATACATGCCAGGGACTGTTTGTGTTTGTTCCCGGATCAGGGAGGCACGCACATGCCACTTGAACTGAATTACCCCCCCGGGACCCTTCACGGACCTCCTAACCAACGTGGGACGCCTAGAGAGACAAGCCAGCCTGCCAATTGCGAGGAGTGTGAAGTCTAAGAGGGAGTTTACACGGTTCGACAGACACGTGTTTAAAGTGATGTGTGAACGGGGTATTTGGTTGTCGAACACGTTGGTTAAACCCCAAATACCCCGTTCACACGTTCACACATCTCTTTAAACACGTAGTCTGTCGAACCGCGTTCGACGAACCGTTAGACCTTAACCCCCTCTAAGGGAGGAGAGGAGAGGCACAAAGATGGCATGACTGAGTCGTCGCGAGTAACCGAGTTTGCATTCATAACAGGAGCCTGTTGGTCTTTCTCGCTCTCAGCGCAGCTAAGTCTTGGGGCATTCTCTTTCGAGGCATTTCCCTCATATTGGCCCTCATATTGGCCCTCATATTCCCGAGGATTTCGGGAAACATGGTGATGCGGTTCATTATGTACTAGTTTGGGTCTTTGGATATGAGGAAAAGGAGAGATTTTCATGAAAGTGGCAGTTGCCGACAAGATTGACGAGTTAAACACCATATGAGGACGGAGCCTTTATTTGTACGACGTTTCGCTTATTACAGCTTTTTCAAGTACGAAAAAGTACTTGAAAAAGCTGTAATAAGCGAAACGTCGTACAAATAAAGACTCCGTCCTCATATGGTGTTTAACTCGTCGAAAGGAGAGATGAAGACAGATTGTAATGTTCTTGCCTTTGGTGGATAAATCAAAGACCACAAGACTTCTTAAAAGTATATTTGTCAAAGATTACACCAGCAGACCTTCCCGGTCTGCTTTCCACCTAAAGACTGACAGCTATTCTCTCTGTAGGTGGAATGCATCTGAAAAAGCTTACATCAGTATATTGAACAGTTTACAGATTATAAATGGTTTACATTTTATTTTGGTGATACAAGTCTTGGATACTATTTTATTTTACAATAATTAGAATTTATAGTTATTTCTGCTTATATATTATGGTCATTAATCTAAATTACATAATATATTGTGTATGAGTAAAAGGTGTTCTTAGGAGTCAGGAGTGCTTCACGGTTTGGTCACGTGAAGGAAGGTGGTGTGTGTATGTTCGTATGCATGTTGCGGTGTAGTTTTCCATTGTGTTGTAATCTGTAAGATTATGATTACACAGATAAAGACAGAAACAGAAAGAAAAAAGAAAGAAAAATGACCAAGAGAAAAAGAGAGAAGGAAAGGAAAAAAGAGAAAATGAGTGAGAGAAAGAGAGAGAGAAGAGAGGGAGAGAGAGACAGAGGGAGAGAGAGAAGAGAGGGAAAGAGAGAGAGAGAGAGAGAGAGAGAGAGAGAAGAGAGGGAGAGAAGAGAGGGAAAGACAGAGATAGATAGATAGAGAGAAAGAGAGAGAGAAGGAGAGAGTGGAGCGTACCTGTGGAAAGAGGCAAGACTAGGCGTTGGTGGGCACCTTAATCCCTTTGCCAGCGCTTGGCTACAATAAGCCCGACGAATCCCGCTGAGCCGGGAGGGATTACGTAACGCATTCTTGAGGCAAGAAATCACAAGGAACACTGTGAAACTAACAGCCTAATAATACTGCTTTAAGGATTAAATGCATGGCGAGAGCACCTTCACATAGAAGACGCACTGAATGGTACTCTCTGTTGTAGTCTGTAAAACTCCTTGTATACATTCGAGGTTTCAGAGTATAGCTGGGTAAAGCTCCGGTCACACTATCACGACTCAAGTGAGTTCGTTTGGGTGTAAACGACTTCGTTTACGATTTTTTATTTTCCGAATCTCTAAATGTCATATCACCTTTGCGTCATATGATAAGATGAAGGACGAACTAAGAGAAGTTAAATCTATACGAACATAAGACACATTTTTTAATTGTAGACTTAGTGAAGTCTAGAATACTGTAGGCGAAATCGTCTTGCAGCTTTTCAAATTCACAACATTTGACGACCATCGTGATAGCGTGACTGGGGCTTAGTGTCGGGAGTGCAGGCGATGCCCTTCAACCCCGAGATGGTAAGAAGGAAGAAGAGGTGGGTGAGGCTATGTATATCTCTCCAATTCTTTGAGTGCTGACGAACCAAGCCTCAAACACATGACCCATCCTCTCACGGGATGACGTCGTTCCTGCTACAGAAGTCAGCCATAAAGTCGATGCTCCGCAGGCAGCCGACGATGTAGAACCTTTGTAGGAGGGCCATTAGAACATGTGCTTGATATTCACCTTTTTTTTTTTATTCTTGTGACTGGCGCTCGACTTGGTTCTTCCCTCTTGCCCAGGTCCCTCCTACCTCCATCCCACTTGTTTGTAATATCTCGCATGCATCCAGCAGCCCTTCCTTTCTTCGTTAGCTCCCGACAGCCCTGGCCAGGCGGGGAAGTGACCCAACGTCGGTTCCCCCCCCCTCAAAAAAAAAAAAAAAAAAATCTTGTTTCCCTTTACAGACGTTTCCCACTTACTTACCATTGCGTGGAAGTGAGGCATTGATTAAGGCTCTCATTAACTTTGGAAACATATTTAGGGGGTTCAATTTTCAATTTTGACATTTTTTTCTGTTTTTCATCCTGGTGATAGGAGACGTTTCGGGTCAGCAGGAATAAAGTTCTGTTTCGCTCGACGGGTAATGGACATTTGTCACTTATTCCGGGAATAAACCTTGCTGGATAAAAGCGCGTAACAAAGATCATCTAAAATCAAATTCCAAACATTTGGAATACGACGATATCAAATTTCAAAGCCAAAAAGGGCTAACAAAGATAAACGAATCCAGAGCTGTCAAATAAACGCCAAACTCACACAACAAAGAACAGCTGCTAAAAACTGAAAACATGACGTATCTGCCGCTACAGATTCTGTGTGTTCGTCGCCACAACAGCATAACGACGAAAAACCGTTGACCAAAAAGAGGAACTATTACACACAAGGGGACTGACCTTCTCAACATTGTGACCTGAAGCGAATGTACCACGTAACTGTACTCTTTTGGAGGACACGGTTCCAATCAGCCTAGAAGTACATCAATCAATAACTCGGAGGTTTCCATTTATGGAGACCAAACTTCAGCTCAAAAGATAGTCCTCCCACTTGAAGAAAACAGCTGGGATCTACAAACTCCTCGAATAAACAGTTTAAATCGACGCAATAACCGTCGACACTTAGCGGCTGCTACGCTAACGAAGATTCTTCGGCGAGGGAGAGGGAACCACGAGAGACAAATACGATGCATATGGGAAATCAAACAAACCATCTGGAGGACACGTAGGCTACTCTGTGGCCTGATGTAGGCACATAGGTTATACTATGTATACACACACACACACACACACACATTACCCATAAATCGGTCATATATGAGCTCTGAGCTCTCTTCCGGGAAAAAACAGCTGTCGATCATGAGCCCAACATGTCATCCAAGACCATGGTCAAACATCTACACGACTCGATGGCGCAGTGGTAGCGTTCGCGGCCGCCACTACGGCGGTCCGGGTTCAAATCCCGCCCAGGGCTGAAATAATTTCAGTATCGCTGCGCTGCAAGTCGTTACTCCAACTATCGTGGGAGGGTAGTTGTGTGTGTGCGTGTATGGTCACAGCATTACCCATAGATCGATCATATGTATGAGCAGTGATCCCTCTTCCGAGAGGGTGATAACTGTCGATCACGAGTTCAACACGTGATCCAGGACCATGGTGAATACACACACACATACACAATCAACCCGAAAAAATCAAGCCAAGGAAATGTCTATAGCATATGCAGCAAATATTCCGAATAATGATGCAGACACGGGAGTCCAAGAGGACCAGCATAAGGGAAAATGGTGCCTCATGCCAACACGGGACTCGAACACACAGTAGAGACCAATGCGGAGGAGCCGTTTCAGCCGCATCATGTGCTCGTCACCTCGTAACGATTTACAACTTCAAAACATCGCAAAGTTTTCACACACACACACACACACACACACACACACACACACACACACACACACACACACACACACACACACACACACTCGGTGGCGCGGTTGGTAGAGTCTCAGACTGTCACTACGGTGGTCCGGGTTCGAATCCTGCCCAGGGCTGAAATCATTTCAGTATCGCTGCACTTCGAGTCGTTACTCCAACTCTCGTGGGCGGGGAGTTGGGGGTATGTGTGCGTGTAAGGTCATAGCATTACACCATAGATCGGTCATACGAGCTCTGAGCTCTCTTACGGGAGGGAAATAGCTGTCGATCACGAGTCCAACGCGTGATCCAAAGACCATGGTGAATACACGATGACACATGCCTAGTTGGGTACGCATGTACGGAAACCTGTGAGTTGAAAGAGTGAGAACAAGAATCGGATGTCACTCTCGAAGTCGTAATGGTTCTTGTGGTCAGGCAGGGACACAGGGTGATTGGGGGCGTCACGTGCAGAAAACTCAAAAGGCAAAGTATTTTTCTCTTTTAAATACCGAAGAATCACCAGCGAGAGAGAGATTTAACAAATATAGAAAGAAAAAAAAATGAAAAAAGAAAAGAAAAAAAAAAATGAAAAAAAAATGTGAAGGACCAGCTATGCCTCAAAGAGGTCCTTCAGGGTTCCCGAAGGAGGAAGAGAACGGCATTGGCCGATGAGGAACATCCTCAGTGTCGTTGCCCTCCAACGCAACGGAACCATGCTAATCATACGTCAGAATGACCCGATTCGACCTCGAACTTAACTGAAAATTCTCGAACCAGGTCGAGCAGATGTCGAGTCGACCAGAGCATAAGTCGAACTTGACTGAGCCAAGTCGAGCCAAGCCAGACTGAGCAGATCTCAAATTGGACGAGCAAAGTCGAGGCGAATGGCCGAGGAAATTCGAGGCGAGCCAAGCAGACTGACTCTTTGCCCGAGCAAACTCGAGTCAGGCTGAGCACGCAATTATTCGGTTATCTGGCTAGACCATGACCGTGACTCGAGAAAAAAATAAATAAATAAATAAAATCACCTGAAGAATCAGACTTCGTGCTTCATCGAGAGAGAGAGAGAGAGAGAGAGAGAGAGAGAGAGAGAGAGAGAGAGGAGGAGGAGGAGGAGGCCAGGAGTCAGTTCCCTTGACGAGAGGACCAACACCGTCTGTGGTCCATCCCCCAAGCCCCAACCCTCTGACTATGCAGACCCTGATGAACTATGTAGTTTTGTAACCAAAACAACACAGACAGGAGCGATGGAGCTGAGAAATCTCATAATGGTGCCTCACGGAGTCTAATTTATTTATTTATATATATAAATATATATATATATATATATATACATATATATATATATATACATATATATATATATATATAATGTATATATATATATATCACTTTGACAAAATGTTGTAGCACATTTGTAAATAATAATCACGAAGAACCCACAGTCGGAATAAAAAGGAAACTTTAGAAGAAAGTGTAACTTCTGTTTCGGATAATAGCTATAGCCCTCTGAGGAAAGTGAAGAGGACTATAGCTATTAGCCGAAATATAGAAGTTACACTTTCTTCTAAAGTTTGCTTCTCTCCGACTGTGGGTTCTTCGTGATTATATATATATATATATATATATATATATATATATATATATATATATATATATATATATGTATATATATATATCCTAGCTCCGTCTCTGATGACAAAAGCAAGGAGATTATGTCTGGAGACAACTGAAGAACATGGCACCTTTGCCTCGGGTACAGTGACATCTATGACAGGTGACTGTCACCGATCGCTAATTCGGATCTAATATGAACCCTTGCAGTTAGAAGGAAAGGAAGTGGAAGAGAGGTAACGAACGAGAGATGAGGAGGAGAGGAGAGGAACCTTGTCCTACCCTGCAGGACTCCGTACCTCCTTCCTTCCCTCAGGCACTGACCGACAGACCACTGTCCCCCCACCGCCGCAATTTCAAACGAAATTCGTGAATAAAAAGATTACGGCGACCGAGCTGCTACAGAAAAGTTGTCGCTTCTGCATTCTGCCCCAATGATTTCCTGTTGTCGTTGCTGGAATAAATTCAAATAATTTTCGCTTCTTCATTGTCAGTTATATCTTTACTTTTTCGAATGCTGATTGACATGCAGTGACGACAGCCCCGTCATTTACGACATCTGCACTGGGAAACAACTGCACCTGGCAAAACAACAGCTGCAGTCTGGGCAGCTCACCAGCAGCAGCCTGGCGGTAACAGCTGCATAGAGAACAACTGCTGCAACCGTCGAGGCAGCTGCACGACTAACTAGGGTGGCAGCGATGGCAACAGTTGCACAAACAACAACAACAACAAAATCAATAGCGGTAGCAGCAGTAAGGCGTCATTGTTGTCGTCGTCGTCGATGTCGTCATCGTCGTCGTCGCTGTCGTCATCGTCGTCGTTGTCGTTAATCGGGGCACTCCGATCACGCGCCCCGCCTTAAGCCCAAAACCTAAAACCTATCCGCCTGAATGCCAAATGCTTGCAAGCGGCGTCGTTCTTCCTTCTAGGAAATAGGGAGGAGAGAGAGAGGGAGGAGAGAGAGAGGGAGAAAGTGAGAGGAAGGAAGTGAGGAGGAAAGGAAAGGAAAGAAAGGAAGTGAGGAAGGGAGGAAAGAAAAAAGTGAGAAAGGGGGGAAAGGAATTATTGAGTGTTGGAGAGAGGGAGGGAGAGAGGGAGGGAGGGAGAGAGGGAGGGAGGGAGGGAGGGAGGGAGGGAGGGAGAGAGGGAGGGAGAGAGGGAGGGAGAGAGACAGGGTATCGTGTTACTATCGTTATCATGCAAGCTACTTACTTCACCACGTAAAATTGTACGGTTTGAAAACATACGCCAGAGCGACACGGATCAGAGTTCTATTCGCTCCCTTGTTTACACACACGTACGCCCGTAGGCGTGCGTATGCGTGAATGTAGAAACGAGCATATGTAAATGCGTAATACGAGTACAAAGAACGAGTGTGTCCGTACCAATATTACTCATCTGACTAAGCCAGCGTGGCTCTAGTGGCTCTCTTGTCCTTTCCTTTCCTTACAGGTCCAACGCATTTCGATTGTTCCATTGAAGGCACAGCAGACACCCAGACCTCATGGTTGCACTGTTTCACATAGCGCTTCTCTAGAATTGATAAACGGGCCCCAGTCGGCTCTGCTCGAGGGTCAAACAAAGGTCGCCTATCAGCTTGTGCCATCGTCACTCCAGCTCTCTTTAACACCCCTCCTCTCCCCTACCTTCCACCAGTGCTCCCTCCCCCCAATCCCAATACCTTCCCAACTCCAACGTCAGAGCTGCTAACCCGCAACCTTGTGGACGAAACAATACTCAATCCATCCAGCTTGTAACAGACGGGACAATTTGCATCTCTAGGGAAGGAATGCATTAATCACAGGAACCACATGCGGACAAGAGCTGACGGGTGGTAAACAAGCATTGGACGAGGGCCGGGTAGGTCGGTAGACACGACTTCCCACCAATGAATGAGCTCCTTTCCAAAGAGCGACGTGACGTCATGTCGCATTCGGGGTGGTATGCGGCGTTTTGTTTAGTCACAACAGAGGGGCAATTCCATATTGTCAACCAGTTGGTTGATATTGTAGATCTGGCAACCTATACGAGTCGACATTATCGAGTTATATTTCTGAGTAAATTAAACTATTGAACCTTTCTGATGACGGATCTGAATTTTTTTTAGGTTCAGTGTTCGCGTATGTCAGTTTTCTTTAAGATTCGTAAAACAGTTTTCACTACACCCCTTTTTTAAGATTACTTGACTTTAATATATAGACAAAATATAAAAAGAATCACAAAAGCTGATATAGTGTTTGTGGCATCCCAATCTAGTACAAAGCATAAATAGGATCATACAGGAATTCAGATGTTCACTAAAAAAAAAAAAAAAAAAAAAAAAGTCAACTTCGGCTGATGTCCCAAGTAAGGCCGCTGATATTTGCTCCTTTTGTCATACCGACAAAGGTTCATCACAAATGTTTGGACGAGAAAGCTGAATTTCGAGGTTTCATTTTATTCACGATAGCTATAGGCACAATTTATAATCAGTTGTATTTCAAACAAACGAATGAAAGCTTGTGTGTTTGTATGTTAATTCAAAATTTCTCCCTCTAGTTTAGCTATAATAAAACTGAATATACGAGTCTACGAATGATCGTACAAAGTTTAGGATAAGTTGGTGGTGGGGGAGGTGAAATATTATAATAATAATAATAATAATAATAATAATAATAATAATAATAATAATAATAACAACAATAATAATAACAATTCCTTTCAATAAAAAGGTATTTCGCTTTCTCCATTCTGCTGTGTATCTTATAGCCATTTACCGTTGTTTTACAAAAAAAAACACGCACACGCACACACACACATTCACACATGCACTCACACATACACATATACACATGCACAAACACACACACACAAAGGACTAGAATTCATACAATATATGCAGGCTCATTGTCAGGCGAATCAATTTGAAACTGAAAACCCAAAACGGGGGATCTAAGGTCTGGCGGGCTTCACAGTCAACAATTATTGACAATACCCGCATCGCCAACGTTTCGATTATATTATTGGCAATATCATCAATACTATTCTCGAGCTACCAACATCCAACAATATCTAAATATATATTTGAACGAATATCTAATGTGATGGGGCTCGTTAAAGGCGATGAATAAGGAGCAGCAGAGGGAGTTCCCGACTTGGTGGACATTCACACCCAAGACCCAAGAGAGTCTGCGACCGTTGGCGCTCCGACGGGGGGCGGGGAAAGGGATAATATCACCGAATAGCTACTGTTTACAAAAATAGATAAATAAATAAATGAAAATAAATAAATAGAAAAATGAATAAATAAACTAAATAAAAAAAAGTATATATATATATATATATATATATATATATATATATATATATATATGCTGGTACATTGTGACAAGTTGATGAAGGTGGAAAAAGAAGTCACGGGTCTAGTTCCGAGTTCCTCTGAAGAAGCATAGAGCGAAACCGGTCAGGAATAAACTCAGGAACTCGGAACTAGACCCGTGACTTCTTTTTCCACCTTCATCAACATATATATATATATATATATATATATCTATATATATATCTGTGTGTGTGTGTGTGTGTGCATATATGTGTATATATATTATATATACATATACATATATATATTATATATACATATACATATATATATATATTATATATACATATATACATATATGCAGAGTCCACTAGGAAAAGGAAAAACACACGTAGTCCGAGCGCTTTCGTGATATATTCACATTATCAAGGAGTACAGAAAGATGAGAACAAAAAATGGAGATACAGAGTATAAGTAGGACAAGAGAGACATTTACCCTCCTCTCCGAAGCCTGAAAGCTCAGGTTGGGCCACTCGGTGAGGTCGTGGAAACATATTACTATTACATTAACTTTTAAAATATGTACTATTTATATTACTGACAATATATGGATCTAATTTATATAATCCTAAACTATTATTAATGAGTTGGTCATAATTGCATTTGATAATTCCTGACTCTATGATATTTCTTTCTGTTATATTCTTACATTGTATAATTTTTGAAGCATTTTTCCAGTCAATAGGATGGTCAAATTCACAAACATGTTTAAAAAGTGCACTAGATTCTTGGCCCTTTTTTATGCTGTTTTGTGCATATACATATATATACATCAATATAGGCTTATACATACATTATCATTTTTCCTACCCTAATAATATCAAAAGATGCTTTCTCAGCAGTTTCCCTGAACTTTGAGGGGGAAACAAGAAATACTTATGATATTGGTACTAAATTAAAATCTCCTAAACATTTCATTGACGTCCTTTACAATTTTGCAAGAAAAAAAACTTTACAACCAGATTACCACTGTTCACTTCAAACTCGTTGACATGTAACATCTTTATTTAATTAATTTCGAATAAAGAGCTAATATCAACCCTATCGCACTATCTAATATACACTCAAATTGATGAAATTCATATTCTATTTATGCCCTCGACACCACGGATCATGCGAAATTATTTTGCTTAGCTGAACCAGCCACCCCGTCCGTGGGAATATTACAAACACGACCAGTTGGAACTCCTTCATAAGTCTGGCACGGCGTCGTTATGTCTGATTTCATAAAATGAATTGAAACTCTTATCAAAAACTAAACGCTGTGCACCAAGCGAACACACACACACGTTCTCCAATAGCTTATACACATTACAGACCTAAAGAGAGGAACTGCAATAAGACTCATTTGAACAGAGGCGCTTAGCGATGAGATGCGGATGAATTATCAAGCATGTAAACATATTAATCATAGTGTGAAGCGCACCGACAGGATGAATAGGGATGAATTTCCTTCGACCTTTCATATATATATATATATATATATATATATATATATATAATACATATACATTATATATATACACACATATATATATAATACTATATATATATATATATATATTATATATATATGTGTGTATATATATATATATATATTATATATGTGTGTGTATATATATATATATATATATATATATATAAACAAACATAGCTGAGCCACATAACGTCGCAGAATGTAATCTCAATTCCATATTATTACAGTCATAAACAGATACATTCCATCAAAAGCCACGACTCGTCAAGTAAACATAACAGATTCTTCCATTAACGAACCCTACTGACAAGATCGAGGACTAAGGATATTATATCCTCGGGCAGGCGCTTCCAGACTTTTTTTTTTTTTTTTTTTTTTTTTAATCCAAGGCTTCTATCATCGGGGACAATAGAATACCAAAGATGTGGAGTCGAGAGGCGATTTAGGAGAGGTTAAAGCAAGGAACTTAGCAGAGCGGAGGTTCGACCCAGACCTCGGAATCAAATAACCTACTTTTTTATGACAAATATTTACTTTGGCCATGACGCTGCCCTCGACACTGATTCAAAGTTGTCCAGATACCCTCAAACCCTCTCAGCTTGTTTGATGTACAGTTGCCTCCACTTCTAAATACCATAACTCGTGGCTGTTGTCTCTCCCGGGGAGCAGTGGACGGAATGCCTACGGGTCACAGACTGACGCCGTGGATCACTCACAGTCACATATATTTATTTCAGCTTCCAAATCCAAGTCTCCTGCCCACCCCTCCTGGGCCACGACATCACGCAATAAATATCCCTTAGAATCGCCCGGTGGCAATAGCCCTCTTTTATACACAACTATCTTTTCACTTTCATACAGACATCTCTTCCCCTCCTACAACTACCGATCCCGCGAGGGCGGGTGGTCTGTCCACATACTCTTAGTCCATAGTCCACTTACTCGCAAGTCCCTCGCGGATTTGCAGCATACGGACTCGAATCACAAATGTTCGACAGAAGAAAACGGGATTATCAAAACTTCGCAGAAGACGCCAGCCGGCCCATGTGGTGATTATAAGTGGAGGCAACTGTACTCCAGAGACACAGCCTTGCCCCCCTCGCCCCCAAAGCTGTGCTACTTTATTCTGTTGAATTGCAGCCCTCTTTCTTAAGGTGGTTATAAAACATTATATAGAAAATGGGATGCGTATATAAGAAGTAAACATCCAAGTCGCTGGTACAATTAAAATTAATTTTCTATTTCCGTGTAATAATTAGGTAGATACTGATCGAAACTTAGATTTATGAAATTTGAAGACGAAATGACGTCACGTCGTTCGAAGTTTACGGGAGTGCATTCGTGCTAAAACGAGGCTACCACAATATTTACAGAAAGATCCACTTACTTATGGAACATTTTGTACATTTAGAAAATAACAAATAACGAATGATGATATAATGAATATTGTATATGTAATGTGATATAATAGTAATAATGATAATAATAATAATATATAATAATGTATATTGAATAATGCGTTGTAGATAGAATGTGTACACATTAATCAACCTCTACAGTACGGTGACCTGGTAGATGTTTTGGTTCTGTATTGTATATGTAATATGCTATAGTAGTAATAATAATAATAATAATAATAATAATGATAATAATAATAATAACAATATGATATAATAATGTATATTGAATAATGCGTTGTAGATAGAATGTGTACACATTAATCAATCTCTTCAGTACGGTGACCTGGTAGATGTTTTGGTTCTGTATTGTATGATATAATAGTAATAATAATAATAATAATAATATTAATAATAATAATAATAATAATAATAATAATAATATGATATAATAATGTATATTGAATAATGCGTTGTAGATAGAATGTGTACACATTAATCAATCTCTTCAGTACGGTGACCTGGTAGATGTTTTGGTTCTGTATTGTACATATAATATGATATAATAGTAATAATAATAATAATAATAATATTAATAATAATAATAATAATAATAATATGATATAATAATGTATATTGAATAATGCGTTGTAGATAGAATGTGTACACATTAATCAATCTCTTCAGTACGGTGACCTGGTAGATGTTTTGGTTATGTCTGAGAGAAGGCAATTTCAAGCAGCTCTGGGGTCGACTCCGGCTAGAAGGAGGTCTCGATCGATCTCGAGGTCCTTCAAGCCAGAGTCCACCCATCCCTTTCATTCCCAAGGAGTCGTCCATCCTTAGCCAGAATAATGGTTGCTAAGTACTGCCACATGAAAATTAACAGAAACTTGTTTCAGTTCCTTCTATGCCGGAAGGCACCCTTGCTCTTATTTTGGGGATGAATAGACGATCTTATTCATAATCTTTGAATTCCACCCCTCTCGCTAATCACGGATGCTCCGATCTCGCCCCTTGAACAGGAAGCCTCGTTTTGATCCCTAACAAAGGTCTAAAGGTCTATCTCTAGTTCTAGTGGTCAGCCATAGCTAAGCGTCTCATAGAATAAACTCGTTATCTTCTCCTTGTAATAAGAATGAAAATATATACAAGAAAAGAAAATGATGAAAACTTATACGTTTGACTAAACCTGATTATCGCTACCAGATTTAGATTTTGTCATTTCGGCAAAGGTTGATTTGCCGAAAAAAATAAAACGGTGAATAAATGCTAAGAAAACAAATAACATTTAAATAAAACTGGAAATAATAGATTATATTATTTTTCCCCATACATTTTTTTTTCTTGCTGGGTGGCTCTTTCCCCACCCAAGATCCAAACAAGAACAGGTCAATTCACTTCAGAACGAAAACCAACACCATGACGTCACGAGAAAGCAGCAAGTTGGCTGAACGAACAAACACACAAACGTCGAATGCGCCGACCGTTGCGCTTTCCCATGACGTCATATCGTCAGGCGTCATTCCGAGTGTCTCTCTTTTGTCCAGATTTTGAGTCCGGCTGAACGGGACAAAATTGATGCCACGTCTGTTGGTCTGTCTGTTCGTCTGTCTGTCTGCCCGCCCGTCCATCCGTCTATCTTCTTTGATTCGATGTGGCAGCTGCATCATGTATCTCAATTAAAGGGAGGTGGGGGGGGGGAGGAAGAGGAGAATTTCTCTTGTCAAGACAGACTAGTCACGTCATATCTGCCGCATCTGCTGTTCGAATCGCGTAGTCGTCAATATTACGAGCGCAGATTGGCACCTCTAATAACGGACGCGGCACGTGATTGGCTGAAACTTTATGTTTGCGAGAAACTGCGAAAGTAATACAATCTCTCTCTCTGTCTGTATGTTTGTCTATGTCTGTCTGGTCTGTCTCTCTTTATGGTTACCTGTCTCACTATCTGTCTGTCTGCCTATCTCTCTCTTTCTCTCTCATAGACACACACACAAATATACTCTCTCTCTCCTTTTCTCTCTCTCTCACACACACAGACACACACACACAAACATGCTCTATCTCTCTCTTTCTCTCACACACAGACACACACACAAACATGCTCTCTCTTTCTCTCTCACACACCATTCTGTTGAACCCAGTCGCCCAGCGCCAAAACTCTCACCCTCCTCCTACCCACCGTGCGACACGTAATTCCTCAAAGTCGGCAGCAGTAAGTCCAGGATCAATTTCAGTGTAACTTTGTCTCCGGTGTAAAGCCGCTTTGGAACACGACAGGTGTGGCAGGATGGTAGTGGTGGTGTTTCGTGGGGTGGTGCTCCTGCCGAAACGAAGGAAATAATAACAGGAGGACCATGGGAATGGTATGATGATGATAGTCATCTTGGTACTGGTCAAGGGTGGTGGCAACACCAGCAGTGGGAATAATATAGGTGTTGAACTAATGATAGGGCTGTTGATGTTCACCTTGGTGTTGCAATTGAAGGAAAGAGACTTGGAATCTCAATGGACACATTATTTCTACCTCGCTTCTGACATTCACCACAAGACATTGTTCTTTCGGTTTCTGGCGCTCGGAAGCTCCAGAACAGGGAAGCTCTGCACAGCTGGGCAACTGCAGAGACCCTTCCTACTCCCCCTGTCCTCTTCCTCTTTGCCTCTAACTAGCTCGGCCAGAAATTTTGCGGACACTCGAGACTCGTTATCTTTTTGTTTCGGACCCACCCGTCCGCCCCCTCCCTTCTCCTTCTCCTGCCACGCCTCAGAGGAGGCAAAAAGAGAGCGGTTCCAAAGGGGAGGGAAGGAGGAGGAGGGGGAGTGCAAGAGGCTACTACTTTATCTTCCGAGTTTTTCTTGTCCAGCATTCAAAAGTTCAGTCACCTGGAGGTCTCCTCAGGCTAAGGCAAAAACAAAAAGGGACAAAATTTAGAAACTGAATAACATGAAAGCAACGGAAAAGGTGGGGGGAAAGTGAAAGAAAGGAAGACAAATAAACATGTGAATAGGAATAAGTATATGACGAAAAAGGAATAAAACGAAATGCGAAAACAAGAAATGAAAAAGGAAGGAGGAAGAAAGGGAACAAAGAGGGACAAAAGGCAAGAAAAGTAAACGAACCTGGGGACGAATGGATGGTCAACACTCCACTCCGGGTAACATTATACAGTCAGTCTTAGTGTGCCTAAGTGAGTCTTGTTTTATTCAGCCGAAGAAGGAGAAGGGAGAGGTGGCCACTGCAACGATGCAGTTCCCCGAGGGCATTTCAGTCAACCATGAGGAACTCTTTCATCGCGATAATTTGTATCTCATCTTAATTATTCATTTTAATCTGAAAAGTGATGCTCAAAGAGCCTGCATGATCAAGTCGCAGTCTTCATTAGCTATACGGTGTTGAACCGGAGCCTTTCCAATGAAGAAGCTCTGATGGGCGAAACGTTAGATACATTGGATCCCATACTCTGCGTTTGGCCTCTCTCCTACAGTGCTGTTGCAGTCGTTGCTGCCTTTACTCAACGGCTGAATACATTCACAAACACAAACACACACACGTATACACATCCATAAGAGCATGAGAATGAAGGAGACTGCAAGAGACTATAAGGCCTACACTATGACTTACGCCCTCTCATTCCCGCCCACAAAGTTATCTAATCTTTTCTTAAACCAACAAATAGTTTCAGCGCTCACTACGTGGTTACTAAGTCTGTTCTACTCGTTAACAACCCTATTGGTAAAACAGTCCTTGCTTATTTCGTTCTTAATTTCAAATTTATCCAATTTAAGTCCATTACTACAAGTCCTGCCCTATTGCATTAATATGACGACCTTGACTGCATACTCTCATTTTTCAAGATGAGAAACAACACATTATTTGTAGGAAATATTATATTTCATAAACATTTCTTATTCTAGACTGTGATAACATTTACCGTTTTCTATGTGATATTCACAGGAAAGACTTCTTTCGTGTTCATTAATGCACCTACTTTCATTAGCGTTCAATTACCAGTTTCCGTGGTTCATGGATTCAATTAATGACTTCGCATTTCCGTGCTGATCGTTAGAACGAAGAATATGTTCAATTCAGCCTAATTAGCATGGGAATCTGATCCTTGCGTGCATATTAAGCGCCTTGTGTTTCAGTTACAACAGCATCTTCCCCTGAAGGAGAGAAAGGGCGGGTGTAGCAACACCATGTGTGGACTATGGACTCACTAGGACAGGCCACCCGCTATCGCGGGATCAGTAGCTGTAGGAGAGGGAAGTGATGTCTGTATTAAAATGAAAAGACAGTTGTGTATAAAAGAGGGCTATTGTCACCGGGCGTTTTTAGGGGTATTAATCTCGTAGGGTCGGGCTTAGGAGAGGTGGGCAGGGGATTTGATGTTGGAGGCTGGAATCAATGCATGTAACTGTGTTGCAGAAACTACAGGGAAATTAAAGTCGGAATACTGAACGTTTTCGTCTATTATGACATCCTCTGAGGATGTCGTAATAGACGAAAACGTTCAGTATTCCGACTTTAATTTCCCTGTGGTTTCTGCAATATCTTTTCGTCAGGTGTTATTGTGATTATTTTTGCAACATGTAACTGTGTGTGTAACTCGGTTTACGAAGAGACGGATCGAGAACGCCTTACCTTTTCCGTACCGATTGAAGCTTCCTCCACTCCCTCCTTTCCCTCCGACTCTGACTTGTCTTCGTCCTCGTTAACCTCCTCTTCTTCTTCTTCCCCCTCCATCCTGCTCCTCGCCCTTCTGTTTATCTTCCGTTTTTAATTTGATTTTTCTTTCGTCCTCTCTTTAAACATGAAGTAATCTAGAATTTCGTTTCTTTTCTTTACTCGTTGTTTTCTTTTCTTCTTCCTGTATTCTTCATCCCTCCGGATACTTCCTCTTCCTATGTCCCCTCTTTGGTTCTACTTGGTATTTTTATTACATAAGGATACTTCCTCTCCTCTCCTCGCTATGTCATTTCCTTTTCCATGTCATTTCCTCCACTGTGTCTCTCCCCCTGAACCTCTCTTTGGTCTCTCCTCCTCACTTTCTCCTCTCTCTCTTCCCTTCCCTCCTCTTCCCTTTCTCCTTCGCAAATGTACTGTATTTTATCTAATTTGATCACAAACAAAAATACCAAAGAATCAATGATCACACCATAGTTTTATGAGTGGAATTCAAATGGTGGCTATTTTTCAAAGAACACTGGTTACTGGTGTACGGATATACACGTTGGAGGAATCATTATACATTAATCTTTGCGTTTGGCTCTTCATAAGACACTCATTGAGATTATATTTCAGATGTTCACACATACAGACAATTAACGAGAAGGTGAGAGATAAGGAGAAGAGAGCGAGAGAGAGATAGCGGGTAAGGGTAGATAGAGATACCCGAACTATCCTATGCTTCGCAGTATCGCGGTCTCCCCTTTGTAGCTGATCGCCTCTGTCCCGACTCCGCCCAGCGCTTTTTATTCTTTGTCCTTGTTCCTTGATTAATTGTATATGTTTATTTTTCGTGCTGGAGTTTATTTATTCTCAATCCCATTTACCTTTTCTGTTGCAACTTCCAGTCTAATTATCCATTTCTGCTTACTCAGTTAAAGCAGTCCCTCTCTCTCTCGTGTGTATTCATTTCTTTGTTTATGTGTGTATGCATGCATATGCGTGTGTGTATGCATGCATATGCGTGTGTGCGTATATGTGTGCGTATGTGTGTGTGCGTGTTTGTACGTGTGTGTGTGTGTGCGTGCGTGTTTGTGCGTGTGTGTGTGCGTGAGTGTTTGTGCGTGTGTGTGTGCTCGTGTGTGTGTGTGTGTGTGTGTGTGTGTGTGTGTGTGTGTGTGTGTGTGTGTGTGTGTGTGTGTGTGTGTGTGTGCGTGCGTGTGTTTGGACGCTTCAATTGGCATAAGTCAGCCGAAATAATGGCAGGCCGCTTTAATTTCGGAAACTATTTGCCAATAATGCGGCGATCGACCGACCGACCGGCCACCGATGGGCGAAGGGCACTGCTTCTTCTTTCATGTATTTCGATGGTATTGTCGACCTTATCGACAGCCACAGTTTCTGTGCTGTTGTGTGTGTTTAAGTATTATAGAAGTGTAGGTTGGATGAATTGTGCCATAGTTTTTCTCATCTAATTACACACAAGGGTGGCATTTGTTTATCAACAGTACGGTGGATTATCTCGTGTCTACTTACAGACAGCATTATGTGACTGAGCTAAATGTCTTTTGTTTAATTATTGGTGTACGTAGTGCATATACTAACACTTTTATTCGTATTTCAGGTAAGTTTGAATTTTTGAAAAAATTCTCATCCCCGGTCAAGGAGCGCGAGTCTTCTGAAAAAATATCGAGACAAGTGCAATCGTGCAAATGTTATTCACTTTTTATCCGGATTGGTCTAACAAAGGATTACAAATAATAAATAAAAACTATAATAATGTAAATAACAAATAAAATACATGAATAAATGCATAGGTATAGTTAAATGATAAACAAACAGGTAAATAGTAAATAATAATAAATTTACATATAACTAATAATAAATGAAAAGCAGACAGACAAATGATAACAAAACAAAAACAAATAATATAAGATAAATTATAATCATTACAGCATCTTACTTAGGTATTTATCTAAATGATTCTTAAAGCTTCGAACTGAACTACATTGCACTACCTGTGCAGGAAAACTACATTGCACTACCTGTGCAGGAAAACTACATTGCACTACCTATTGAACTCTGCGACCACTTTGGCGCCTGTGACATGGTTCACTCTAATCAAGGTTTAGGAGGTCTGGCCCATGGGAGGGGGGGTCTCGACCCAAAATGGTCTTCATCGACCGAGAGTCCTTTCTATACATGGTCCTCCCCTTTCCCCTTCCCTCTTACTCCAACTGAAAGGATTAAAGAGAAAAGGAGATTTTTTCCCCCGTTTCCTATTCCATCAGATATTTTTGATCACCGGTTCTTCGTCTGGATTAGTTAAAAACATAATTTTCAGCGTTCGGCGGCGGGAAAGGAAAAGCTAAAAAGAATCCCTCCCTGAAAAGCAGACGAATAAATTATAACTGCACAACTCCTATAGATGGGACATACACACACACGCACACATGTGTATGTATGCATATATATATATATATATTATATATATATATATATATATATATATACATACACATATGCATATGTATGTATATGTATATGAATTATCAAACTCCGCCGTGTTCCATGCCATTTCTTTTTGTATGGTCATGCGTGGGGCAATATCATCGTCCTTGCGTTATAATAAGCATTCGCTCATGTAAGGGTTCGAGTTCTAGGGTCGGAGTTTATCAATCTATTTGTCGTAACGACACACACCTTGTCGGATGGTTCATCTGAATAAAGAATCGATGAAATAAGCGTACATACTGTACCACACAAGTGATATTGGGGGAACTAACAGGTCTTGCTACAGGTCATTCCTTTATGTATAGTCAAGCGTGACGTATTAGTATCGTCCTTATGTTGTACTAACCAACGGCGGAGGTTGTTGATCAATAGGTCGTAACAACATACGCACACACATACACATGTATATATTATCAGAACACGTTTCATGTTAAAGCCCGAACCCATTAACATCATTAAAGATGTCTGTCATCGTGGATGGCACTCTTGCCAGTCGTACCGCGGGTCACGTCTGACCAATCCACTCAGGGAAGTGTCTGCGGGGTTTTACTTTTATTGGAGCGACGCGGTCGACGGAACGAGCAACGGACGTCGAGGGAGCACCATCACCACCCCAGGTCGAAGAAGAGTGGCCCTCGCTCCTGGGGGCAGACACATGGAACCTCGTCGACGCCGGCCTACGATCGAAAACGCTGAGGATGAACGGGATTGGTTCCTCATCAATGGCGGGACTACGGCTCGTTTTCGCGGGGCACGGGGACGTGTCAGTGAGGTCCTCACGTCGTCCTTCCAGGAGGAAGAGGAGCACCGGTTGATTGTGTCTGATCCTCGACGGTCAGGAGGAAGGCGGAAGAAGAAGTCGGCTTAGGAGGGCAGGCCGGCCATTTGTAACATTGAATCTTGAAAATAAATAATTCTTGCTGTGTATTTTATTTACCTCCACCCCTATCTGTGTGTGTGTGTGTGTGTGTTTTACCAGAGAACCGATCATTGGAATGGAATTTGTAATAAGAAATTTCGTGCTACATTTAATTACTCCTTAGTACAGGGCAGTTTCACAAATGACCTCTACCGGCGCTGCCCAGAGACAAACAAATACTCTGCATTCTACGCCATATTTAACAAAATAGGAAATAAAAAAAAATAAAAGACAAACATGGCAATGTTAATAGATATACTATAATATAATCTTACTTTTTACATTTTCCTTTTTTATTTGACAGCAGAAAATAGTTTCTATTTTCTTTATTATTATCTTCATTCTAACTGGGAGATAGAACGTGGACTTTACTTCACTTTGATCTTTGACACTCGTGAGGCTCCTTGACTCAGGTCGTGGCACCTCCCTGCGTCCTTCTACTAACCCTTCTTAGACCTTTGCCTTACCACCTATATGTAATTCATTGTATTATCGTCCTTAAGGACAGAACCTCTGGTTACTATCGACCAAATGCATCAGGTCATTGTTGTTAATGAGGGCCATCTCTGTACGAGGCGATGTCGGACAATCTCGATCGAGGTTCTAAGTGACAATGCAGTCTGAGAAGGACTCTCTCTCTCTCTCTCTCTCTCTCTCTCTCACACACACACACACACACACACACACACACACACACGACTTTCCTAATTCGTGGTGATCCTCTTGATTCGGAGGCTCTATGGTCGTTCCATGATTTTTGAGTTACGACTCACAGGTAAACTTATGCATTCAAGAATACAGATATTAAGAAAACATACATATCCATTGACCAAATATACAATCACTAGAAAAGCTCTGAACTCCAAGCAAATGTTATTTATAAAAGTAAACCAAAGGAGAAGGAACCAAAGGCATCGAATGAGAGGGGAGTTACACTTGGTTCCAAAAGACTGATTCACTAAGTTATGCAAGAGTTTCTGGAGTAAGCTAATTCACTTGATTACCCGCCAAACAGGCCAATATAACAAATTACCATGCCCAAATCTTTACAAGTTCTGGAGCATCATATTTAAATCAGGACTATATGCAAGTGACAAGTAATATACTCGGGATAGTGTGACAAACTCTGACGGCGTGAGAGATACAGTTCCCCTATTCCCTCGACTGAATAGAATATTCGGACCTTACTCGGAGCGAACAACTGTCGAACATACGCACACACAAACACACACACGCACAACTGTCGAACACTAACTGTACATACGAACCGATTTGACGGGACTTCAAGGAGTCCTGTGCCCAAGGAAAAGAAAACCAGATAGGATGCGAGCAACAGCGTTCCATAAGCGAGCGGGGCGCAACTCGAACGTTTCCTGAGGCACGAGAACGACCCGGGCTTGGAAAACGCACAGCGCACTCGGAGAAAGGTAGAGAGGAGAGAGGAGCCTGGGAAGACTCGATTTGGAATCGTAGTCAGTTGTGAGGAAAAGCGACTGGTAAAACGTAGCTAGGTGTAGTCGATACAGACGTGGTCGGAAGAAGGAAGCAGTGTGTGTAGACAAGTATGAGCCGAAGTGAGCAGTATTAGCCACAGTCCTTTATCACAGATGGTTTTCCAACTACAAAGGCGGTATAGGAGGATGGGGAGTACACAGACCTAAGAATGAACTCATTCCTCAAATGACATCCAATATGGACGACTGCGGGCATTGTACCAAAGGAGGGGAGAGGAGAGGAGTGGAAAGAGGAGAGTAGAGGGAAAATAAGAGAGGAGAGAGGGGAAAGGACAAGGAGAGAGGAAGCGGAGGCGGAGTAGAGAGAGGTAAAGAAGAAGAAGAAGAGAGGGCATAAAGACGAAAGGAAGAGAGGATGGAAGGGAGGGAGAGAGTGTAGGAGAAGGAGAGGGAAGAAGGAATATAGAGAATGGGAGAGAGGAAGAAAGAGAGAGAGACAGAGAGAGAGAGAGAGAGAGAGAGAGAGAGAGAGAGATGAGGGAGAAAGAGAATAAATAAAAAAGTGCGATGTGCAGGCAGGCAAAATTTGAAAAAAAAAAAAAAAAAAAAAAAAAAATCGAATTAATTGCTCCATTTAAGAAACCGACTCCTCCCCTACACCACAGGGCGCGGGAAAATGTGTGTGTGTGTGTGTGTGTGTGTGTGTGTGTGTGTGTGTGTGTGTGTGTTTATGTGTGTGCGTGCGTGTGTGTGCATGAGTGTGTGTGCGTTAGTGTGTGTGATTCACCATGGTCTTGGATTATGTGTTTGACTCGTGATCGACAGCTATTTCCCTCACGGAAGAGAGCTCAGAGCTCATATATGACCGATCTATGGGTAATGCTGTGACCTTACACACACACACACATACACACACACACAACTCCACGCCCACGAGAGTTGGAGTAACGACCCGCAGCGCAGCGATAGTGAAATTATTTAAGCCCTGGCCTGGGCGGGATTCGAATCCGGACAGCCGTAGTGGCGGCCAGGAATACTAACCACTGCACCACGACTGTGTGTGCGCATGTGTGTGTGTGTGTGAATGTGCGTGTATGTGCGGGTGTGTGTATATATGTGCTATTGTGTGTGTGTGTGTGTGTGTGTGTGTGTGTGTGTGTGTGTGTGTGTGTGTGTGTGTGTGTGTGTGTGTGTGTGTGTGTTTGTGTGTGTTTGTGTGTGCGCGAGTGCGTGCGGAAGCCTCCCGTTGTCTGTCCGTGTGTCTGTCCGTCTGTCCGTCCGTCCGTGCGTCTGTCCGTCCGTTCGTCCATCCGTCCGTGCGTCTGTCGGCGTTCTGGTCATGGACAAGTGCTCGGGAATCACTCTTTATAACTTCATTCTCGTTCCCTGAACCGAGAGGAGATCGTCCTGACATCGCCGCCCAAATCATTCAACTTTTTTCCATATTACACTTTAATATTTCTAAAAGAATATATATATTTTTATATATATATATATATATATATATATATATATATATATATATATATATATATATATATATATATATATATATATATATATATATATATAGGGTCGTTGTCCTAGGTTATGACATGTAAATTGTAAAAAAAAAATAATAATAATAATAATAATAATAATAATAATAATAATAACAATAATAATAACGACAATAATAATAAGAAAAATAAAAAACTTCGACCTGTGGAATTGAAAAACGAATGGCGACAGTTAATGGATGTGCCTGTGGATTAATCGTGTGTCGCTAGCAAATTACCCGCCCTGATTCACTCCATCGAACAGCAAACGGTCCTTCTATTGGGGCAATCAGGTCGTTCCATTTTTGATCGAGCGAATTAGGATCCGGTGAGGTAAATACTTGTAATATTTATTTCTGTGAAATGTCGTGTTTAAAAATTATTTTTTTGGGGGGGAGAAGGGGGGGCGACGAGTTTAATTTGTATAATGCGATCTAAAAATACGAGTGCTTACACATTTCTATTTACATAGATATTTTTGTGGCTGTGATTATATCTTTTAAACACATGCATCCAGTTCACCTTTATAAAGATCTGTACTATCATAAATATTTACAGACAGAAATGCGTGAGGACCTTATTACGCACATACATACATGTGTACACCTGTATAGTGAAAGACAAAACTATTTTCCCAGGTTTGACCGAAGATAAATGAAACATGTCATATCCTTATGAGAATCGAATAGCCGTCTGTAGCCGATTCCCATAATGTTTCACTATGTTTAATCAATCCTTGCATAAGCCTAGGAAGATATTTTTTCTTTCACATTACATGAATAATCACCACTTCAATACGCACGTAAGTACGCCCAGGACTGAAATAACTTCAGTATCGCTGCGCTGCAAGTCGTTACTCCAACTCTCAGGGGTGGGGAGTTGTGCGTGTGTGTGCGTGTAAGGTCACAGCATTACCCATATATTGGTCATATATGAGCTCTGAGCTCTCTTCCGTGGGGGGGGGTCGGGTCGATAGCTGTAGATCACGAGTCCAACACGTGATCCAAGACCATGATGAATTATACTTGCAGACACCCGTGAACGGACACGCACTTATACGCTCAGACAAATACGAGGATCGCTCGAATGAGTTCTGTACTTCTCCTCCTCCTCTTCCTCCTCCTCTTCCTACTCCTGCTTCCTCCTCCTCCTCCTCCTCTTCCTACTCCTGCTTCCTCTTGAAACTACGTCGCACATATTATCAAACAATAACAAGGCCTGGGTCAGAAGCATCTGACTTGTAGACCAAAGCTTTCTCTCCCCCCCCTCTCTCTCTCTCTCTCTCTCTCTCTCACACACACACACACTTCAGGAGAGGATACTTCAACAAACTCGCATCTTGTCTTACAAGCGAATCAAAGTACACAAGGAAATTTTAACCTTCCCAGCCACTACCTTCAGGCTTGAAGTACTCCGTCTCAGCCGTGGAGGAGCGTATAAAAGGATCCTGAGAGAGAGAGAGAGAGAGAGAGAGAGAGAGAGAGAGAGAGAGAGAGAGAGAGAGAGAGAGAGAGAGAGAGAGAGAGAGAGAGAGAGAGAGAGAGAGAGAGAGAGAGAGAGAGAGAGAGAGAGAGCCGCCAGGCTGAAGGTTGAACGTCTCTAATAACAACCGTGAACCACACAAAAGTCTTTCATTCAAAATGGGCAGAGTCAACTTCGCCGCTGAAGTGAAGATGCGAGATGCCCCCACGCGTAAAAGACAAAGTCAGTCGTGCACCAAATTGAGCGAATATACTATCAGAAGCTAACGCACACAAGAAAGACAACACCGAAGAAAATGAAGATAAACAGGGTGGGGGAAGTATAGATAAAACATACAATTACGCAATAAAAAATGGCACGCGTGAGTACATACACACACGCGCACGCACACATACACACACACATACGCGCGAGCACACACACACACACATTCAGCAGCAATGCTGCTATACCCAATAAATCGTATATCATTATTATTATTATTATTATCATTACACACACATACACACTCACTCATTCACACACATGCGCGCACGCACACACACAAACACACATACACACACACACAAACTCACCTACAAAGATACAAACACACACGTTATGACTGCTGGTAATAGACTGCCGTGTCGAAGGACAGGGAAAAAATCTACGCAATCTTCCTTTTCCTCCGTGATAAGTCTCACGAGGGATGCGCGGGACGCATTGAAAAAGTACCCAATCCTGAAGACCAATATCTTCGCACGTTCTCTTCCTTGTTGTGCCTCCTCTCATTGCCCTCCAGGTTGTCAAGGTAGAGAAACGTCTTTCCCTTCATAAGAGGCGGGGTGGGGTGGGGGTGAATTTTGTGTTTCCTGACCTAATGGATGTTTATCTGTACTGCCGTGGACACTCACATCTGACACATGATGCACCGTGGCTACGTAAATATGTTTTCCTTTTTGCTATGCCAAATACATTTCTTATAGAATTTTTTGTTACAAGGTAATCAGTGATTAGAGAAATATATCACTCACCAAATATATATGTATATATATATGTATATATATATATATATATATATATATTCTAAGACAAAGGTATCGCGGGCCAGGTTTGGGTGTCTGCAAGGTACAGAGAGGAGGAGGAGGAGGAGGAGGAGGAGGAGGAGGAGGAGGAGGAGGAGGAGGAGGAGGAGGAGGAGGAGGAGAAGGAGGAGGAGGAGAAGAAGGAGGAGGAGGAGGAGGAGGAGGAGGAGGAGGAGAAGGAGGAGGAGGAGAAGGAGGAGGAGGAGGAGGAGGAGGAGGAGTCCGAGGAGGAGAACCGAATCGTTTCGTGGGTAATGACGCCCACTTCGACTCTCTCTCTCTCTCTCTCTCTCTCTTTCTTCCTCTCTCTTTAAAAGGGATCTTCATCTGCTGTTGTTGCCTTCTTCGTCTCGAGTGTCCTCAGACTCTATCTGGTTCGGACAATTCACGACTCAAGTAATGTCGTCTCGATCGTCCGCCTGAATTCTGTTAAACTTTCCTATGATGAACATTTCTTCTGAAGGGATGGCGACTGGATTTGACAGCACAAGAGTAGTGTTGCTCTAGTTCGTTCATCCTTTTACTCAGTCAAGTCAATTTTCAATATCCTGCTGTACAAGATAGCATTCAATAACTGTTTTGTAATAGATACATACCATTAACTTATTGAGACTCAGTGTTCGTGTTTATATCTAACTTCTTCTTCAGAAGAAGAAGAAAGACATACAGTTATATTGATAGAGAGAGCGAGAGAAATAGAGAGAAAGAAGAAAGAGAGGAATAAAAAGCGAGAAAGAGTGCAAAATATATATATACATATATATATATATATATATATATATATATATATATTACAGGTGAAAAATGTAATCACACATTTGTCAATAACGTAGAAACCACTGTTGGAGTAGAAAAGATTGGAGACGGGGAATCTATATATTTCGATTGCAAACTGCAATCTTCTTTAGTAGATACTGAAGAGGATTGCAGTTTGCAATCGAAATAGATTCCCCGTTTCCACTCTTTTTTTACTCCAGTGGTTTCTACGTTATATATATATATATATATATATATATATATGTGTGTGTGTGTGTGTGTGTGTGTGTGTGTGTGTGTGTTTATATATATATATATATATATATATATATATATATATATATATATATAGAGAGAGAGAAAGAGAGAGAGAGAAATAGATACATAGAGAGGACAGAAAGGAGAGTGGCACATAGCGGCCGCTTATCAATTATTTATTTATGCAGGAGGGAAGCGGCGTTTAATGCTGCAAGAGCAATCAAGACCTCTACTCTGTATTGCGGCGACGGAGGCGGAGTTGGTGGCGGGAAAGTCGTGTCGCCTATCGCAGACACCTACACCTCCAACCAGACACCTACAGCACCCTTCCTCAACACCTAACCTACAGTACACATGGCAAACACCTTCAAGCCAGTGAGGTCATCCAGGCAATATTGTTCGTGGTGGTTCGCCTAGATATTGTGCGTGTGTATATTTGTGTGTGGGTGTATGTGTTTGTCTGCGTGTGTACATGTGTATGTGCACATCGGATCGGTGTACATGTTTCTGCAATGTTGAAATGTATTTATCGCGTACACAATCGGAAAACGTCAATCAAAATCTCTCACAACGCAACCGCGAAATCACTCGTGGATATCAAATCTATGTAACTGTACTCGGAAATGATCACGATAGAATTATTTTACAAACTTACTGGAAATTCTCTAAATGTGGTTGAAATGCAGATACCATGGAGGGACACCAACACCACCAATATTATTTACAGTCCCTATTAAGACAATTCAGTTCATATTACTTCGTTAACGTCCAGGTTGATGTTACACTTTAAATTACTTCAACAAACGCCGCTGGATTCTGTTCAGTCGAAGAACGGACCCTCGACGATCTTCTCCGAATCACCACGACCTTGGAATGAATCTCCTCACATTCTTCAGGGCCTCTCTCTCTCTCTCTCTCTCTCTCTCTCTCTCTCTCTCTCTCTCTCTCTCTCTCTCTCTCTCTCTCTCTCTCGGTCTGTTTATATTTATGTCTGTCTCTGTCAGTGTCTGTTTCTGTCTGTGTCTGTCTCTGTCTGTGTCTATCTGTTACTATGTCTGTCTGTCTCTGGCTTTGGCTGTGTCTCTCTTTGCATGTGTCTGTTCATTTTTGTTTCTTTTCTATCTCCCCATCTCTCAATCTGAGTGTGTGTGTGTGTGTGTGTGTGTGTGTGTGTGTGTGTGTGTGTGTGTGTGTGTGTGTGTGCGCGTGTGTTTCTGTGTGTGTCTGTTTCTATGTCTGTGTCTGTCTGTCTGTTTGTTTCTGTGTCTATCTCTGTATGTGTTTGTCTGTGTCTGTCCCTGTCTGTGTCTGTCTCTCCCAGTGTCTATCTGTGACATGTCTGTGTTTGTCTGTGTCTTTCTTTGTACCTTTCTGTTTCTTTTCTACCTCCCAATCTCTTCCCTCCCTCCCTCTCTCTCCCCTCACATTGGTCTATCAATTCGAGAGCAATGAGTACTTTTTTTCGTGCAATCCAAAGTGACCCCCACCGCCACCCCCCGCGCGCCTGGACAGACTCTCCAGGGTCCTCTTCATTGCGTCTTAAACGCTTTCGTCCCTCCAGACCGACACCTGGAACTAACCTTCTTAGGACCAGAAGCCCCCGTCGTGCAGCAGTCTTAGCTTCCAGAAAAAGGAGACGGGGTGTCTTCTGCAGTTGGAGATCGGGGTTTCGCTTTCACTCAAAAATTTGGAAATACCTCTTTCATCTTTTAGTCTTCCTGTCGCCGGTCGATTTTATTCAGCTAGCTATGAAGAATAGAGGAATATACTGTATAAGTAAAGAGGGGGAGAGAGGGAGGGAGGGAGGGAGGGAGGGAGATATATATATATATATATATATATATATATATATATATATATATATATATATATATATATATATATATATAGAGAGAGAGAGAGAGAGAGAGAGAGAGAGAGAGAAGGAGAGAAAATTCCTCCACCATTTCTGGAGTAGCCAAGACTCTCCAACGAGTTACCTTTCCCTAAAAGCTCATAAATCAATCCGAAGGAGAAAAGATGGACGCACCGTTCTTGTATTCTCTCCACATCCTCTCCCGTCACACCTCTCATGCCTACAAAGTTCCTCCACGGCTTCAGCTTCAGGTAAAGTCTGACCCTTTGATCCTCTCTTCCCGTCATCGCTCTTCTAAAGTTGGATATATGTCATCGGAGGTTTCCGCCCTCGTCCGCTCCCTTCAATTAGTTAATCATACTTTCTCCACATAGTGTCCCTTTTTTCGAGAACTTGGATATTTCAGCCCAGCGGAGCACCTTTCGGCTCAATGTGCCGAGAAGAGAAAATAGATTCAATTTCATTTCTCCAATTTGGAAGTCATCTCAGTTAACCCCTCTGAACCCAGTGGCAAGATAGAAATATCTTTTTTTCCAGTTAACAGTTCTAGTTTCACTCTCTAAAGCATAAATCTTCGCGCTCACATCATTAATCAATGAAAACATTGTGCGTAGAGAATCATCTTCATTCTGCAGCTAAGAAGCTTTGTTGCCATCCTCAAGGTATTTGGTACATACGGCTCCGAAGAGTGAAAGTTGACCCGCTACCTGTCTGTCTGTCTGTGTCAAACCTCGACATCCTCCTCATCGATCTGTGCTACCTAGACAACGCCAGAGACAGAAAATCCCACGGGAACTTCAAATAAGGACCAAAACCAAAGTCTCAGAGCCGCAGAGAAAATGTTAACTCTGGATAATTGATACCTTGGTAAAATACAACCGGTTTTCTGCAACATCAGTCTCTAACTCTCTCTCTCCTTCACTCTTCTCATTCTCTAAATCATTTTCCTATTTCCTGAATCATGCATATGCTTATCCCACATGCAATCCACTTCTATCTCGTTCCTCCTCTTGCCAATTACTCTCACCATCACCATTCGGGGCCGGTCGTCCTTGTTACAAAGGCGAGAGGGAGCTTAATGATTCCTTTGATCCAACAAGAAAATTCACTCTTGACAATTGGCTATTGAAGATCATTACACAAAATTTTACTATTACTTTGCCGAATCAATCCAATTTTAGGAATTTTGGATTTATTTTCGTTAAGTGATGAGTGGCGGTGCTGATGTTGGAATGACGATGGGTGAGGCACCGTGAACTGAAGGTCTGGGGACTCCGGACCCAGAAATAAGTCATCTTGGCCCCAGCTCCGACAAAGTCAACGGAGGAGAGAGAAATTCCCGGTCATCGTCCATTCCTGAACCCAATCCACTTTTCCCTCGAGATGAACTCCACTTCAACCCGATCAATTCCCTACCAATGTGTAACCTTTCGATTCTTACCTCTTGCATACCTGTACAAAGGGACAAACACATAGACGGTTTGCTCGCGTAGTTGTTAGCGTCTCTGAACTCACGCTGTGATACCGAATTCGAGGCGCTACAAAGCGAAAATTTTCACTAAAACTTTAAGTTATTAATGTCCCCTATGAGGAAAGGGATTTGTGTGTGCGACATGTAAAAGGTCACATTACCACTTATAGGCTTATATAAGTTCTGAGCTCTTAACTGATAGTTGTTGATCACGAGTCCAACAAGTGATTCATGGTGTGACCATGGTCATTCACACACGCGCGCGAGCACACTAACGGCTCGGTGGCGGATTGGTAAAGTACTGGCCTCACAAGCCAGAGAACCGGGGTTCGATTCCCTGGTCGGGCAGAGATAAGTTGGGTTTGTCTCCTTTCACGTGTAGCCCCTGTTCACCTAGCAGTGAGTAGGTACGGGACGTTAGTCAAGGAGTTGTGACCTTGCTGTCCCGGTGTGTGGTGTGTGAGTGGTCTCAGACCTACCCAGAGATCGGCTAAGAAGGAGCTCTGAGCTCACTGCCGTAGGGTGGTGTCTGGCTGTCTCGACAGAGACTGCAGCAGATCCGAGGTGAATACACACACACACACAGACACACACAAACACACACATGGCATACGAAACTTATGAAAAACCAGGGAGGGAAGGAGACTGAGAAAAAAAATAGACACCGCATCCAGATTGGACAGAACTCTACTCCGTTACAAGAAGTTCAGTTCTACTGCTGTGTGTGAGGAAACGTTCCCTGTACTCTTTATGCATGTGTTTTCTTTTTTCTACAAGGGATAACGACACAAATGCAAAAATACACTTCTAAATTAAATATATATATATATATATATATATATATATATATATATATATACACATATATATATATTAACATTTGTGCAGTTTACCTGAGAGCTGTGTGTGTGTGTGTGTGTGTGTGTGTGTGTGATTCACCATGGTCTTTGGATCACGTGTTGGACTCGTGATCGACAGCTATTTCCCTCCCAGAAGAGAGCTCAGAACTCGTATGTCCGATCTACGGGTAATGCTATGACCTTATACGCACCGCACACACCCCCGCCCACGAGAGTTGGAGTAACGACTCGAATCGCAGCGATACTGAAATAATTTCAGCCCTGGGCAGGATTCGAACCAGGTACCGCCTGCACCTCCGTACCGACATTCTGGGACTCTATCAACCGCGCTATCGAGTCTCGTGTGTGTGTGTGTGTGTGTGTGTGTGTGTGTGTGTGTGTGTGTGTGTGTGTGTGTGAAGATTCATTCCATCTCCATTTCGCCCACGCCGTTGGCAGCGAAGAGTCGAACCAATCAAAGGCCAACACAAACAACCCCCACCCTCCCCTCATTTTTGTCTTCAAGTTGCAACTTTTATATCTGTGTTTATTCTCACATTTTTGCCGCCACAACGTATACTTTAACATTTTAAACGTCCCTTTTTAGTTTCCTTTGTTTGGTTTGCAGGGTGGCTGTGTTATTCAAAAACACCGTGAGACCCGTGAGAAAATATTAATTTTTTGTTTAATTTTCATCATTGCCTTCTGAGACGCGAGGATGATTCATGATGTTAATGTTTTGGCTGCCACTTCTGCTGTCGCAATGGAGACATTGACACGGTATAATGCCACGGTATAATGCCTGAGACCACGGTATAATGACACGGTATAATGCCTGAGGCCTTTTGGTCTTGAAGTTACACACCCATATTCCATGACACCCACTTCGTCCCACGCTCCTTTACAGTTAGCGAAACCCGAAGAAACTTTCTAGAAGTGATTGATAACCATTCTCTGAAAAGACGGCATTACTTTCGAAGATGCACACGCGGTATAATCAATTTCCTTTTTATTTAGCTTAAATTTTCCATCTTTTTTTTGTGGTTGTGTTGTTGGGTGTGCGATAGGTGTAACGTGGAGATATTGCGTCCTCGGTCTCCGTCTGGTCTCCATGCCAGACACTGGACTCGCTCTTCCTGATGCTCTCCTCCTCCCCGAAAAAAGGGACACGCGGAGGATTGCACCCGATATTAAAAATTTTCAAAGCAAGACCGTGCACAAAGGACACGAACACACACACATACACACACATACGTGGCGCAGTTGGTAGAGTTCCCGGCTGCCACTACGGAGGTCCGGGTTTCGCGAAGCCCGCCCAGGCCTGAAATAATTTCAGTATCACTACGCTGCGGGTCGTTACTCCAACTCTTGTGGGCGGGGAATTCTGTGTGTGTGTGCGTGTAAAGGTCACAGCATTACCGATAGATCGGTCATATATGAGCTCTGAGCTCTTTTACGGGAGGGAAATAACTGCCAATCACGAGTCCAACACGTGATCCAAAGACCATGGTGAATCACACATACACGCATTACACACACATATAGATACACGTGTGTGCTTGCACAAATTCTACACGTGCACATCTGTACTAACGTTTGTTTTTTTGTAAACACTTTTGAAAGGGACGTGCATTTGCTCTTCGACCCTCAAATCAAAGCGCGTTGTGGCGAACTCTGATACCGGACGGGCGGCATCGAGCAACACAGCAAATTTACGACCTCCATCAGGCGTGAAATATATTCCAAAACACGGAATGTCAGGAATATGTTTCTTCTCAAAGCGCATCCACTCGATTTGTGTTTATAATGTATACATTAAACAAGAGGTTATACGCAACACATTCACACGCACGCACGCACGCACTGACGCGCAAGCACACACACACACTCACACACACAATTTGAGGCTAAGTTTGATAAATTGGAGATTAAGGGACGGGACCCTATGAGGATTGCTCCTTTTTAGTATGAAACAATTAGGTCGATACAATTAGGTAAACGCGCACGCACACACATACACACAAAAACGCATGCACGCAGATGGTTTCATTTATCTGAGATATGAAACTCCTTTCACACCCAATGGCCTAAACTGCAACTCTTTGAAATACTTTACTGACTAAAGGATTCCATAAACAACCAACCGCTTATTTTGGCTGGCGCCAGACTATTCTATTCATTTCCAAGGCACACCTCGGCAACGAGGTAGGTCAGACTTCTTCAACTGGTTTCTGTGCCGTGTTACGCACAAGAAGCACCTCCACTGTGCGGTGATTTTTTTTGGAAATTCCCTATGTATTGTGAATAAATTCGCTAGTGGACAGCGACATCAATCATACAATCTAAATAACCGTCGCGCAGAGGATTCGAACCACCGCCAGAGACTCAAGAGAGTCCGTAAGCACCCGCCTTAGACCACTCAACCATAGACGATCTAAATGTATTCTTGTGTTGTGCCTCCACACAAACAACCGGCCGGCCTTCCACCTCTCTCCCGCCCTTCCAACCACGTTATGTTTTACGAGGTTATGCAGCCCCGGAATTCTCGTTCTGGGCGGAGGAAAAGGCCTAGACGGGGGGCATTTTTCGTGGCGTTGTGTTGGAGCGATTTTTTTCTTCTTCTTCTTTTTCAATGTTCAGCAAATCGCGTCGTGTGTTTTACAAAGGCGAAGCTCAGCGTTACATGACCTGCCACGGAGTCTTCTCCCACAAACCAGTGGCTATGGCCAGCAACATTTTGCTCTGTTATAACTCTAGGTTGTGGTGTCCAAAGTCTCTGCAATATTGTGTAAGTGTCAATTGCTATGTGTACTTGTTAGGCTGTTGGGTTGCTAGTTGTGGTTGTTATTGTTGTTGTTGTTTTTGTTGTTATTGTTGTGGTTGCTGTTGTTGTTGTTGTTATTGTTGTGGCTGCTGCTGCAGTTGTTGTTGTGGCTGCTGCTGCTGTTGTTGTTGTTATTGTTGTGGCTGCTGCTGCTGTTGTTGTTGTTATTGTTGTGGCTGCTGTTGTTGTTGTTATTGTTGTTGTTGTTGTTGTTCGGTCGTCCACGACGACCGTGGGTAAAGCACTAGGATTTCAGAGGAGACCGTTCGCCCTCTCGGGCTCCTTGCAAAGTTCCTCCAATGCAAAGCAGTTCGTAAACCATCAACTGAAATCCGAGTCTGTGTTCAACACTTTGCAGAGTTAGACAGAGTTCTGTCAAGCCTTAATAAGGAGAAAGACAGCGGGTCAGCAATCGCGTCTGCATAAACTGATGAGAGAAATTATTGTCAAATACTGTATTGCCTGAATCCTTCCTGTTATGTTCAGAAAGCATTATTGATATAATGCCCCTTTCTCGACCTCACCTCCACTCCATACCCTGTACCTCAACCTTCATTAGTGAGGAATTACTAATCAACACTGCTGTGTCTCATCTTGATTAATTTCTCAGATTAGACTCTAAGGGCATCACCATCCTTATGCTAATATGCTCCGCCTTCAACTTTGATCCAAGTGCCTCTGTGTCATTTCCTCCACCATCTCTAAAGCCACCACTCAAATAAAATAAAATCAGCCATCCTGAGTCCACTGCTGAACAAAGGCCTCTTTCATTGCATTCCATGATTCGACTCCATCTCGTTTTTCCACCTTTGGTCTGGTCTCTCTCTTCCACGCTTCCTATCTAGCGGGGTCCACTCAGTAACACACTTGCTCCATCGCTCACAAAAAAAACACTACCACCACCATTAATAGGAAGGAACAGCTTTTGATTAATGTAACGTCATATTAAGTTTGAAAAAAAGGAAATACCACACTATATACGTGTCAGTATTTGGGACAAAATTATGGTTGGGAAGTGTATGGACTGCTGCGGTCCGGGGGTCCTCACTAGGCTTGTGTGCATATTCATAAGTTAGAGCTCCCGAAGGAAAGGTAATCGACAGCTTGCAGCCACCAGCCAGTTCATCGCACTGTGGCACCTCCCCCATCTTTCCTTTTAGATGCCGATAGGCCTTCTTGTTCAGCTGCAAGCGACCCCACGGTAGCGAGGAGGCCGAAAACAGTCGATTTAATAACTGGAAAATTAACATTTCCTGAAGTTACTTCTGCGCACTGAGCTAAAAAAAAAAAAAAAAAAAAAAAAAAAAAAAAGGGGGGGGGGGCCGCACAAAATTTCGACTCCAGTATTCACAGACTTCGTGTCACTCAACAGACACAAAAGAGCGAGACAGGGAGAGTACGAAAGAGAATGCAAAATTATCGTTTTGATGAAAATTTCGTGAGAAACGCATGCACAAGAAGATATTATATTAAGAAAAAACAACTACGAACAAGAGGGATCGAGTAAGGACCTCATACGAGCTTGAAGGATGGAGGGAAGTTTCCGCCCTAGAGAGAGCAGGAGAGTTTGGGCGGGGGGAAGAGGTAGGGTGGCTACGCTGAAAGGATCAGGATCTTGTGAGGGAGGTGAGAGGAGGAGGAGGAGGAGGAGGAGGAGGAGGAGGAGAGTGTAAGTTGATCTCACGACGACGAGATTTATGTGGGAGCAAAGCGGATAATGGTGAGACCCCGGGAGAGTCGAGATGAAAGAAGAGGAGGGTGAAGGAAGGGCCGGAGGTGGAAGAGGAAAAGGGAAACGAATGGCGAGCGAGAATGAAGAAGAGGAAGGGATTGAATATGAAAGAAGGTAAAGGCAGAGGAGAGACAACAAGAAATAGGGAGAGAGGCAGAGAGAGAGAGAGAGAGAGAGAGAGAGAGAGAGAGAGAGAGAGAGAGAGAGAGAGAGAGAGAGAGAGAGAGAGAGAGAGAGAGGAGGGAGATAAAGAGGGAGGAGAGAGGGAGGGGGAGAGGGAGAGAGAGAGAGAGGATGGAGGGAAGGAGGGAGACAGAGATAAAGAAAGAGACACATAGAGGGAGGGGGAGGCTAAGAGATAGAGGGAGAGGGGAGGCTAACAAAAAATACTAGGTAACACGGGTAATATGTTTCTAACGAGAAGGAGCGAGGAATGGAGGACAAAAAGGAGAGGGAAGAAAGGCAGAAGAGGAATCAGAAAGAGGAGATAAGAGTAGAGTACACAAGATGAACCAGATAAGGACGGGAAAACCTCTCAAGGGCAGCCTTTGATGAATGGAGAGGAAAGAACCAAAGAGTGAGGGGGGGTGGGCGAGATAAACGCTCCACGGAGGGGAGGAAAGGACAGGAGAGACTGGGAAAGAGAGCGGGAAAATAGAATATTAATGGAGAGCAAAATACACAATTATCATAAAATACTGAGAGAGAGGAAGAAAAAAAAACGGGGTATGCCCGGTAGGATGATGAAGAAGAGAAGGAAAATAAATTAAGGTGTGAGAAGAGGGAAGAGACGAAAAGGGAGGAAAAGGAGGAATAAACAGAGAAAGAGGATTAGAAGGAAATAAGGAAGAGGAGGACGGAGAAGAGGCTGGGTACAAGAAGAACGAAGGATAGAAAGAGAAGCTTGAGAAGTATAATTGATGAGAAGTGAACATTATGGAAGAGAAGAAAAAAATGGAGACAAAAAGAAGACAGAAAGGTAAATTGGACAGTGAAGAGTAAGGAGCAAAAGGAGGAGAATTAAGAACAGAAAGTAGAGGATGTATAAAGCAACAAACAAACAAAGGTGCGGTCGTCGTCGTCGTCGTCGACCAAAAGTCGCATCGAGTTTATTCAACAAAGAGTCGACGTAAGTGGGTGTGAGATGACGAACGACAGAGGTAGCTTGAGGAAGGAGGGAAGGAGGAAGGTAGGTGGGGAGAGAGGGGATAGAGAGACAGATAAAGCGAGAGAGAGAGAGAGAGAGAGAGAGAGAGAGAGAGAGAGAGAGAGAGAGAGGGGGGAGATCGGAAATAAGATAAAATGAAAGATGGGGGATGAGATACTGGACTAGGAGGAAAGTGTGTTGACGGTGTTGTAATAATCTAAACCAGAGACAATACTGGGAATGGGTGGGAGTGGAGATGTTGCAAGGGAAGAGTGCTGGTGGCATTGGGCGGCAAGGGGAAGGCACGCTGCTGCCGCTGCTCAACTGTCTCAGGAAAATGGTGGCAGCGGTGAGAGTTAAGCCCTTATGGGCGATGGATCACGGTGGCGCTGGGGCCGAGGGGTTGGATGGAGCATGGAGAGAAAGATAAGGCGGAAACTAAGCTAAGGACGGCCGTAAGGGAGAAGGCAGTCCCATAGGTGGAGACAGTGACAGTTGAGGAAGAGGAGTTTAATGTCGACTGGCGGGCTAGTGCGTCCCGGGAAATAAGATGGATAAGAATGGAAGAGTAGATAGGAAGTCCCAAAGGTTATTTCTTTCTTTCGAGCACAAGTTTTACCTTATTTCAATGAAATAGTTTTTTGGCGGGCAAAAACATAAAAGTCGAGTCTGGTAATTAAAGAAGTCAATCAAGACACACACACACACACACACACTATATATATATATATATATATAAGTGTGTGTGTGTGTGTGTGTGTGTGTGTGTGTGTTACTCTGTTGACCGTTACTCCACCACAAGAAAGTAGCGTCATCGGCGTAAATTCGAGCCACCGCAGACCAGGGAGGACCCCCCCCCCCGAGGCTTCCTGAAGGATCGGGGCCGTCGAAGTAACACAACTCGTAACCAGGTCAAAGATTATGACCACTGAAAGATATTATCCGGTCAAAAGGTCAATCTTACATAGAATGTTAAAAAAAATTGAAATCTGCCTGAAAAGTAATTTCCATAACTTAATCCCGCAATACAGAGAACAAAATAGTAAAACAATTGTGCTTATGAAATTATTTTCTATTTGGATTACTTAACCAATATCATGCCCCCTCCCTCGTCTGTTTCACTCCCTCCCAAATTCCTAGCGTCTACCCTCCTTAATTCCTAGCCTCCCTCTCTCCTTTCTTCCCTAATTTTCACATTATCTTTCTACATATGTAAATACAATACACATGCATCCCAAGCCTGTAATTGATATTCGAATACATGCACACCAGTGCCATGGGGGATGGAAAGGGAAAGGGGATTTGGTGTTCATGCAATACACGACCTTGGAGTGGCCAGTGTTGCACGGAAATTCTTGTTTGAAGACGGCGGCGTGAAATAGAGGGAAAAGAAGTTTCAGGTACGAAGAAGAAGCTTTCGCGTGAGTGAACGAGTGTGTGGGTAGGGAACGTGGGAGCCTGGCACCATTTGTGTCGAAGATGGAAGAGAAGGAGGTGCGAAAGCTAATCCAATGAAGACTTACTCTCCAAAAATCTGCGGGTGTGTTGCGAAGTTGACGGACGCGGGGAAACTCAACACGCAAACATTCAACGAATGTTGTGTAAAAAAGAAACCTCACCAGCAAATAAAGGCGTCTCTTCCAGAGAACGGGAACTTGCGAGAGTTCACTGAGACCTCACTCTGTCTGCTCACACTATCTTATGAATATTTATTAAATTCAAAACACTGGATGGCAGGTCTTCCTACTGGAACAAGTCTCTGCTGTCGGGATTTATGAAAATGGCCTCTCAAACATATATGACAAAACTGTTGTGTAAAGAGGGGAGTTTCAGAAAAGTGGTTTATCGTATATAACTCTCCAAAGAGGCAATGGCAAGACTAAAATAAAAAACCGGAATCAAATTAACTAGTTTCTCAAAAGATCGGGAGAAGGAAAAGTGGAAAGAAACACAAGGCAGAAGTACGCAAATATTGCAAAGCGACGCCTTAAACAATAAGAAAAATTCGTCCCTGACGAAGAAAACGCTCGAGAGTAATTAATTCACTGAAAAGCAGAAAATATAAGAAATGAAATATGAAATGTAAGTGAAAGAAAAGAATCACATACGCTATACGGGTGTGAAATATGAGCGTGCGACAGAAATTGGTTATATTCAATAAACCGGGGACAAAAACAGACGATGGCTATGGAAAAGAAATAACGAATAAATTGATTAATGAATAGATAAACGATTGAATAGATAAAGAAACAATAAAGATCAATGAAACGAAAAAACAATCACCATCAAGTTGTAATAACAAAGGGGAGGAGTTCAATTACAAACTGTAGTAGATGGCGAGGTGGTGCCGTTGTTTTTACTCCTAAGCACTTGGTGGTAGAGTGTACAGGTAAGAAGAGGGAAAACTTTTGTTTCTTAAATTTTACCTTCCCCTTTATAAACACAAAATTACAACAAGTTTATGCAAAGGCGAGATAACTCGCCGGCGAACATAGTCTCTGAGTAAGAAAGGCACATTACACCTCAGTCAGATACAAGGGGTGACTATAGGTTACATAATGGTAATAGTGATATGTCACTACAATACACGGGTGCATCAAACTTTGGAGCGGTCGGCAGCAGCTTGAGAAGAGGTAAGCTTAAGACAGACAGCAGAACGTTAACCAAAGAGAACTGACGGCAAAATAAAGATAATCAGTGTCTGATAACATTCTAAAAATATACTATATATATATATATACACATTGTACCGGCAGATACGGAAAACTCGTGGAAAATAATAATACGAGAAAAAATGAACACAAGTTGTTTTATTAAAGCAAAAAATTGCATACACTAAGAGCACGCTAGAACAACAATGAACCAGACGTCTAAAGATTAGGGAAGTGTGCACAAGCAAAGCAGAAAATTCTTAAAGGACTCAAATGTAGGAGATAATGAACAGCTTACAGGAGAGACGCAAAGAGAGGAGCGACTTTTGAGTGAAGCTGAAGTGGAAGAGATTATTTTACAAAACAAACAGTGGCATGCAAGTGACAAGAAACCTCATTTAATCGAAAAAAAAAATCCAAAAAGAAATATACTTGGAAAAGATGAGTCTAAAGATAAAAATTAAATATAGTGAAACTGAATACATGGATCACAAGAAACCCTACTAAAGAACTACTTCAAAATAAAACGAATGAAAGAAAAAAGGAAACGCAAACAAGCCAGCACATAAAAACACCTAAAAGAAAAAATACAAAATATGGGAAATTCTCAATACATGAAAACACTGAATGCAATCAAACTAAATCGAATATACACTAGCAGTTTAGATAAATGAGTAAATATATAACAAAAGTATTTGAAATAAAATCTGGCATAGAAAAAATGCGCGGTGGAGAAAAACCCTCCCAGTCTTTATATATCTAAAAAAAAAAAGGAGAAGAAGAAGAAGAAGAAGAAGAAGAAGGAGGAGAAGAAGAAGAAGAAGAAGAAGAGGAAGAGAAAAAAATTGTGAGAAACTGAATATCTATCTCGATAATCTGCAGAAGGGGGAAAAGGTGGTAGTGGTTGTACTAAACGACAACGATTCAACAGCTTAATTCTTCCAAGAAAACCAGGATGGACAAAGCTGGTTTCTGACACACGATGGAAAAGAAAGAAATAAAGTCTCGCAGTTCTTGTAAGCGATATGCGTACTGTAGGAGAAATCCTACTTAACAACCTAAAAAGCTAATTGAGGTTCTAAGCACAATAAGTAAAACACAATGAATGTTTCTTCGTTGTCTACCTGCATTCGTATACAAACACTCGAGTGTCGTTCGTTTTCCCTCCATTAGAAATAAAAATAAAATAATTATGCAAATATGCAATATTTTTCCTCCATTGGAAAAAAGAAAAGAAAAAAATTATTTTTGTCCTGTATTGCAATTATGCAATATTTTCTTTCATTGAAAATAAAAACATAATAAAATTATACAATAGTTTATTATAGGCATGCATTATCATTTACATATATGTACTAATGCAATGAATAACAATAATACAGTATATAGATTTGACTAGAACATTTTCTAATTTTTCCTGATTGCTTAACAAACGCATATTCCAGCCTATCCCACGAAGAAATTCATTAATGTTTTTTTTTTCCTCTATTGTAATCCAAGTACAAATTCTTCAAACGATACTGGAGGTCCACAAACTTTCGACATATCCGTTTAGCAGGACGTTGGCCAATACAAAGGATTACAAATGATTACAAAGGCGGAGCATGTCGGATGCGAAAAAAAAATCATGATAATAAATGAATAAATAAAAACTACAATAATGTAAATAACAAATAAAATACATAAATGCATAAGTAAATAAAATACATGAATAAATGCATAGGCAAATAAAATACACAAATAAATGCATAGGCAAACAAAATATTTAAATAAATGCATAGGTAAATAAAATACATAAATAAATGCATACGATCTTGTTCTGTGACCGCAACAACAGAAGCATTCTCTCGTTGGAATGCCGGTACCTCACGCCAAACGGAAGCTTAACGATGTCCAATTAGACTGAAAATTTTATGATTCCATCCTTCACAAATGTTATTTGTCCGAGCACAGTTATCCAAGGTCGCCTGATGGGCATTCCACTTCTCAGGATGAAAGAGAGGCGGCACGCGTCTGAATCGCATTACTCCGTTTGGGGCACAACCATGTCGATAGCATCCGGCTGCATGCGTAGCATTGACATAATCCAATAAGTCAATACCCTAGTTGGCAGGAATGGAAGTCCACCCAACATTCCACAAAACAAGTGAAACTCGTGGTTCTCCATATAGTGTTGTTGTAGTGCGAGAGATTGTACTTTCCGCCATGTTGCTTGTGACAAGTGGTAGAAATATCCACGTAGCTTCTTTTCATCATTGTTGAATGTTGACTTCACGCCTTGGCGTACTGCCATCTCGAAGTCGACCTTTATCATTTGCAGATTTGGGAAGAGGTCTCGCTGTTAGCACTGGTCCAGTAATACCCTGAATGATTCTTCGTACGTTTCTTTGGTAAATCGTTGTAGGAAAGCATATACTACGGTTTTGCTGCTCCACACTTCTATGAAATATATTTGTTCAAACAGCGTTGGGGACCTGCAGAAGTTGCCATCCATAAACCATTTCCTAGACTATCCAAGCTTGATAAGACACTCTTCACTTGAAATATGATTATCCGTGAAGTGTTGCACCGAAGTAGAAAACGGTCGCCTTCTTGTTCTTCTCCATCTTCTTGTCATGAGCCGGTAGTTGCCCATCGACCTTCTATGCGAAGTTCCTCTCGAGTTCGTAGATCCTTGGGTATATTCTTCCATCTGTCTCTCCGGCAGAGGAACAACAAAGGGTCGTCAAGAGGAGAGGAGGCACCATTAAGACTTCCGACGCTTCTGAGCACTTGCTTCCGCCTCATTAAACAACACCAACAGCAAATTCTTCTCATTCCCAACCTCAGCCCGAGTCGCTCGCATACAGGCAGCCAACTAGAGCTCTCCGCCTGTTATTTTGTGCTACGTCTGTGTGTTCTCATGCGTCTTATATATGTCTGTTTGTATGCATATCTACATATATGTATACATGTATATCCGCGTCTGTGCAAATTTGTTTATCGTTAGCCAGAAACAAATCGTAAATTGTACTGGAGAAAATGAACAGGACGACAACACCCGAGCATCTCCAGAATTGTCTCGTTATATCCCTCATTACATTGCAGGTGGAGAGGTAAAACAGAGATGCTAGCAGAAATGGCGTGATAGAGTTTAGCAAAGTCATGTCACTCGAGGAAGAAGTTGGGGGAAGTCTTTCTTCAGCAATGGACTCCAAAAGGATAATTATTTAAAAAAAGGAGACGACGGTGTGTGTGTGTGTGTGTGTGTGTGTGTGTGTGTGTGTGTGTGTGTGTGTGTGTGTGTGTGTGTGTCTATGTTATGTGTATGATGATGTGTTTGTGTATGTGTGCATCTGTATGCGTAAGATCACAGCATTCCCACAGACAAAGCCATATATGATTTGGGGAGGGCAATTATTGTCGTTTTCGGGGCCAATATGTGACCCAAGACCATGATGAAACTCAGTCTATTATTATTATTAATTATCATTATTATTATTAATTATTATTATTATACTATTACTTATCATTATCATTATTATCAATTATTATTATTAATTATTATCATTAAATTACTATTATTATTATATTATCATTATTACTATTATTATTATCATTATTATTATCATTATCATCATCATCATTATTATTTCAAGCCGAGGTTGTGGTCAGGTCTTCTTTAATGAGGCATGTATTGTCACCTGAACTAAAAGCAAACATTACGGTCCAGCCGTTTTTATCGCGAGCGATGGCCATCTGGGCCTCACGTCCCCATTCCAGAAGCGAGAACATTCCGTCGACATTTTTTCACGAGAGCAAAGACCAGAGAGAACTCTCGACGCCGAACGACACTGTAGAATTTGAGTGTGCGGTTGCGCAGACGTGACGAAAGTAACAAAGAATAACGTTTACTCCCTCTGAGAAGAAAAAAAAAATCCAGTAAAGCTTCCGGAATCTCGTCGCGACGTGACCTCCGGAAGGCTGAGGTCTTCAATATGAACATGTACGCATGCGAAATATATCCCAGTTCCTATGATTTAACACATTGAATGGGTACTAGAAAATATCGTGCTCCTAGATTTTCAATAATTAGATCCCAATGTGTGTATTCACATTTATCTGACTGTACTAGACAGAACAAGGCCTATGATCATAGTGATCCCGTCTCTGAATTTTTAGTGGTCAAACCTAATTTCAAACTGTGAGTGTGTGTGTATATAATTCTCTATAGTTCTGGGTTATGTGCTGGAGACATGACTAATACCCATTAATCTTCCTAACGAGAGTTCGTACACACACACACACACACACACACAACGACGCCTTCAGGAATCTGACACTGCTGACACGGGAGTTCTCAACTCCGGCCAACAAGATCAGGAGTCTAGGTCGTAAGCTCAAATGAAAATGCAAGGCAAGCGACTAGCTATAGACCCTATGCTCAGGGGAAATAATTATGAGGCATATGGTGGGGAACGGCTGCTGAGGCCGGGACCGGCAGTACGAACACAAAGCCTATTGTGATAGGATTTTGAAATGGGCCAGTGATGCAATACAATAACCAAATACTTTCAATTGCGGTCCGGCACAGCAGCTGTGGGTTGGTAACATATTATGTGGATCTGACAACAGAAAACGGAGATCTGTAACACATGGAGCGGGGAGGGGGCACAGTCACACTCTTTGGGAGCTGCAAGCAACATTGAATCGGGATAACCAACATCTGTTCCGTGGTGAGAACCACCAGGTAAGTGACCCCACAAGCACATAAATAAAAGGCTAATTATCTCTGTGTAACGAGGATGTAAGATGCGAATTTTTAGCTAAAATACAGCCAAGTAGAAACTGGAATTATCTAAGATAATTCTTTCAGGGAAAATTCGAATTTTCATACAACACTTTCACGAGTAAAAAAAAAAAAAAAAAAAAAAAAAAAAAAAAAAAAAAAAACAGGGTTATAAACTCAAAGATAGCGCTCATATAAGATAATGAAAAAGATCACAAAACAAAACATAAAATCCAGCGAACTGAATCATATAAGCTTGGTAATTCAAACGTGTACTATCAGCCAAAATTACCCAAGAAACAAGGCTCTGTTATTGGAGGAGGGGACGAAGAAGAGATTACAACGCGAGAGAACGAAGGGAAATAGGAAAGAGAGAAGGAAAAGAAAGACCCAGAAAAGGGGAAAGGCAAGAGAGTAGAAAGCAAAGGAGGAGAGAGGAGAGGAAGCACGGGAAGAGGGAAGGCAGGAGGCGAATAAGAAAGGGTGGAAGAAATGAAAGGAGAGATAGATAAGCGAAATAAATCGTCGGCGAGGAAGAGGATGTGGGAGACAAAAGGAAAAAAGAAAGAACGAGAACGACAGAGGAAGAAGAAAAAGCAATGTAACATGTTGGGGGAAAACTTGTAGGGAGAGAAGAGAAAGTGTGATGATGTGAAATGAAAGGTGAAGAGAGAGAGGTGTGAAGGGAGTATAGGGAGAGGTGTATACATCCACGGTGATGCTGAGAT
>NC_134812.1:3082408-3107408 GCF_046742065.1 Oratosquilla oratoria | reverse complement strand
ATCTGAATAAAATCGACTGGCGGTAGGAAGAAAAATACAAGAAAGTGATCCTTCGTACTCTAAGGATTTATAGAGAAAGTGTGCGTCTGCGCGTGCGTGTATGTATGGGTGTGTCTTGGATCATGTGTTGGACTCGTGATCGACAGCCATTTCCCTCTAGGAAGAGAGCTTAGAGCTCATATATGACCGATCTATGGATAGTGCTGTGACCTTACACGCACACACACAGGTCCCCGCTCACGAGAGTTGGAGTAACGACTCGCAGAGATACTGAAATTATTTCAGTCCTGGGCGGGATTCAAACTCGAACCGCTTTAGCAGCTGTTGCGAACGCTACCATTGCTCCGTCGAGCCGTGTGTGTGTGTGCGTGTGTTTGGCCCCTCAGCTGAATGAAATCGCCTAACGATATTAAAAAAATACTTTAGACTTAAGCGATACCCGCTATCCACGGGTTAAACAGTCTGTCCTCTCCAACGAATGTCACAGATAAGCTATACGCATGCGCACCACTCGTTCAGTAAAAATCAGAAGTCATCTCGATTCCCCGGTTGAGGATACGTAAGTCCAGCTTGAAATAGCTGCCACCAGTTGATTTTATTCAGCTGAGGAGAACCCGTCTCTATCACTGGTTGCCATAGTAACGGCGGCGTGGGAGGAACTCCAGTCGCAACTTTGGAACTGCAAAACCCGGAAAAGAAAAAATCTAAATTTTCTTTACTCGTACTGAGAGAAAGAAAGAAGAAAAAAAAAAAAACGAAATGAGGAGAGTTGGTACTCCTTTAACTAAAAAGTTAATATAGACTTGAATAATCGTATTCTTTACGATTTTTTTAAAGCTTTGGATAGTGAATTGAACTATTTCATAAATTACATTACCTAGAATGCTATCCGTAATATTTTACGCGCGTGTATGTGTGTGTGTGTGTGTGTGTGTGTGTGTGTGTGTGTGTGTGTGTGTGTGTGCGCGTGCGCGCGCGCGCTCTGACCCTAATTTTCATTTGTCCTTCCGCACCTGCCCTTTATGTCTCCGAGTAAGTCAAAGCAACTGAGCTCGCCGGTTCAGAGCGAATGGAATGCCGGCTACATGCAAACCTCAATTGGATCATGAAAGATTTGCGAAAAAGACCGCCTCCCTCTTTGTTTTTCTTCTTATTTTATTATTATGCTCTGTCTCGCTCAGTGTGCTTCCTGTCGATCGGCAGTCCCCGATAATCTTACTTGCAAGTGCTTCTGAAAGTGTGACTTTTGAGACATATGCACACGCATATAGGCATAAACACGCGCACACAAACACACTACGATCTTAGAACATGTTTCTTAATTGCATATGGACCCGTCTATGGTCTGTGATGATTATTCGTTCATGGGGACTGGCATATAAACAAGTGTGTGTATTCAAATACGCCAATATATGCGTGCATGCGTATGTTCGTGCGTAATCGTGCGAGCATAACTGACGCGTACGAGCGTGCTTACGCGACAGCACGTTACTCGTTTGTATGTAGAACGGGTAAGCAATCAGTCGAGCTGTTGGTCACACTCTCCATTTTTTTTTCTGTCCATCATTGTTTATGCATCAAACGTTTTTTCCCCTCCTCGCCGTTATTTCAGCATTAGCCGGCCTGTTCCTCTACCCCCCCCCCTTTTTTTTTTTTTTTTTTTTTTTTTTTTTTTTTTTTTTTAAACCAACGCTTTGTCCCACCTTCTTTTCATTTCTCTTATCCTCTATGACGGTCTCCCTTCATAAGGGGAAAAGTCTCTTTGGCCTTTTTGTCCCAATCCCCTTCAGTTCATGGCAAATCTTATCTCTTCCATTTTACTTCTCCAACTCCCTTTCAGTGCCTCCATTACTGCAGGAGCTTCTGCTTCTTGATGACCTCGAAGCCAAGAACGAGGCTCTTCCCGATGTGCTACGGAAGACGCAGACAAACAACCCCATGCCCAGAAATATTTCTAACTGCGCTCGGCGGGTTCCATGAGTAAACAATTAATTTTGATGTCCATTGCAAGTGATAAGGAAGATAAACAATACGGGACATTAAGATAACCCGGCATTTGGCTGTATCTCAGCAAATCAATAAATCGAGGGAACTATTGGGGGAACATGGAAAGGAGGAAGTGTGAGGAATAGAGAAAGGGAGTGGTTGAGTGAGGGAGAGAGGGAGGGAGGGAGGGAGGAGAGAGAGAGAGAGAGAGAGAGAGAGAGAGAGAGAGAGAGAGAGAGAGAGGATGAAGAGGAAGCAAGAGAAAGGAAGTGGTTGAGTGATTGAATGGGGGAGGAAAGAGATAGGAGGAAGAGGAAGGAAGAGAAAGGGAGTGGATGAGTGAGTGAGTGAGGGAGGAGAGAGAGGAGGAAGAAGGAAGAGAAAGAGAGTGATTGAGTGAGTGAGTGAGGGTGGAGAGTGAGAGGAGGAAGAGGAAGGAAGAGAAAGGGAGTGGTTGAGTGAATGAGGGAGGAGAGAGAGAGGAGGAAGAGAAAGAGAGTGGTTGAGTGAGTGAGTGAGGGAGGAGAGAGAGAGGAGGAAGAGGAAGAAAGAAAGAAGAAAGGAGGATAAGAGGGAGGACGAAAGGGAGAAGGATACGGATAGGAGGGACGTAGAGAGTAAATTATTCGGAAATGAAGAACGATATATATTTGGCGCTTTAGGAAGCACGATGACCAGGGACTGAAGGTCCGCGATGAAGGATGACCCTGATCTTACTACTCACCGGCACATTGAGGGAAAGACGGACAACGTGCATGGCTTACATTCCAAGAGCTACTCCAGTTATGGACTGCGCTAACACCAACCTGTAAAAGACAAGAGACGAATATGAACCCCACGAATAGAGCTAATGTGAAAAATGTTGCTACTTATCCCCTTGCGAGGAAAAGGACGAAAAACATTACACCGTGCAGTAGTACCAGATGCGCCATTATCGGTTCTCTCCTCTCCTGTCTGTATTGAAGAAAGGTCTATTTAGAAGACGTACCTCATGAATTCACGGGCGAACGCAGAACGCCATTTCATGTTGTTTTGCATATTTGGCATAAGGATGATCCAATGCCAATTCTCAGATTCTTGGTCAAAGCAAGCTGCAAACCTGTTGAGCAACAAGTGAACTATACAACAGTCTTAGACGCACTGCGCATGTGCGCAAACACACACACACACACATACACACACACACAAACACAATCGCACACGCGCTCGCACTCGCGTAAGCCAATAGAAAGAGAGAGAGAGATACATACAACGATGATGTTCGGGTACGAACTGAAGAATGTTGTATGTGTGTATCCATGTGGTGCGTGCGTGTATGTGTGTGTGTATCTGTTTGGCGAGTGTGTGTATGTGTGCGTGTGTTTGTGTGTTTAATATATGCAAATATACATATATACATACATATACAATACATACACACAAATAATATATATATATATATATATATATATATATATATATATATACATACGTATGTATATGTGTGTGTGAATACTCTAAATGTAAAGACGCATGTACTGTGTTTATACGTATATGTGTATATGTATAATATATATATATATATATATATATATATATATATATATATATATATACACACACATACATATTCATTTCGAGTCCGAACCCATGGCTAAGCCAAGCGGGCTCAGAAACGGTGATAATACCACACATTTGCCTTTTATGAAATTAATCATAAAACAACAAAGGCCAAGAAAAGAAGAGACGAGAACTGTGAATGAATTAGCCGAAAATCAAAACGAAAATAAAGAAAGAAATCATCTCAGAAGTTGAGGTGTCAAGACAATTGGACGGACGGCCTTCGGGTTTAACTTTCCTCACCAAGTTAAGAGTCTTGGGGTTCTTTCAGCCCAAGAACACGTAATAGAAGGATCCGCTCGGCTACTAGAGTATGAAGGCACAGACTCCAGTACCTCGAGAAGAGCAGAACTCATCGTGCTCCGATTTAGCTCTTTTTCTCTCTTCTGTCTTGCTCCGCTCTTTAATGCTATCTTCCTTCTCTTCCTTCTCTCGCCATCTTTCTTTGTTTCCTTATCACGTTCTCTATGTCCTTTCAACAAACCCTTCCTCCTCCTCATTCTTCTTTTCCTGCACTTTCTTCAGCCATCAGCGACGGCAAATGACGGGAGGGGAGGGGAGGCTGAGAGACCTCTCCACTTTCTCCCTCCCTTGAGGCCGAGGAATCTTCGGCTCTCTTTCACTTCCACAAACTTCTCGTCCAACTTATGCGATCACCGACTCCTCTGCGTGTTGCGCCCTGTGCGTTTTCTGTCCCGTTTCACTCCTTTTTCAGTATATAAAAAAAAAAAAAAAAATAATAATAAAAAAAAAATAAAAAAAATCTACATCTTCAGTTACATCACGGACGTTTATTCCACCACGTTAATTTCACTCCAACCCCCCATACCCTCTTTTGAGATTGTGTTCTCGCTAACATGAGACAACTCTATTCAGCCAAGAGCGACATTTAATGAAGCTGAAGAGACCTTTTGTCAATGTGCCACCCACCACCCTCCGGATCAAACACCTCCCTCCCTCTTTTCCTCCGTGGGACATCAATGCATATACCATCCACAACAGGTCCTTTTTTAGAGAAGGCCATCGCTTAAGGCAGTGTTTCCCAACCTTTTTTGGCTGCGACCCTAAATCCACTCTTAGCCTGGAGTCGCGACCCTAATTGTAATAATAAATTCAACCATTTTATGTTATATGTCTACGCACTTGCATAATGTTTATAAACTTTCGTTTTTATAGTTCAGTTTATATTTACTAGTACAATGAATTTAAATACATTTGAAACTTGAATGAAAAAAAAAGTTAAAAAAGACCCTTTGGCGACCCTCAAAAGCACCATCGCGACCCTAGTTTGGGAACCACTGGCTTAAGGGAATCGACTGGCAGAACTCTCGCCGAGTATTGCATTCTATTATTATTCCTCCACCGAAATAAGATCAGGTAATATTTCTTTATGACACTAAAGAGTACACCGCGCCTTCCTTTCTTATGCAGGTGTGCGCGTCACTGTTAGCATTCAGAAACTGGTCCCCTATTTCAATTTTGGATTAAGAAATAGGAGGCTCGCATCTTCCCTATATGATCTATTCCACTGATAGTCGGCCACACGAGCTCCATTGTGCCACAGCACTATTTAGTTATATTTCATGATCAGTAGATGTACTCTTTCACGTCTCTCGTCCCCACGATACAAGCATGCAGAATATTTGATTCAAAGTCAGATTGGAATCATCTATAATTCTATTTATTCTTTTTACCTAAAGAATAATCTTTCAATCACTTTTTCACCTACTGAATATTCACATTTCCTACAACCATACTCTCTCCCTTTTCTACTTCTTAGTAACCAGTAGAGTTCGCCCCGCATAATTTCTCCGTTTAACACAAGGGCACGTCCGAGCTATAAGCTGAATACAAGTTAGGTCCACTTCGTGCAGCAACTTAAGCTACCTAATGCTTACCTGCTTGCATTCCTGAGAGCAGGAAAGAGCCCAGCCGTCTCTCCTTGGGGCTCACACTAACATCATCATCATCAGAGGCAAAAGCGATCTCGACAGGCTAATTATCTTGTTTATACCTTCATTATAAGGTTTTTTCTCTCTCCCTCTCTCTTTCTCTCTTTGTGTATATGTGTGTGCGCGTCTGTGTGCGCGTCTGTGTGTGTGTGTGTGTGTGTGTGTGTGTGTGTGTGTGTGTGTGTGTGTGTGTGTGTGTGTGTGTGTGAACATATATACACACAACATAAACGAATTCAGGCAGCATTTATTGCAGACCGTCGCGGTGCCTGAATATCACAGCCCGAAAGTGGGTGGACCTAAGGGCAACTATCCCATGTACTTTGTAGTCCACTACAACGTGCATTGTGTCGTGACAAAAGACAACATAACAATCCCCTTGAGTACCCGTCTGCCACCATGTGATTCCATTCACCTGATGAAACCCCCCTTGGACTCAGCTCTGATGCACAACACGGAAGAAATGGTGTACGGATTGATACCATGTATACTGCATTGCTGCGGAACATCGTCCTGCAATCCGGAGCATAAACGCACCCGAAGTCCCTCAGTACGGACAAACTGTTAACCTGATATTCACCACTAAATTCGCCGGTGGATTCTCCCCAACTCGCTTCAATAGAGAGAAAGGGAAAATGGAGAGAGTCTGACCACGCAGCTCTTTAATTTCAGAAACAGTGGCCGCCACCGCTGTTGTCATACCCACCCTCTTGTCCTCCTCCTCCTCCTCCTTCAGCCTCATTGTCATAACGTAATAATGAAGTGCCACTTACAGGTTAACAACTTCAGGCCACTGCCACTTCTATTAAATTTAATTTTGAATGAGGCTAGTCGATTACCTCTTGAGCAAGGTACCCTGCCACCATTAACTAAAATATTTTTTTCTTTCCGCTAGAAACGAGGCTCGTCCTATGCCAGACAGACCAAAATCTGATACACTCGTATAAAACGAGTCACCGGATTAGACTATCAGAGCTGGGCGCGTTCCTAGGTGCGTTCCACTTTAATTTGGCCGCAGTTAGCGCTCCCAAACTATTAAAGCAATATAGGTGCCGGTATAGTATGTGGCCTACCTTTTGGATGTGGCCTACGAAATTTTTCTTTGGTATAGTATGTGCCCTACCGGACTTTTAGTTCTGTTATAACCTGTCTCTTAAGTTTTAATAGTTTGGGAGCGCTAACCGCGGACAAAATCAGGCGGAACGCACCGAGGAACGCGCCCAGCTCTGTAAACGAGTCAATGGAAGTTTGGTCTGAAGTCACAGAGTCCAGTCACCAACCCTGAGAGCGACGAAATGGTTTTTGAGTTTAACCTGAAAATCCATGGAATAACTTGGCGCAATGAAAGGAACCAGTAGCTTACTTGGCACATTTGTCTGTCTGATTTTAATTTATTATTAGTTATATGTCAATCTATTATTATTTACTATTTACCTGTTTGTTTATTATCTAACTATACATATGCATTTATTTATGTATTTTATTTGTTATTTACATTATTATAGTTTTTATTTATTATTTATTATTGATATGAATTTTTTTCGCATCCGACCTAGATATGGATCAAAAGGTCTCCTGTCGGCATGCTCCGCCTTTGTAATCCTTTGTAACTATATTTCCTTCAGAAGACAAAAGAGCTCTTCACCTCTCCTCACTCGGTCTATCTGCATGCTATTTTAAAGACACATATTTTAAATATACAATAGCCTGTATGCTTGTACACATTTTGTTGATTACAATCAAGTTCTATTTTCAATCGTAAAACCTCGTCCACGAAATCAAAGTCAACCGGTTACGGTTCATTTTAAAGATAAAATTCGAATTGAACGAATCCTCATCCTCTTCTTCTTCTTCTTGCACAATATAACTGTTGGGTCTCAGAGTCAGTCCACACAAAGGCGGTCTCGCTCTCATACAAAACGCTTTTGATTCGCTGGATCTCACTTTCCTTTTCCAAAGCTTTCTGTGGACTCGAGCAAGTTCTCTTTACACAAATAGATTTTTTGAATTCGTTCAAAGAAAGAGAGTTCGTTTAGTTTTCACTGTATCATCATGAGGGATCATCCCAACTTAGATATTTTGATCGTGGCGGAACTTTTAGGAATTTATTCTGGCTAAGACCAAACGGTCTTATTCCACTCGGAGGAGCCGTTCCTAGGACCGGAAAGGTTAAAGTGGGCTACAAACTAGACCAGTGGTTCTTAACTTGTGGGGAATTCCCCACTGGTGGGGAATGGCGGAGTTGCCAAGTGGGGAATGACCGGTCGGATAGAAGAAACCAGTCTTTTTTTCTTTTTTTTTAATCGATGTGTTTTTGTTTCTTTTTGTTTGTTTCTGGTGTCTTCTTGTTGTCACCGATGCTGTGGTGGGAAATGGAAAGTTGGCTCACTAAAAAGTGGGGAATTGGAGAAAAAAGGTTAAGAACCCCTGAACTAGACAGTAGCATCAGACACTTGGGACAAGAATGAAGCCGAAACAAGCAAGACATCCCACTTGAGATTAAAAGGTAAAATTGCCAATATCACGAAGTACTTGTAAGCTACGACTACGAGCCCTTTGGCACTTCCATCACAAGAATCGGTTTCCACAGGTCGAGGGTTGGTCGGGGCCTTCCAGCAACTTCTTCGTCCGTCACCACCAACTCCACTGTCGAAGGAAACTGCGGGACTGGAAGGAGTTGCAAGACTCCAGGACCTAGGGCCCGAAACTAGAAACCAAAGTCTCGAGACCCGAGACCCGAGACCCCAGATTCAACACAGAAGACTCGAGAACCGAGAACTACAGAAAGCCCGAGAGGTCTTGCGAGGCCGGCGCTGGGCGGCGTGGCGGGACCGTTATGCAGACCAATTGATGCACTGCTCTGCAAATCTACGAGTAATCTGAGGGCCTGGAGGCAGCCCCATGCAACAGCTTAAATAATTTCTAACATTTCTTCATGAAGAAAGGGGAGGAGGAGGAGGAGGAGGAGAAGGAGGAGGAGGAGGAGGAGGAGGAGGAGGAGGAGGAGGAGGAGGAGGAGGAGGGAGAAGAGGAGGGAATTATTCTGGTCAGCTGAGAAAAGGAGCTTGAGAAAGAAAAATTCTGAGAGGAGAGGAGCAGTGTTACGAATGGGTGTAGTAACAGTTGAAATAGTAATATTGGTTGAAGTAGTAATAGCAATAGTAGTAGTAGCAATATTAGTAATAGTAGTAGTAGTAGAAATAGTAATAACAGAAGTAGTAGTAGGAGGTGGAGGAGGAAGAGGAGGAGGAAGAGAAGGAGGAGGAGGAAGAGGAGGAGGAAAAGGAAGAGGAGGAGGAGGAGGAAGAGGAGGAGGAAGAACAGGAGCAGGAGTAGGAGGAGGAGGAGGAAGAGGAGGTGGACAAGGAGTAGGAGTTTTTGAAAGAAGAATGAGAAATGGGAAGGTGATGTGAAAGCGTGAAGAAAGGGAGCAGTGTGGAGGTGAAGATAGAGGAAAAGAAAGGGAGACTGAGGAATTGGGGACAAAGAAGAGAGAGAGAGAGAGAGAGAGAGAGAGAGAGAGAGAGAGAGAGAGAGAGAGAGAGGGGAAGAGAAGAAAATGAGACAAGAATTATTTTTTTTTTAAAATAGAGAGGAATAGACAAAGAAAAGGGACAGCGTAAATTGAGGTGAGGGTAAAGAAGACAACCTTGGAAGGCGAACTTGTCCCTAAACTACTCACAGACATTGCGGCGATTTTTCACAGAGGATGTAAGCTAAGGATGGTCTATAACACTTCGCATGGCCAGAGGTTTTCCCAGTCTCAACGGAAGCGCAATGGAATCTCTTTGTTCAGTCGATACCTCGTTCAGGACTGGATCCTTCCCTCAGGAGAACAGAATCCCCTTCCGTCTAGCGTCTTCCAGCGTGTCAGCTTAAGGCAAGAGGTCGAATTTGAGATGCTCGTCCTCATGAAGGACGCAAGAGTCACCTTCGCAGTTCCTGGGTTAGTTCAGATTTGCCAATAACGTAACTCCGGATGAGCTACGCCGTGTGTGACTACATACACACGTATTTATTTTATTTATCATACCTATGCATTTATTTATTTTATTTATTATTATTCATATTGTTATAATTTTTATTCTATTTAATTTTTTATTATTATTATATATTTTTTCGCATCCGACCTAGTTATGGACCAAAAGGTCTCCTGTCGGCATGCTCCGCCTTTGTAATCCTTTGTGACCTGTGTATTCCAAGCTCATGAGCGATCCGTCCCAATCGGATCGAGAACTTACGCACAGACACAACGGAACTTGGTGTAATGCGAAACGAACGTGATTAGATAAAATCCATTCACCCTCCCCCCCAAACACCTAAAGATCCTAAGGATCATCTGACTGATTCAGACTTTTAACACAACCTACACCACGCCAAGAGTGATTTACTTCTGTCTAAAGGAAGTGTCTGATAAGTTAGACATCAAAATATCATGCCACCAAATTGCCCGTATTAATGTAACGGCTCTCTCTGCTTCTGTTTAAGGGAAGTGTCTGCTAAGTTAGACATCAAAACATCATGCCATCATATGGCCTGTATTAATCTAACGGCTCTCTCTGCTTCTGTCTAAGGGAAGTGTCTGCTAAGTTAGACATCAAAATATCATGCCACCAAATTGCCCGTATTAATGTAACGGCTCTCTCTGCTTCTGTTTAAGGGAAGTGTCTGCTAAGTTAGACATCAAAATATCATGCCACCAAATTGCCCGTATTAATGTAACGGCTCTCTCTGCTTCTGTCTAAGGGAAGTGGCTGCGAAGTTAGACATCAAAATATCATGCCATCATATGGCCTGTATTAATGTAACGGCTCTCTCTCTCTCCCTCTCTTTCTTTCTCTCTCTCTCTCTCTCTGACTGATATGGAAGACACTATATGAACCCATCACTTGAGGCTGGAATCTGCAACTCTCAATGCCTTCGTCTCCTCAATGTGTCACTTTAATACTCATGTCGGTATTTCGATTATTTCTTTGGATACGATTACAAAATTTATTACATTTTAATATTTTGAGTTTCCCCACTCGTCGTCAGCACTGCGGATAAAAACGTCCAGTGATATTCACGGTTTCACCAGATTTACAAATGTTCAAAATGATTCAGCAGCCCCGGGCCACAAAACAGCCACGATCAAATATATTTAATTGAATAATAAAAATGCGCGAGGAACGAATTAAATTATTCTGAATAAACACAACACAGCACAAAAATTCATTGTACATATAAGGTCGTGTATTGTTTCATGTGTGCATTATGTATACATGCTCTCACACACGCACATACATATACACACACAGACACTCACACACACACACACACACACACACACACACATACGACTCTATGACGTAGTGGTAGAATTCCCGGCCGCCACTACGGTGGTCCAGGTTCGAATACCACCCAGGGCTGAAATAATTTCAGCATCGCTGCACTATGGGTCGTTACTCCAACTATCGTGGGCGGGTAGTTGGGTGTGTGTGTGCATGTAAGGTCACAACATTACTCATAGATCAGTCATATATGAGCTCTGAGCTCTCATCCGGGAGGGAAGTAGCTGTCGATCACGAGTCCAACACGTGATCCAAGACCATGGTGAATCACACTCGCGCGTACGCACGCTCACACCCAAATGCACACAAAATAACCGTTTCCATATATATTCCAATATTATACACATTGGAAAAAGACGGCCCGATTGCAAAAACATCGAGGGAAAAGCGCTGTAGACTCGGTATTGTGCACACCCATCTGGCAAACACAATATATAACGGACTTGATTGGGACGCGACCCAATGCTGACGCTCCGGAAAGGTATAATTTAATATATATATATATATATATATCTATATATATATAGATATATATATATATACAATTTTCTTTTTTCTGTATACATATTGTGTTCTATATTTTTTTCTTGGCCTCTGAGGATGTCGCAATAGACGACAACGTTCAGTAGTCCGACTATAATTTTCCTGTGGTTTCTGCAATATATATATATATATATATACAGTATATATGTATATATATATATATAATTTTTTTTTTTAGTGAGGAAGAACGGCAATGTGTTCTTTGTAACCCAGATTCTCGTATCTGGTCCAAAGGATGTCAAAACTTCGTGAGGTGCATATTATGACTGAGGTGTTATGAGTACCATCCAGCGAAAAGATTCTTACATTTCCTGCAGCTCGACCTGTAGGCTTCTTTGGGAACGGACCCTGAATTGCAAAGCCTTTACGGAAGTGGTTCTCAAATTGGGGGTTAATTACCCCCTGGGGGGAGGGGTAATTTAACAAACTTCCGGGGGTTAATGGAAGGGTGACAAAAAATCTTAAAATCAAGAAAACATTTCTGTACCTGGCATTAGGATTAATGTTAACTTAGTACGTAAGGCTGAAAAAAAAAAGTTTGGGAATCACTGTTCTATTGGTTCCCTCGCCTGAGGGATTGAAACTGGTAAATCAAAGGATTCTAGGTGAAGCATAGATATCCTAAAAATCTGGGGTCCTCCCCCCCTCCCCCCTCTTCCCCCGCTCCCCCGGACCGGTTAGATTACCGCTCACCGCTCCTCCTGAGCTGGAGACAGAGAAGAGCGACAGAGACGAAGAGCCCTCCATCATAGTTCCAGTCACCGATGCCTTTTGTCGCAATTTTCCACAAATTTGTGTCTGAGAAATTTGCTCACATGGGATGTTTTGTGAGCAAATTATATGTTACAATGACCTTATTTGTGTATATAACAAGTCCTCCTTTTTGTGGGGAAAATATGAAAATCCAGATTTCCTTGTGGGAATTTTGTGTTAAAAATCTCACTCATTTGTGGGAACTGGCAGAGATCACAGTGACAACACTGGAACTTCCAGGAGCTCCACCGTCCCACATTATCATTCACGGCGTTCCAGCTCCAGTTCTGAGGAGGATTCCCTCAATTCATGAATACACAGATAAAGATCAAATAAACGGGTCGGCTCGTGTATCACCATTTTATCCGCGAATCCTCTTTTGGAAGGCATTCAAGGCAATTACAGTGCGTGAGATGAAACCTGAGGAAATAAAGGCGAAATTAATCACACAGAGCTCACTTACAGGCCGGAAGGAGACAAACAGCCTCTGCGACAAATGGGAGGCACTGTTATCATCTGATCCAAAATGAAAAATAATCTTTTCGCTAGAATGAGAGCGAAAGAAGTTCAATATCACCAGCGCACATTTAATGTACATATTTTTGTCTCTGGTTAATGTAGATGTATTATGTCCCGCCATCAGAATGGTCTTGGACAGATTAGGTTGAAAATTTCTTGATGCAGTTCTTCCCTTTCCCACGAACGTGCATACATATACCAAAGGCTTTTTCCACCTTACACGGGGGGTAGCCAAAAAGAAAAAGGCATAGAAATCACTCTCACCCATTTCATTTCCCATATATTCCACTCCCCTCCACCCTCCTCCCTCCCTCCTATCTTGGCACCTCCTGGATGACGGGTCATCGCTGCATCCTGTCCCACGAACGTGCAGCATACAAAAATAGGACGCCTCCTGAAGGGGAAGGTCAACCACTCAATGTCCAAACAGTTTTAATTTAACCTCCCTGCACTTAAGCATTGGGACCGCAATTCAGAAAGTAATGCACGTATTATAAATAACAATAATTCACAAACACAAACACACATAAAAGGAGAAAGAGAGAGAGAGAGAGAGAGAGAGAGATAGAGATAGATAGAGAGAGAGAGAGAGAGAGAGAGAAGCAGGCAGACAGGTAGAAAGAGAAAGATAGCGCCAGCAAAATATTGCTCTCCTCAGGCAAAATGGGACACAATACACTTTTCATGAATATACACATACACAAGTGAAGCAAAGAGCAAACGAATTTACGAACGTGCGAGGACGCGCGCGCGCGCACGCACGCCTCAACGCGCAATAATGAAAATAAATCTAGCAGATAGCTGCTGATGCTGCCGCTGCAGCCGGTCCTCCATCCTTGCTTATCTGAATTATGCCGCTTTTCTGCAGCTAATACATCGTTTCTCCTTTCAGGTCCATTCCTGTCCTCATCTCCTTATTCTGTCTCACTGCTTCCTCTTCCTCAGTCTTCCTTTTTCTAAGTTATTCTATTCTTCTTCTTCTTCTTGACTATTTAATTCTTCCCTCACAGACCTACACAAGGATACATTCTCAAGCACACGCACACATGTGTGTGTATGTGTGTGAATCACCATGGTCTTGGATCACGTGTTGGACTCGTGATCGTCGGTTATTTCACTCCCGGAACAGAGCTTAGAGCTCATATGTGACCGATCTATGGGTAATGCTGTGACCTTTCACGCACATACACACACACACACTCAACTTTCCGTCCACGAGAGTTGGAATAACTACTCGCAGTACAGCGATACTGAAATTATTTCAGCTCTGGGCGGAATTCGAACTCGGACCGCTGTAGCAGCAGTTGCGAACGCTACCACTGCGCCGGCGAGTCGTGTGTGTGTGTGTGTGTGTGTGTGTGTGTGTGTGTGTGTGTGCGCGCGTACGCTCAAACGCGCTCACTTGAATATATTTAATTCTCCCACTATTTCAAGTTATGAATTTTCCTGCAATAAACCAACAACTCCCGGTTGGGCGATTGTTGCCGCTCTTTTGAAATACCAGCTCCCACTTCCCCCGAACCAAGTAAAAAAAAAAATAATGATAAATAAATAAATGAATAAATAAACAAGTAAAAAGCGAATCTAATTATAATTTTTATTCTTCCGTCCGGCCCGATACGGTCCGTCGTGGTCCGTCGCGGTCCGACCGCGACACTAAGAAGGTGTGACACCCGGGGCGATGGTTGCTGTAGGTGTTTTTCGTGTATGGGTATCTCTAACTGCCCGGAAATGTTTCAACGTACCCCGTCTCCTGCGTAGAAATATTGCCAAGAGAATCGATATACATAAAAAAATAAAAAATTTCAGTTATGAAAATTTCCTGGCGTTTTTATGACCACCTTCCGAAATTCTATTGCCTTTATGATTGACCTAACGAGAAAGAGAGACGAGGGGAGAATTTGACGACAACGTCAGTAGACTTTGACGACTCCTTTTGGAGACTGAAGACTCCCTCGGGAGATTTTGAAGACTCTTTCGTAAATCCCGTGGAATTTCCATTTATTCAAAGCTTAACGTGTGACGTCATGTCGAGTTGCTTTCTGAGCTCCTAACAGAACTTCACGAAAATAAGGAGATAAATAAATAAATACACAAATAGATAAACAGTATTCAAACGTCTATAAATGTTTATTGTGACATGACATAAACGATTCAAAAATCTTTTTTGCCTTTATAATTGACCTAACGAAAAAGAGAAGGAGAAAGAGAGAGAAAGAGCGAGAGAATTTGACGACACCGTCGGGAGACTTTGACGACTCCTTTTGGAGACTGAAGGCTCCTTTAGGAGATTCTGAAGACTCCTTCGTAATACTTAAAAGTTGAATAACCGTGGAATTTCCGCGGGTCCTATGTGACATAACATAAACGATTAAAAAAATGTATTGCCTTTATGATTGACCTAACGAGAAAGAAAGAGAGAAAGAGAGAGGGAGAAACACGACGGGAGAATTTGACGTCGGGAGACTTTGACGACTACTTCTGGAGACTAGAGACTCCTTCGGGAGATTTTGAAGACTCCTTTGTAATATGTTACGAAATAGCAAAAATTATATGTACTCTAATGAAGAGCGAGCGAAGCGAGCTACGCCATAGGCTAAGCACACAAATAAATAAACAGTATTCAAACGTTTATACAAGTTTAATCATAGGTTACATGAAGATAATCAAACGTCTATAAATGTTTATTGTGACATGACAAAAACGATTCAAAAATCTTTATTGCCTTTATAATTGACCTAACGAAAAAGAGAAGGAGAGAGAGAGAGAAAGAGAGAGAGAGAGAGAAAGAGAGAGAGAGAGAGAGAGAGAGAGAGAGAGAGAGAGAGAGAGAGAGAGAGAGAGAGAATTTGACGACAACGTCGGGAGACTTTGACGACTCCTTTTGGAGACTGAAGGCTCCTTTAGGAGATTTTGAAGACTCCTTCGTAATACTTAAAAGTTGAATAACCGTGGAATTTCCGCGGGTCCTATGTGACATAACATAAACGATTAAAAAAATGTATTGCCTTTATGATTGACCTAACGAGAAAGAAAGAAAGAGAGAAAGAGAGAGAGAGAGAGAGAGAGAGAGAGAGAGAGAGAGAGAGAGAGAGACACACGACGGGAGAATTTGACGTCGGGAAACTTTGACGACTACTTCTGGAGACTGGAGAATCCTTCGGGAGATTTTGAAGACTCCTTTGTAATATGTTACGAAATAACAAAAATTATATGTACTCTAATGAAGAGCGAGCGAAGCGAGCTACGCCGTAGGCCAAGCACACCTGGCGAAGCCAGGTCCGGGTGCTTGTAAACAAATAAAATCCGAACTGGGTGCGAGAGGTCAACTCAACAATCGGCGACACTGGATAAAACGATGGCGGCTTTTGGCGTTCCCTGCAACTAGACTAAACTTAAAAAAAAAAAAAAAAAAAAAAAAAACAGAAAGCAACTGTCATAGCATACCCTAGCCTTTCTGCCTCCATATAAAATAAATGAATAAATAAATAAAATTAAAACGGGATAAGATACTTGGACAATGGGAGACGGTGCCCTACGAGCTTAGTCCCTGTCCTGTAAACGACAACTAAGTAAACACACTCCGTTACCTGATCAAGGCCTCGACTAACCTTGTTCACTTACGTCACCCGAGACTGACCTCAACTTAATGACTGCGTCATCCTAACCGGGCACCAACAAACAAGCTCTTGTGTACACAGCCCTGCACGGAAAATATGTGTATGAATAATTATATTTAGTAGACACTTATACGCAAATTCTTCCAGAAATATCTAGTAAAAAGAACTTCCAGAGTTGTGCAGAAGAACGAGGGATGGCCTGGCTAGGTCCACTACGATGATATACAACCCAATTTGCAACATAACCCAATTCTAGGTAACGCGACGAAGCTCCATTTTCTTCTTTTTTATGCAAAGAAAACGGATGGAGGTTTGCGACGAGTGCCGGAAATCGGACCAAGAGGTGGATGCATCGTGTATACATGCTTGTATGCATATAACGCCTTCTACCGCTTTGTTATTAACTTCCATGAAACATTCAGGGCCATTCCTTGGTACCAGGACATTTCGGAAGAGTTACGAAAGAGATTCAACACCGACCAGGAAGGCAGTGGCTTTGTAGTTGTTCACAAATGGTAACATAAAAGACTCACGGTGGTATTCTTAAAAAAATTATTTCCTTATATAAATCTTATATGTCAATGGAAGGGAAATATTTATACAAGGAAAGATATCTTTTTAATAATAGCACCGCAAGATTCTTACGGTGGTAGTCTTAAAAAATATTTCCTAATAAAAATCTTTCCAATGATCTATATAAGACTTATATAAGGAAAGATTTTTTTATAAGAATACCACCGTTAGGCCTTTGTGTATGCGTGCGTGCGCGAGTGTGTGCGTGCGCGTGCGTGTACGTGTGCGCACGTGTATTCACAAGCATCAGTTCCCTTCTCATTGCTTCGGCGCTTGCTTCAGGCTGTAAATCTCCAGAATTGCCAGCAATGTAATGTCACTCCGCACCTGATTTCACTCCAGTTATTATTCAGACACTTCTCGCTTATTCACTCTTTTATCTTCTGCGATTCCATTCTTTATGCAGAGAATGGCAATATATCCGTACATTTGCTTGGAGAAAAGTGTGATTTCATGTAAGAACAGAGACACATGACGACGATAAATAGACATAACACTTCGTTTTTTTTGTCCTGCTGGAGTCGGCACGTCGTGTCGCTGTTTGCCTTTTTTCGCTGCCTTCCTCCCGTGGCCAAATCTCTCCCTTCACACTACTGGGGAGCGGTCGGTGCGGGCTACCAAGAGAGGAGGAGGAGGAAGAGGAGGAGGAGGAGGAGGAGGAGGAGGAGGAGGAAGAGGAGGAGGAAGAGGAGGAGGAAGAGGAGGAGGAGGAGGAAGAGGAGGAGGAGGAGGAAGAGGAGGAGGAAGAGGAGGAGGAAGAGGAAGAGGAGGAGCACCTTTGGTCTTGCATCATGAAATCATATGCCTCGCCAGATGATGTGCCTGTAGGAAGTGGAGCAGCAGCAGCTTCCTTCATCATTCATCTCCTGATCCCATTTGACGTCACTCAACATTATGTTTTCATTATCAGTTGTCAATTCCTTCGATATCCAGCACACGCGCACACACGCATATGGAGCAAGCATTACTCCAACGTCTTCAAGTCGACTCTTAAGGGACCCTCTATTGTTCCTCCGGATCTGAAAAGGGACATTCAATTGTTCCTAGTGACCCGAGGACTAGGCTTTCCAGCCAACGCCCAGAGCACCTGCGGACCTCGCGCTCTCTGACTACAATAGAAGCGTCACCGGGTCATCGTCGTCCAACCGACGCGACGAACACTTTTTTTTTCTTTACTCAAATGTGAGTATGGCAACCATTTGTATATATTGTGTATATATATATATATATATATATATATATATATATATATATATATATATACATATATATATATATATAAATGTATGTAGAATTTGACAACCTCCCGAGGCTTCGCCGGAGGTTACAAGTATGTATAAACCAAATAAAACTGGAACATTAAAGCAAACAGACCTATACGAGATTGTCTCCAAAGACTAGTATTTTGTTATTTAATGTAGATAGAACTACAAATCTACACCATTCCCTCCTCTCTATCTCTCCGTTTCCCTCTATCTCTATCTCTGGTGCTCATGTACACACACGCTGACACACATTTTACTTTCTTTTTCGAGTCCCTTCTCTTCCATATTTTCTCCCGTTTTCTCGAAACAGACACATTTTTCATTTTCCTTCCTCCCTCTTTCCCTTCTCTCTCAGCTCTTATATTAATTCGTGTCCTTGTTCACTCCGAAACCGACAGCACAAAATACATATTTATAGGTCGATTGCTATCATATCAATTTCACACGACATGACATCGTCTCGCAACACGAAGCGCGGGTTTTCAAGAAACGAAAAAAACTTCTAATATTGAATCACAAGAATGGCGAGAGGTCCTTCGGGGAAAATGAGACAGAGAGAAGGACAAAGACAAAAGGAAAAAGGGGATAATCGGAATAACGAGAAACTGACACTGGGGAGGTTAAATTAACAAAAGAGGGGGAAGGGAGGGAGGGCGAGAGGAAATGGAGAACGCGATATACGAAATGGATGGCCAAGTCTGATGAGTGGGAAGATGAAGGATATATTTTACGGAAGAGGAGGAGGAGGAGAAAGAAGAGGACGGAGAAAGAAGAAGAGAAGGGGAGGTGGAAGATGAGAGAAAGAGAGAGGGAGGGAAAGGGAGGGAGGGAGAGAGAGAGGGAGAGAGAGAGAGGGAGGGAGAGAGAGAGAGGGGGTTGTACCTCAATCAAAAAAGGTATATGAGAAAAAAGTATGATATTTTTTACGGAGGAGGAGAAAGAAGAGGAGGGAAAGGAAGAGAAAAAGGGGAGGAAAAGGAGGGGGAGGAAGAAGAGAATGGGAGGAGGAAGGAGAGGAGGAAGATGAGAGAGAGAGAGAGAGAGAGAGAGAGAGAGAGAGAGAGAGAGAGAGAGAGAGCGAGAGATGTACCTCAAGCAAAAAAGGGATATGAGAGAAAAAGTAGGATAAGTGAGATGAATGGGAAGGGGGAGACGGTACAAGGGGAGAGTGGATGAGGGAAGGGATAGAAATCAAGAGGGTGTGCAGGCGCGCGTGTCGGGCGAGGGTGAAAGGATATTAACCTGACTGCTAAGGAATGTTCAGTTCTGACATAAAAATCATTCTTAAATCCTGTGCGACCGTTCAGTTCCTTGATATCACACACACACAATATATATATATATATATATATATTTATATATATATATATTTATATATATATATATATGTATATGTAAGAGGAGTAGAGGGATACACACAAGTAAAACAGGAGTTTATTCCTTGACTGCATTCTTTCTTGAAGAAGCATCACTGTGCGGATCTAGTCAAGGAATAAACTCCTTTTTTACTTGTGTGTTTCCCTCTACTCCTCTTACAACCTGTCAGGATGTCTTCACATATATGTATATATATATATATATATATATATATATATATATATATATATATATACACGGTTACAGGTGACGGCGAAGGTGGCTTTGTCACTCCAAAGTACCTCACACCACTGTTGAGGAGTCCAATTACAATATTTAAGTGCAAAATCCAGCCTACGTTTCTTCTGTCGTTTGGTAAGGATGGGTTTCTTAACCTGCCGGTGGCTATTGTGGCTCAGCTCGACCGCCCACCTGTTGACTGTTCTTATGGATACTTCAGAAGCTAGACGTGGGTTTTTTCTTTCAATTCTCTAGCAGTTATGGAAGGTGTACTCTCTAGCTGCTTTTTGAGCACAGTGAAAGTACGTACAGACGTCTTCTTCAAGGGGCCAGGCCGAGGTTAAACAGTAACTCGGCACCACCGTTGGCCTTCAAACGCTTCACCCAGTTTCTTACTGATTGCTCACTCACATCAACATTTACCACTATGTATCTTGACTGGAGCCCAGCTTTCTGAAGCCCTATGATCTGAGCTATAGTTACAGGCGTTAACGACTTCTTTTTACTCATAGTCACCAAGGTATAGCCCAGAAACCAAGTAAAACCCAAACATAAGATGGGACGAATGAAAACAAAAGCGCAACACTTCCTCTCACCACGACAGCCACGCGGGCACTGAGTCGACATGCGGTGTTTGTTGGGATGCAGTGACGTCATGGTAACGGTTGGTACCCGGCATAAAGCCGTGGCAGAAAAAATGTACAATAATCCATTGGTTTTCGTCACGGTATTATGCCGGGGCGCTCACCCGGCATAATGCCGTGACGAGCACTGTATCTCTTCATTTACCAGTTTATTACTGTAACTTATGTTTAACTCTCTTTTTTTTATTTCACTTAGGTGTGGATATTCATACGTTTTCCTGCAGAAATATTACAATTTTGTGTATTATTAAATTTTGTGTATATATAGTTTAAGTTATCCCCACTCTTTCATTATTCATGTTTTTTATTATTTCATTATTTCATTTATTATTACATCACTCTAAAAATAAGCTGTAATAATACCAAAGTCTTTGTTTACCCCAATTATTTCAGTATTTACACGTTTCTGCTGTAATAAAAATCTTCGTATGTAGAATGCTGCCCAAACTTCACTCGGATAGGTGGTATTTGTTCCAAAATCCGAAATGCAGGTGGCCCTAAGGGTTTCGGATAAAGGGTTGTGTATCTGCATACATACATACATACATACATACATATACCAAAGGCTTTTTCCCCCTACACAGGGGGGGGGGTAGCCAAAAAGAAAAAGGCATAGAAACCACTCCCACCCATTTTATTTCCTATATATTCCACTCCCCTCCACCCTCCTCTCTCCCTCTTATCTTGGCACCTCCTGCATCATCATCATAATAATAATAATAATAATAATAATAATAATAAAAAAAGACAAAGAGCACCGAAGAAGATTACACGCGTGCGAGTTCTTGACCGGAGTGGCGACACGAAAGTAACGACAAACTGCGACATCCGACACCGAAGTCTCAACAACAACAGTAACAACCGCGAGAGTAGAAGCAGAACGCGCTCTCACACAAGAGAGAGAGAGAGAGAGAGAGAGAGAGAGAGAGAGAGAGAGAGAGAGAGAGTGAGATGCCGCAGGCTAGACGGCAACAGAGATCATATCTGAAAATGCACACTTCCGATGTAAACTACAAATGGGAACGAGGACTCCGCTTCTTAGGTGTGCCTAACACTACTGTGGCACACTCCACACGTCACCTTATGACCCCTCAGGCAAGACAATTTCATTCACCAAGGGAGCAGGCCTTTCCTCTGAGAACTCAAAATCGTTTAGGAATATTGTACACTTCGTACGGCATCATATCCCCACGCTTTATTGTCCTATATAAGGCTGAGCTATTCTGTTCCGACACGAGACAGGTCATGAAAAGAATTGGTATAATACCAGAGGATATCCAAAGCGCGGGCGTATTGAGTGTGAACAGGAGGGATAACACAAGCCAGGAAGAGTCCATAAAGAAAACGGAACGAGGTCAGACAAGTGTTCGGGCCATTCTGGACCATAACAGTAAAGTTTTAGCTCCCGAGTCCATTTGCTCGGCGGCTGCAGCAGCAGTAGTGGTAGTGGCCACCTCTGGGCGGGAGGGCCAACAACAATGCCAAAACCTCTGCAGAATCTCTTTCCCCGTAAGCTCCTTAACTCGCCGCAACCTTACAAAACTGTCTCACCGCAAGACTCTGGTCTTCAAGCAATAATGCGATTCAGAAGTGACACATGCAATGAATTAGTTTATTCTTTATTTCCTTATTTTTATCTTTTTGTTGTGTGTTACTACAATATTGGGCTAGCTGCCGTCGTGCTTTGCCGATTGAAACTTCCTCTGCGGCGAAAGGGACAATGGCATATACAGTCTGCCTGTTCCGTGGCAATTCTTTTATTGACAATTTGTTTAGCTCGCGTCATGGGTAAGAACGCTTAAAAAGACTCAACCATAAACCCTTAGACTATGAAGCCCAAAAGAGTTTGATCTGTCTGAGAATGAAGAGACGATTTCATTCATGTAAAAAAGATATCCCACATCAGACCAATGTAAAATTTCAGACTTCGTTTTGGCTGACGCCCACAACTTCTATTCAGTTCTTAGAGGCGACCCCCAGACGAGTGCTTATATTTTATATACAAACGTATGCGCCCTCTAGCTTCTGCGTGAGTCGATTGACTGACCACCTTTTCAAGCTCACGCGAGAACATGCCGTCGAAAGCACAACAACTGCACTGCAGCGCCACAAAACGTCATCTGGCTAAATGCGCGGTCACTCATTAGGAGCAACTTTGTCCATTCACGACCTATGCGATCTTGTGCAAAGGAAAAAAGTATTCACAACCGCACGCACACGCACATACACACGTACACACACACACACGCACAGACACGCGCGCGCGCACACATACACAAACACACACACACACATGCACACAGGCACGCACGCGCACACACACACATATACTTGCCAGTGTGTGTGCGCATTCCCCGTTCGTCTGTCTGTCATTTATTCGTGTTCCAAGTGTGTATGTGCATGCTTAAAACGGATCATGACATATTCGAGAAGCTGTCTGATTCCAGCTTCCCCGTATTTTGTCGATTTTTTTAATAAGATGCGGGGTGTTTCATTACATTTTGAAAGTTACCTGGTGTCGAATTCGAACGAAAACGGCGCAGACTTCCGATTAAACAAATTACTTTTGAGCGACTTCGCGTGCAAGATTTCATAATTCTCCATGCAACAAGGGGGCCGCTCATACCGTGTATTGTAAGCCTGGCTCAATTTTCCCCCACGCCGCCTAACATTCAACATTTAATCTTAGATTAGCTAATGACTGCGCCCACACTTCTTACATGTTCTCTATTCCCTCCTCTGTCTCTCTCTCTCTTTCTCTCTCCTTAATCTCTCTCTCTCTCTCTCTTTCTCTCCTTCATCTCTCCGTGTCTAATATCATATGAAAATGAATCGTGAGAAAGGGAGAGGAGACATATATGATATGAGGGCTACAGAGAGAGAGAGAGAGAGAGAGAGAGAGAGAGAGAGAGAGAGAGAGAGAAATAAAGAGAAAGTGGTCAGAAAAATATATAGTAAAAAAAAAACTAAGGGAGAAAGAAATAACAATTGGAATGATAATCGGAATAAAAGGAAAGAAGGACGTAGGGGTGAGGGCTGAGTCACACAAGGAACAAAAGGGCAGAGTCAAGAAGGGGCGTGACAGGAGAGAAGGGAGTTGGGAGTAGGGGAGTGGAGAAGCAAAGAAATAGAGAAAATTAGAGGAGAGAAAAGAAATAGGAAGAGAAATGGAGAGTGCCGATGGAGTTCTTATGAAAGCCCAGAAAAAATAATGATAAATAAATAAATAATTAAACAAATAAACAAATAAGAATAAAATAAATAAAAGAATAAAAAAATAAATAAACGAAATAAAATAGAAAACAAAAAATAGAATTAAATGAAGAATCCAACTCCATCCTTTCGGAATCTAGAATTAACACACATCCCCTTCCGAAATCCAATGCCATTTACATTATCTGAAGACCAAGTTTGCCCACTGATTAGCGCTCAAAGGTACGTCAAACCACTGGTCTGGACTTTTCCCTCTGTCCCGAAAGTTTTTGATGTGTCGGCTGTCTAGTTACTACAACGCTTTGAAGTTTTTTAACCATTAATATTAGAGGGACAGACCCGAGGAGGGAGAATGGAGGATGGAGGAAAGGTAGGGGAAGGGAGGGATGACGGGAAGGAAAAAGGAAGGAGGAGGAAGAGGAGGAGGAGGAGGGAAGAAAGGTAGGAGAGAAGACGGGAAGGAAAAGTGAGGAGGAGGAGGAGGAGGAGGAGGAGGAGGAGGATGGAGGAGGGAAGAAAGGTAGGGGAAAGGAGGAAAGACGGGAAGGAAAAGGGAGGAGGAAAGAGGGAAAGAGAAATTAGGAAGGAGAAATAGTAAAGATGGGTGAATAGGAGAGTTGATAGGAAAAGAAACGAGTGAAGAGGAAAAAGAAAAATAAATGAAGGAGAGTGAGGAGAGAGGAGCAAATCGGGTGGAAGAAGGAAGAAAATTGAGGAAGAAAGGAGGAGGAAGGAAGAAGGAGGAAGGAGACTCCTACCCTCCTACTACTGCTACAAATAGGTGATGAAAATTGTACTACAATAACACAACACGGATAACAATTCAACGTCTCTTCCCCGGGAGATCTACGAGTGGACGTCGGGTCATTGGGAGTTGCTACGAGACCGAGGGTTCCTGGCCAGTGAACCTGGAAGGAACAATTCTTAATATAAATCCCTCTTACCTTCTCTACTGTATACTTTGCTCTTTGCTATTTTTCAGGTCCCCCTGAACATTCTCACATTCTCTCTCTCTCTCTCTTTTTTTTTTTTTTTTTTTTTTTAGAAATAGGTCTCGCGTTTGGCCTTTTGGTGCCGCCAACATTCCGGAAGGTTTCTGCGACGAAGACAAAATCTTTTGTGGAGCGACGGGCTACGCTTTCTCCCTTCCCTTTGCTCACTCTCGGAGGCGTCGTCACGTTTAACAAGGAAACGTGTCTTCTCCGCAAAATCTTTGACCAAAAAGAAGCAATCTTTGCCCTTCTACTTCAAAATATTTTTTCACTTTATTCCTCCTACTCATAAAAAGCAAATTAAATACTGCACATCCTCCTCAACACACACACACACACACACACACACACACACACACACACTCGCCCACGCACACATTCACGCACAACTCGACAGTAGAGTGGTACCACTCTC
>NC_134812.1:3069908-3079908 GCF_046742065.1 Oratosquilla oratoria | reverse complement strand
TATATATATAAATATATATAATACATATACATATATATAAATATATATAATACATATACATATATATATAATACATATACATATATATATAATACATATACATATATATATACATATACATATATATACATATACATATATATACATATATATATATATATATATATGAACCTATCTTACCTTTGCCCCGATCCCCCATAACTCTACTCAAGCACACCCATCCCCCTTCCGACTTCTATTCCTCATCTGGAGGATTATCACTGATGTCCCGGACTCCTCCTTCTTAATTAATTATTCGGTAGCCATGTCATGTCTGAATCACTTTAGAACATCGAATCTATCTTCGTCAGGAACGGTTTCAAGGTTCAATATCCTAGTGGCTTTGACCTGCGTCCAGTCATGGGTGATAATGTTAATCGGGTTCTTGGAACAGAATAGTTTTAACCATTTCAATGAGTCCCCCCCCCTAAAAAAAAAAAAAAAAAAAAAAAACTTCACTGGGGTTGGCGCACAAAAAAACAATAAATAGATAAATAAATAAATGAATAAATAAATACTAAAATAAATAGAATAAAGATAAATAAAATAGTTCGTTCTTGCACCGCCGCCTGCCTGTGTCCAGCCATTCAAATAACACACAATACCATGTACTCCACTAGGCAGGTGAGGAGCTCTCCTGTGAAGATGTGCGTACTGAGAAAAGGTTGATCCACTCCTACACTTTTTATTTTTTTCTATTTCGATGAATTACTGACCGATGTTAAAGCCGAACGCGAAGTCCAATCAATGCTCTCACGCACGTAGAGACCGACCAACCAACCAACAGACTTGCGAACCACAAACACTTCCTTCCTCCTGACCAGCGTTTCCAAACCTTTTCCGACCATAGCATCCCCTGTTGTCATGTCTAAGCAGTCCAGCACCCCTATCTTGTTATTAGAAGGATAAAATAAAGTGAAGTGTATTGCTTGATTTATTTTCTTGATTCCTAAGAACTGGGACAAATTGGCAATATTGTTTGTAGAAGATATAAGAACACCTAGAAAAATAGAATAGCATGGAAAAAGTCAAATAATGCACAACTGGGTAATCAATGTTACATATGTAAATGTGATTTTTGTGTGTATCACTTCCCAGCACCCCCTATAATTGATTTCATCATCCCAAGGTTGGGAAACGCTTCTCGAGACGATCCTCCACCCGAAGACGAAGGGAATTTTTTTTCGTGTGTTTATGTGACTGCCGCCAGGCGATTTTATTCAGCTGCCAAGGAAACCTACCCACGTTTGATGGCTATACCTCATCTCGATTAACCTGTGGATAGTGGAATTTTTTTTCAACACTTTTTTTTCTGGCTGTCGTCAAGCGATTTTATTCAGCTGAGGAAACTCCCGTCTGCGCTGAAGGGTTAGGTTAGCATATAGCAAGCGAAAAGCATATCTGTACTATCACTCGCCAAGGATTTTAGTTCACTATAAAGAGAGTCGATAAATCTAAATTAATTTCAGAGAATGGTAACTAAATGCATGTGTGCACGAGTATGTATGTGTGCATGCATGTATGTATGTATGTATGTATGTATGCATGCATGTATGGGCAATTAAAGTGAGCACGAAATAGAGTGAGTTCCATCCGGATGGTTTGAATGAAAAATCGTAACTATTTCCACATTATTTTTTTCATATTTTTGACACATGATTGTGCATCTCCGGTTAAACCACGCTCTATCTTTGTTCAGTACAAGTTGCATGTAATCTACTTTTGTTTGACAACTTTCCCAAATAAAATAAAGTATAAGAAGATGAAGAAGAAAAATAAGAAAGAGAGAGAGAGAGAGAGAGAGAGAGAGAGAGAGAGAGAGAGAGAGAGGAGGAAGGAGAAAGAGAAAGAGAGGAGGAAGGAGAAAGAGAAAGAGAGAGAGAAAGAGAAAGGAAGAAGGAGAAAGAGACAGAGGAAGAAAGAGAAAGAAAGGAGAGAAAGAGAAAGAGAGAGAAGGAAGAAGGAGAAAGAGAAAGAGAGGGGAAGGGGTCGTTTAGCCAAACGACAATAGGGGCAAGACAAAGAAGATAGGAATGTATAGCCTGAGTTTGCTTTGTTTCCACTGCACGGGAGCCCGTCCTCCCTTCGTTCTCTGGCGCTCGATCTCGAGCCATTCGGCTCAGGTATTCTTATCTGTGGAATACAATACTCCCGAAGGAGCTGTACGGAGGGCCATTTCGATTATCCTCTCTTGGGGAGGATTACACAGAGAGCCGCTCAGCAGTCGAGTCAGTACACAGACGTACGCACTTTCGTCTTGGAAAAGGGAGTTTATTCGTTGTTCTGGAATCTCGTTCTGTTTGCATGAGTTCGGACACTCCTGGAAGAAGGAAGTGTCCACAAGAATGTCGAGCCCAAACACAAAGAAAAACGAAGAAAGGATTTCCTGTCATAAGAACATAAGAATGAAGGAGACTGCAAGAGACCATAAGGCCTACACTAGGCAGCTCCATATCCGTCAACACCTGTCATCCCCATCCATGAAGTTGTCTAACCGTTTCTTAAAACCCGCCCTTCCCCTCATCCCCCTCCTTTCCTCTTCGTCTCTAAAAGCCAAACGGGACCTCCCACTCCTCGTCCTCTGCGTCCTTTTCTTCTCCCATCAACTAATTTTTGTTTGCGCTTCTCTCACCTTTCAGTCCGGTGCTGGTATTTCCTACTTAGTGTACGCCTTCCTTAAAAAAAAAAAGGGGGGGGGGGGGGGGGTTGAGACAACGATTTTTTTTTTTTTTAATTGTGTCGGCTAGTTCATAAGCCCGCCAGTTGGAGTGACTATTAGGGGATTTCCTCTTCTGAAATATACTCTCTTTACATTTCCCCACAAAAAAAAATACAAATCTGCTTGTGGGGCGGGAGGCGTGGAAATAAAAAGCGTTGTCGAGCAATGACTAGAGTTTTTAGCTCATGGCTCCCGGCAGTGGCAAATTTTCGAGTTTTTACTGGAAATATCCATTTTTGACACACATAAAACTAGATAATTTGCCTTCCCGAGGGTAGAAGTGTGATTTAAATCTTGTATTCTCTTATCGACCTACAGCAGCAGCTTTGTTCTACCAACCCGGTTAAAAAAAAAAAAAAAAAAAAAAAATGCTGTTGAGGTGGGCAAAGACTCATCCGGTTTTATGCTTTCAATACTTCGGAGACCTCAGTGACGCCCTTACGGGCCAGAGTCACAGAGCCTTCTGTTAGACCAACTCCCCATATTAGCTTCAGTTATCCCTCCATCGCTACTTTACCATCTCAATAACTTCACCTTTTCGACGCCATGTGCCCAAGAATAGAAACGCCGGTTATCGCTGACGAATTACAACTACAGTTCCCATCCCCACATCACTCCTGGCCAATGAACCAATCATTTACAATTTCGAACGAAAATCTGAGCAAAAAATTTTTGCGAGCACTAACATAAAATGTGTTGTTTTTGCGCTCTGTTGAAACATTTCTCTCGTCGTTGGATTTCTCTTTTTTCTCGTTTTTTTTTTATGTTCTGGTCGATTTCGTCGTAATCAGTTTTAAAGTGAAGTACACATTAGCTTGTACAACTGTTTTCATGTGAGTGCGTGTGAGTGATCACACTCAAATTTTCTCTTGTACTGTAATCACCGACAGCGATATGTCCTCTTCGCCTCCGCCTTGATCATCGTCCTTCCTTATCGAGTTTGTCTTCACCATGAAGTCCTCTCTATTCCCTGTTGTTATTGTTACTATTATTATTATTATCATAATTATTACCATAATTATCATTATTATCATTATCATAATTATTATCATTACCATAATCATTTTCATTACCATTATTATCATTATCATCATCATCATTATCATCATCACTATTATTATTAGTAGTATCATTATTATTAACTGTACCTCTCCTTTTTCCCACCATCCTTATCAAACCTGCTTCCATTCCCAGCTCCCCTCTTTCCCCTTCATGCTAGCCTTTCTCTCCTTGCTGTCATCTCTCTACTTGGATTGCATTTCTGCCTAATCCACCCAAGGTCTTGTCTATTCCTCTTGACTCCCTATCCACATCCTTTCGCATTCGTCCTCTATTCTCCTCTACCGGCCTCTGCATTCTACGCACCTCTTCTCTCTATTTCCGACCTCCGACTCCTATTCAGATCTTGCACCAACTTCATCAACATCCCATTATTACCCCATCATCTTCCACCCAGATGAGGAGAAAGATGACAAGGATCCTGTTGCAATTGGCTCCTAAACCAGTTAGTACATGGAGGAGCACCGACAGACTTAAAAGCAAGATTCTTACGGTGGTATTCTTAAAAAAATTCTTTCCTTATATAAATCTTTCCCATCCAAGGATGTATATAAGATTAATATAAGGAAAGATTTTTTATGAATACCACCGTTAGTTGTAGCCTCTTCTCGCGCCTCGCACGTGCGGAGACCCATGCTCGAACCCAACGGCTCCCGGCGAGTTCCACTTCCCCAGCAAGTGAATGAAAAGAATTTCGAGCCGAAGCTGTCTCTGATTACATTTCTCAAAGTCGTGCCCCTCAACGAAACGAACACCCAAGAGCCAGACTACCTTTTGTGACACCTTACTCCTCTCTTATGAAGGCGACGTCGCGATGTATCTCAGCTACGCCAACTTCACAGGATAAGAAGGTGAAAGAGAGAGAGACAGAGAGAGAGAGAGAGAGAGAGAGAGAGAGAGAAGGGGGGAAAACAAATTAATACAGAGAGAAAGAGAGGGGGAGAGAGATAGAGATAGATACATAAAGAGAGTGAGGGAAGAAAGGGAAAGAGATGGAAGGAGAAGAATAGGGATAGATGGAGGGAAAATAGATTGATAGATGAAGACAAAGTTCGATTAATAAAGAGAGAGAAAGAGAGATATTGGGAGAGACAGAGACGGAGAAACTGAGATATAGAAACAGGTAGAGACCAATGGAAACGCGTGGGAGAAGAACATTCTATTGAAACATTGTTTGATTTCCAGCACTGGTAAGCAAACCCACATACACAGCAGCAACAGCAGCAGCAGCAGCAGCAGCAACAGCAGCAGTGCATTGTCACGGATGCATAATTATGCAAACTAGTTCAAGTCAACCGTTGGGATTTCAATTAAGAGTTTACAGTGTACTTCGTCCCACAGCATCACTCTAGTCATGTACCTGACTACTATTCTATGTATGAAAATGTAAATAAAAAAATCGTATAAATTATTTTTTATGCAAACTGACAAGTATACGCATGTGTTTTGTGCGTGGGCGTGTATATCTACGTGATTAGCCCGCTCACACTACTGTATTCAAAGCATGATAATGGTAATGCATCGCTGATAAATGATACTCTGAAACGGTGGATTCGCAAATGGGGGAGTATGCAGAGGTCCCTGAAGTTATGTGAGCCGCTGGATGCCAACAGCCGACTTTCAGGGAATCGGCGGTGCACAAATTCTAAGAATTCTCTCATACGGAATGGAATCGCAGAACGAGGGTTGGTATCCATTGAACTTTATAATACTGCTGGAACCCGAGCTAAGAGGATTCTCGACCTTGGCCAAGCAAAGAAGATTCTCGAACTTGGCTGAACAAACTCGAGTCAAGCCGAGCAAAGAAAATTCTCGAACTTGGGCGAGCAAATTCGAGCCGGGCCGAGCCATGAAGATTTTTGAACATGGCCGAGTAAATTCGAGTCCAGCCGAGCTAAGAAGATTCTCGAACTTGGCCGAGCAAACTCAAGTCAAGCCAAGACATGAAGATTCTCGAACTTAGCAGAGGAAACTCGAGCCGAGCCGAGCCATGACGATTCTCGAACTTGAGCGAGCAAACTCGAGCGGAGCCGAGGTAAGAAAATTCTCGAACTTAGGCGAGGAGACTCAAGCCGAACCGAGCTAAGAAAAATGTCGAGCTTGGCCGAGCAAACTCGAGTCAAGCCGAACTAAGAAGATTCTCGAACTTGGCCGAGCAAACTCGAGTCAAGCCGAGATTATATTATCGAGCTTGGCCGAACAAAGTGGATCGATGACGAGCACAGGACGGATTCGGCCGATTGAATCTAGCATTTGACAGAGCAATTGACCCGAATCAAGCCGTGCGAGCGCCCACACGGCCGATCAGGACCGGACCTCGAACATCGCCCGGCAGACACGAACTGACGATCAGACCTCGTGCTTGACCGAGCATACAGGAGTGAAACCGAAAGAAAGACAAGTAGGGGGAAGTCTTACTCCAGCCATGTCACGAATAATCTTACAAGACGTTATTCAGCTGACAGACAAACGTAACTGACATACGGTCGAGTGTTTGATATCTTATTGTCTCGACGAAACGATCGACGCCCTCTTCTTCCGTCTAGGGTGATGCCCGACCCCCAGCCCCCAGCCTCGGTGGCCATTGTTGAACATATTTCGTAGTACTGCAATCAAAACAACACGGGCAAGAGCGGTGGAGCCGAGTCCCCTCGAGAGAGCTTCCTTCTTAAGTCTAATTGGGACTACAAAACTAAACTGTAGTGTTTCACTTTATCCTCTGTGAAAAGAAGCAAGGAACCTACAACTGGAGACGCTTAGCTGCAGAACTTGGCAGATTTGCTTTTGGTACAAGGCCATGTAGGGTAAGTGGTTGTCACTGCTCCCTGCCTCGGGTCGAATCCGGGCCTTCGTGATTAAAAGAAGAGGTGGAAGTGCGGGAAAGGAGGAGAGAGAGGAACATCGTCCGTACCTTGCAGGACTCCATCTCCTCACTCTCTCCCACCGACCGACTGACCGAGCTATAACGTCCCCCGCCGCTGGAGAGAAAAAAAAAAAAAAAAAAAAAGGTGGTTGAAAAACTAGGGCGACCAAATCATGACGGAAAGAGTGTCGCTTATACACTCTTCTCCAATCTTTTCTTGTTACCGTTGCTAGAGTTGTCATATTCATATTGCAATTATCGATCTTATCTTTATTTTTTGAATGGTGTTTAGTTTACGTGGGACGACAGCACAAGCATTTTCAACAGCAGGGCTGAAAAACAACTACAACTGGAAAAAAAAATACGAATGGGGGCAACTCTAACATCAAAAGCCCTACGACAACAGCAGCAACGAGAGCAGCTATTGTGATCATGGAAGCAGCTGCACTAGCGACAAGGGCGAGAGTGGAAGCACCGGCTGCACCAACATTATCACTAACGAAATGAACAGCAACAGCAGCAGCGGTAAAGCAACGCCGTCGTCACTGGGGGGGCTCAGATCAAGCGCAGGTACGGAACCACACCGCCAAGCCAGTGGTTCCCAAACTGTGTGTAAAGTACCCCCGGGGGGGGGGGGGGAGGTAACAAATTTCCGGGGGGTAATGGAGGGGTGAAAAACAAAACAGAAATAAAATCAAACTAAATAAAATTAAGAAAACATTGCGGAACCCGGCATTAGGATTAAGGTTAACTTAGTACGTATAGTTAAAAAAAAAAAAAAAAAAAAATTGGGAACCACTGGCCTAAGCCTTCTGGCCGCCGAAAAGCCGAATGTTGGCGGCGGGTGACATCGATTGCCCTTTTGGTTTACTGGAAGAAAGGAAATGGAGGTTGAAATTGAGAAAGGCTTACGGTGGTATTCTTAAAAAAATATTTCCCTATATAAATCTTTCCTTATATAAATCCTTGGCAGGGAAAGATTTTGCTTCTAAGAATACTACCGTAAGAATCTTACGGTATTCTTAAAAAAAATCCTTACTTATATAAATCTTATATAAATCCCTGGAAGGGAAAGATTTTTTTTTTAAGAATACCACCTTTAGAGGGGGGTGGAGAAAAGGGGGAGAGGGAAAGAGAGACAGAGGTAGAAAGAAGGAGTGAAGGAGAAGGGAAGGAGAGAGGATGGGAGAATAAGAGGAGGAGAGTACACATGGGATGAAGGCAGGTGAGCAGAAGTAGGACTGAGCGAGAACTTCGAAAAACGTTATTAAAAAAAAAAAAAAAAAAAAACGTTTGTAGGAGTGAGAGAGAACTTTACAAAACGTTAAAAAAAACGTTTGCAGCCGCGAGCGAGGCTACATTCATATCTCCACCAAAGGTCCGAGTATTTCCTCCTGACCTCTCGAGTGCAAGCTGAGGATTAAGATGTCAATTCCCTGTGATGAAGAGCAGTCAAGCAAAGCTATTCATGAATAATGTGTGCTCGTTTTTTCTTTTCCGCTTCGAGGATGTATGATGACGAAGCTCGCCAACTGAACGCAGGGGCTGTAGGTGTTCTTCTGCAGGAAAAAAAAAAAAAAAAAAAAAAAAAAAAAAAAGTGCTACGGACTGAAGGATTGACTGAATTCATTCCTCAACCTAGTGATACAGATACCCATTTCAGTCTGCTGACGCCTCTTCATTTTCTTTTTCTGCTGAAAGACGGTCACCACTCCGAAACTAAAGACGAACAATGTGACCTTCACCTGGTTGAGCGGGGGTGAAGGAGAGATGAAGCGAGAGAAGAAGGACGGGAGGATCAGAAGAAAGGAGGAAGGGAGAAAGAAAGGGAGTAAATAAAGTCTATTTAGTAAAATGTGCGCCCCCGATTTGGACGGAATCATTTCCGCTCAGCGACAACAAAGTCGCTAAAGAATATCAATGTTTGCCCATCTGTCGTCCCCCCGTCGGGCGGAAAAAGCAAAGAGAACGAAATGTCCGAGCTCTTTCGAACTAACGACCCACACGATAGCTCTCCAATCAAACATGAAGACTGCATGACTGATCAAATAACATTGATGAAAAACATTTTACTCCTTATATAGCCCGAGCCTTGCGGGGAGAAACAAATATTAAAATGGTGTACACACAATGCTGCTGCACCCGGCGTCATGCACGGAATCTCAGCTTTAAATCTGAAGAGGATCCAGGCCCTTACTGAATACCCAATAACAGATAAAGATCAAATAATCAAGTTGAATCGTATATCAATATTTTATTTGAGGCTTTTTTGGAAATCCCTCGTGGCATTTCCAGTTTGCGAGATAAAACCTATGGAAATAGAGTAAAATTAATCCCACGGCGCTCTCCATGATTCTGGAAGACAAAAAGCTTCTGTAGTAAATGATCTAGAAGGAAAAATTATCTTTTGGCTAGTCAGAATGAAAAGGAGTTTGATCTCACAAGTGCACTTTGAATACACGAGTCTTGTTCCTGGTCAATACTTATATTATTAATTATATCATTATATATTATATTATATATTATTATATTATATATTATCATTATATTATATATTATATTAATTATATTATTATTATACTATATTATTAACACTTATATTATATTCTACCATCAGGATTATCTCGTGCTGATTAGGTTAATAATTTCTCGAAGGCGTGGGATCTACCATCTATAAACAATTAGTTCTACCTGGGACGCCTCCTGAAGGGGAAGGCCAACGTATCAATGCCCCTAACATATCCATCTAAACAGTTTAAGGTGAAGTCACCTCCATTTAAGTAATAAGGATGCGACTCCGAAAGTAAGATGTATTAAATCATGACACGAACGCACACACGCACGCACGCACGCACACACACAGGTAAGGAAAGAATGGAATGCAGGCAAAAATTGCTGTCATGTGACGATACACTTTTCATGCACACACACAGACACACACGCACTCTCGATGCCGCACTTGGCAGAGTTCTCGACTACCACTACGGAGGTCTGGGTTCGAATTCCGCCAAGGGCTGGGATAATTTCAGTATCGGTGCGCTGCGAGTCTTTACTCCAACTCTCGTGGGCGGGGAATTGTGTGTGTGTGTGTGTGTGTGTGTGTGTGTGTGTGTGTGTGTGTGTGTGTGTGTGTGTGTGCGTGTGTGTGTGCGCGTGTAAGGTCACAGCATTACCCATAGATCGGTCATATATGAGCTCTGGTCTCTCTTCCGTAAGGGGAAATAGCTGTCGATCACGAGTCCAACACGTGATCCAAGACCATGGTGAATCTCGCACACACGTGGAGCGAAGCGGAAACAGGTCCACGAACGTACGAGGTC
>NC_134812.1:3047408-3067408 GCF_046742065.1 Oratosquilla oratoria | reverse complement strand
GTAAAGAGAGAGACAGATAGATTGATCATAGATATGTAGGTAGAGAGATTGATAGATGTATAAATAGATAGATAGAGAGAGAGAGAGAGAGAGAGATACAGTAGAACAATCTTCTGATAGAGCCCAACCCGGGTGCAGCGAGCTCTTTATCAACCAAAAAACGCACATTTTGCCTCGGTGCCTTGGGCAATTTACCAATGAAGTTTTTTCGTTGTTGTAACCCACTTATGCACTCTTCCCTGCTACCAGGATAATTTCTTTTTATTCTGGCTGTCGACATGTAATTCTATTTATCTCTGTGCCAGCCGAGTGCCTGTGTGTGTGTGTGTGTGTTTGTGTGTATGTGTGTGTGTCTGTGCCTGTTTGTGTGTGCGTGTGTTTGTTTGTGTGTGTCTGTGTTTGTGTGTATGTGTCTGTGTGTGTGTGTGTGTGTGACTGTGTTTGTATGTGTGTGTCTGTGTATGTATGTATTTATCTAGTTGTATTATACGGGAAGGGGAGCTAAGCTCGTAGTGACCCGTCTTTGTATCTCTCAGCATCTAGTTTGTTCTTAAATTCATGTATGGTTTTTGCACACACTGTTGTTTCGTCCAATTTGTTCCAATTTGTGTGTGTGTATGTGTTTGTATTCGTGTCTCTGTGTTTGTATAAGTGTGTGTGTGTGTGTGTGTGTGTGTGTGTGTGTGTGTGTTTGTATGTGTGTGTTTGTATGCGTGTGTGTGTTTGTATGCGTGTGTCTGTTTGTATGCGTGTGTCTGTGCTTGTATGTGTGTGTGTGTGTGTGTGTGTTTGTGTGTGTGTCTGTGTTTGTGCGTGTGTTTGTATGTATGTGTGTGTGTGTGTGTGTGTGTGTGTGTGTGTATGTGTGTATGTGTGGGCACGCGCGCCTGTCTCCGATGTTAGCTGCAGGCTGTAAATTCTCCAAACGTCCATCAGGGACGAGGTATCAATACGCACCTGTTTTCACTTCAGCTATCATTCAGACACATTTCGGTTATTCAGTCTTTATCATCTGCGCCTCCTTCTCTTGGCAGAGTCTGGTAATAAATCCATATACTATTTACAGCGTAAATGTGCTTTCATGCAAGAATGAAGATACATGATGGCTATAAATATACACAACATCGTGTTTTTAAGCTTCAGGACTGAATACGTCATATCATTCTGCACGTTTTATTCTAGTCCACGACCTGGGACCAACTCACTTCCTCCACACTGCTGGAAGGATTAAAATGTTTTTATATATATGAAGATGAGAGGGAGGGGAGAGAGTGGAGGGGAGTGGAGTGTGATAGGGATGGAATGGGCAGAAGTGGTTTTTATGCCTTTGTATTTTGGCTACCTCCCTTATATGGGGGAAAAAGCCTTTGGTATATGTATGTATGAATGTATGTATATATGTATATATGAAGCAAAACGAGAGAAAGAGGGAAAGAGAGATGAGAGAAAAGAGAGAGGAAAAGAGAGAAAGAGAGAGAGAGAGATGAGTTTGCTATCTTATAAAGACTCGACTCGTAGACGTATGTGGATGTGACAGGAGGTACCCACGACCGTGTGACATATAGAGGGACATTATCTTGTAGGGATCCTACTCGTAGGCGTATGTGGGTGTGGTGTGAACTCTGTGTGTACCAGATCAAGCGTCTTATAGAGAGAGGACCTTGTTACTATATAAGGCGTATATGGGTATGGTAGGTCTCTTATCGTACTGCGTTCCTGAGCCTTATAGGTCATTATGTGTGCGCATGACCGCTCGTGTTGTAGAAGGTTGAGAGAAAGAGAGAAAGAGAGAGGTAGACAGAGAGAGAGAGAGAGAGAGAGAGAGAGAGAGAGAGAGAGAGAGAGAGAGAGAGAGAGAGAGAGAGAGAGAGAGAGAGAGAGAGAGAGAGAAAGGCGAGAGAAAGAAAGAGGAAGAAGCAGACAGACAGACTGACAGCAGACACACACACACACACACACACAGAGAGAGAGAGAGAGAGAGAGAAAGGCGAGAAAAAGAAAGAGGAAGAAGCAGACAGACAGACTGACAGCAGACACACAGACACACACACACACACACACACAGAGAGAGAGAGAGAGAGAGAGAGAGAGAGAGAGAGAGAGAGAGAGAGAGGGGGATCCTTATGGTGCGTCCCTGAATCTTATAGGATCCGGGCGTGGCCTAGGAACTTATTACTTGCGTAAACATCATATTTGGAAGTAAATTAAATGTCTATTTCGGTATATAAACAATAGCAGAGTTGTTTGCTACGATCGTGGAGACACGAGTCCACATCAACAAAGGTTTAATCATTGAAAATATTATTACAATTATTAATGTGAATATCATCATCGTTCTTTCATGATACTATTACAGTTACAATGAAAAAAATGTTACAAATATTGGAACATGAAAATACAAAAGAAGCATACACGTTTTCCTTGTAGTCGATGTGGGAAATATTTCTTATTAGAATCATCCAATTAACATCGTTGTGTAACGTGTAAGTATTAAGCATAGTATAATTATCATAATCATAATTATCACATCATCATTGTTATTGACATTATTATTACTATTATCACTATTATTATTATCAATTATCATAATCACATCATCATTGTTATTGACATTATTATTACTATTATCACTATTATTATTACGATTATTATTATTATAGTTATCATTATATGGCCCATTTTCAAATCAATGCCAGCCTCCTTACCTCCTTGACACTACTTTGGACCGGGACTAAGATAATTACCAGCTTAACCATATTTCTACTACTTTCTACTATTTTCAGCGACAGAAACAGTCCCACACCTTTACAACATTTGCTCTTCCCAGAGAGACCTATTAGAGAGCCCGAGGACATTTGTCAACCATCTAAGAGCGACGGGTTTCCGGGCTGAGGAATTCGAGTCCTGTAAACAGCCGCCCATACAGGCTTCACTCAAGTTCAACACACTCATGGGACTATGCAAGTTGGCATCAGGAATATAAACGTGTGTACATGGCGCGTCCGTCCGACCATTTGTCTTGCTTGGGTGAAGTTCATGTTATCTTTTCCCCGGAAGCTGGACAAATGGCCACTTCCGGACGAATAGATTTTTTGGACACATAGTCACTCTTTTTTATTTTTATATATATTTTTTTTACAGTTGCTTCTTCCTTCCTCCCTCTCTCCCTTATCATTTTCTTTTTTCTTAATACTTCTTATTTTTCTCCTCTTTTTAATGTTTCTGCTATTCTCCCTCCTCTTCCTGGTTTTAATGCTCCTTTGATTCCTCACCCTCCTTACGTTTTACCTCTTTCCGTATCTTTTCTGTGTCTGCTAACTGAAACCCAGTGTTCACATACAGAATCCCTCCTGCAGACTCCTCACCCTACAGACCCCGCAACGTCCTTTACCTCCAAATCTCTTTTTCCCTCCATATTCCTTTTCTCCTCCTCCCTCTTCACCAGTTATTTCAAACACCACCACCACTCTCCTGCCCCACAGTCACTGACTCAGTCAGCATCACCATCAATGACTATTCCCCATCCTCTCCCAGTCACCGCCATGACTGTCCTCAGCCACAGTCAAACCAATCACGTACGTAGCTCCCGGGTCGAAGTAGCCGTCGAATGAACAGTCGTATAGCTCCATAGAAATTACGCGGTCCTTCCCCCATCCCACCCCAAACCTATGGGGATCTCTTGGAGAGGCGCCGTAGGAATACACAAACACATGCACGCTAACACAAACACATGCACGCTAACACACACAAACACATGCACGCTAACACACAAACACATGCACGCTAACACACACACATACACACACAAACACATGCACGCTAACACACACACACATACACACAAACACATGCACGCTAACACACACACAAACACATGCACGCTAACACACACTCAGACACCGCGAGCGTGGTCAGTTTTTTTTTTCTATATATATATTTTTTTGGCGGAGGCATACATTTTTTTCCGACCACCCATCCCCTCTCTCTCTCAACAATAGACCGAACTATGTGGGCCGGTCGTCCTTACCGAGAGTGATGGCTTGATGGCCCCTAGTCCGTTATACAGAGGGAAAAATCTATCGTTTATTTATCTATCTATTTATTTATTTACTGCAAAGGCATGTAGAAAGAAAAACACTCAATGGCGTCGAGGTAATCGTCGTCGTGTACGGTTGAGTCGAGTTAACAAAGGGACAGAAAGGAAAACAAACTCACTCAGAAATGGGAGGGAAAGATTAATCCAAAAGAGTTTCCGTGACTTCCCGTAATTCGGTTAAGTCTTCACAAATAGTCGCCCATTTCTAATATTAACAAATCCTCTCTTACGAAAAAAAAAATACCTCCATTGCTATGAGATTAAACGCACGAAAAGAGTCCACTGAAAAATGTCGTGTTCTTAAATGTATTTCAACAAGTATGAGCGATTGTGTTCGTGTGTGTTCCGCGCGATGCGTGTGAAATTTATATTAGAGATGGTTCTATTCGGCAAAGCATATCAATTTAGAGACTGGAGTTTCACACCTGGTGTCCAACTGCTTCCAGAGGAACCAGATTATTATATGCGATGATATCTATACCTCGTGGAAAGGGAGGCGACTCCTCTCCATCCCTCTCTTATTTCTTCCGGTTCGGATTGATGTGGTTATTGCCGAGATGGGCGCGTTACCGCTGGACAAGTAGTGCGTTACCGAAAAATCTGGGGTGCATTTCTGTCTATGCGTTACCAATTTAAATTTCCTAAGAGCGGTATATATACATATATATATATATATATAAATATATATATATATATATATATATTATATACACATACTCAGTAACGCGGACCGATCTAAGGACAGGAACTGGATATTGAAATGAGACCTAACGTAAACGTTTTCTTTTGGAAATGAAACGATAAGAATTACCGTTTCATCTTCCTGATTAGATGTTTGAATTTGGTCGAGAAAAGTTTTTTTTTTTTTTTTTTTTTTTTTAATCTTTTCGTTGGCGATGGTTTGGAAGAAGAGAATGACAAAAGAGTTTTGATCCAAAGATTTCTCTCCCTCATTTCATCTAGGCATTCCAAGAAACCACTAACCTATGTGCAAACACAGCTCTATACACCACATTGAACTTTAAGCATAGACACACACACACATGCACGCACACCTAAAACCCTTCGCTTAATTTAAAGTGTTAATTACGTACATGTTATACAGCTTATCTTTCCAAGTTGCCTTGTCAGAGGGTAAGAGTAGGTTATTCTGATTTATTACGCACACATGAATGCCTGCCCTAAATTTCCCCAGTGACTCAAAAGCTCACTTCCAAGTCAATGAGCCAATGTTTGTGCGTTTGTTTGTTTATGTGTGGGAAGAGGTTGTTACCTTGAGGAAACAGAGACTTGTTGAGCTGAGAGACGAAGTGAGAGAGACAGACGCGAAGGAAAAAGGACGGATTGCGACGGCGTAAATCCTGGACGACGACGACGACGAAGACGTCTTCAGGAGGCGGACACTCCTCCTGAGACATCTTGGACGCCAGAAACCGCCCCAATAAGCAGACACAAGACTAGTAAGCCGAAGAATGGTTCTTGGGAGGGTCAAGTGTGGAGAGACAGATCAGAAGCACATGCTTTCTAACCGGAGAATATTTACACATCTTGGGTCATGTGATCAGAGACGGTCGGTGAGGCCGGAAGTGGGTATGGTAACGCAAGAAACAATGTCCTCTGGTGAGAATATGTTGAAAGGGTCCGTGGTGCAAATTCATGGCCTAATATTATCAAGCGCGGTCCGGCCGAACAAGCTGTGGAATGGTAACATGTGGAGCGGCCTGGCCACACACACAGTCTGCGACATCTGTAACCCGTGGGAAAACCAGAGCCACATTTTTTGTGAGATGCAAAATACCTGGGACAGGGGAAACCAAAGTCTACCACGAAATGGAATGAATAAATAAATAAATAAACAAATAAATGAATGAATCAACAAAATAATTAAAAAAGATAAAATAAATCTGGCAAGAAACCCTAGATTGGTACAACTAAATTCTTTCCTGGCGATAACCAAAGGTAAAAATCTTGAAACTAAAATATTCCCAAAATGAGAACAACGATATACTGGAAACAACATTTCTATGATAAATGAAATGGAAAAAAAATGCATATGACGTTTCCATGGATCAAAATAGAGGAACTGAGGAACACGTGCAAACATGAGGCAAGACAAAGAGAAGGAAGAAAAAATAATACATGTGAACATTGTGACAAATGTGGATAGGAAGTAAAAGGAACACGGGCTGAAGGAAACAAAACGACAAAATATACAAACGATTGAACAAAAACATAGTACAAGACATGGAGTATAAGCATGTACCAGCAGACAGAATGATACAAGAAACAACGGTGACTAAGACCTGGATAACTAAGAAGTGGGCCGCAACGAAGTTCCTAAGACCCCAAATAGCAACTAATAAGAAGAAGCGTTTTACCTGTGAGAAACGTCCTTCGTAAAGACGAACGAACTCACGACTGCCGCACGAAGAGGAGACAAGACAAGACGAACTGCAAGGACCAAGAAGACCGGCCGGAATTTACGAAGCTTAAAAAAGAGAGAGAGAGAGAGAGAGAGAGAGAGAGAGAGAGAGAGAGAGAGAGAGAGAAAGAGTGAGAGGGAGAGCGGAAGGAAGGAAAAGAAAAACGTGTGATCTTGGGCTTCTGGCGAGTGAATAAACGACACCGAGTTGGTTGGCCACCGAAGACAGAGGGACGACGAGCAGGGCGGAGAATTACTGGGACGTTTGCGTGATAAAGGAGGACCGGCCAAAGCAGGTCCAAAAAACAGAGCAAATAAACACCGATGAATACAGCACAGCACAACACAAACACAAGCACACACACACACAACATATATATGTGTGTATATACTGTACATGTACAGTATATACAGTATATATATATATATATATGCAGAGTCCACTAGGAAAAGGAAAAACACACGGAGTCCGAGCGCTTTCGTGATATATTCACATTATCAAGGAGTACAGAAAAATGAGAAAAAAAAAATGGAGATACAGAGTATAAATAGGACAAGAGAGACATTTACCCTCCTCTCCGAAGCCTGAAAGCTCAGGTTGGGTCACTCGGCGAGGTCATGAAAGCAGATATTTTAAAAGTTAATGTAATAATGATCTATTTCATGACCTCGCCGAGTGACCCAACCTGAGCTTTCAGGCTTCGGAGAGGAGGGTAAATGTTTCTCTTGTCCTATTTATACTCTGTATCTCCATTTTTGTGTTCTCATTTTTCTGTACTCCTTAATAATGTAAATATATCACGAAAGCGCTCGGATTCCGTGTGTTTTTCCTTTTCCTAGTGGAGTCTGTATATTTGTGATTCACGTGTGACTTGTGAAATTTGTGCATATATATATATATATATATAATATATATATATATATATATATACAGCACGTATACAAGTGCATATGCATCCATAAGAAACAAGAATGGCTTTTGTGTTAAAACCCAAACTTCCTTCGGCCACTCGTCCAAAATATCCGTCATCGGGGATCACCCTTCCACCAGTCATACGGATTGACCCGCCCGATCGACAGCATCAATAAATTGTCTGCGGAGTTTTATTTTAACACGGCGCGGCGCGGGCGACACTTAAAGAAGAAGCAGCAGAAGACGCGAGAAGAGCCTGGACGACGCGGGAAGAAGCAGCTGAGGACTTCGCGGGAGCACCGAGACCCTCGGCCGAAGAGGAGCACAAAACCAGCAGCGGCCCTCGCTCCAGGAGGGAGGCATGAGGAACCTCGTCGACGCCGATGCCGAAATCGCGGAGGTTGAGCAGAAATTGTTTGTCATCAATGGCGGAGCTACGGCACGTCGTCGTGTGGCGCGCAGACGCGTCAGTGAGGCTCTCGGGTCGTTCTTCCAGGACAAGGAGCGTCGGCTCGTGATGTCTGTTCCTCGACGGCCCGGAGGACAAGAAGACGACTCGCGTGGGCGGCTGGACATTTTTAAACTGAGTCTTTTATAATAAACTGTCTTTTCGTTTGTTTTATTTACCCTTAGTTTTTTTTCCCTTGTGTGTGTGTGTGTGTGTTCCCAGTAATTAGATATATCATATAGAAACTGTTTTCGAGTTTCACGCCATCATTAATAATTTTAGAAGACTGGTTCACACCACGTCTCGTACGTGTCATAGCTACACTCCGTAAGCCAAATTTGGTACAAGTCCATCAGGAAAAAAAAAATGTTATGAGATTTTTTTATTGCTGTTTTATCAAGTGCTGGGATTATTTCCTCTTTTTTCTCTGATTTGCTTGACTGACCTTCTATACTCAAAGCCTCCTGATTTCAGGTAGTCGTCAATCCCTCCATTCTATCCTCCTTAAATTTCCCTTTTTACCACCTGTATAACTCGTCCCCAAGGATAGAAATACATGAGATCCTCGTAGCCAAAATCGATCAAAAGGATTTTGGTCAAAGTTTATTGAGGTTCCAGGCACCGCGCAATGCGCGAAAGGGTTTTTCCTTTTCCTAAATTTCTTTTCTTGCTAATCCCCCTCTCTCTCCCTCCCTCTCTCTGTCTTTCTCGTGTCGAACAAACTCTGTCGAGGTTCTGCTAGGCCATACCATGTGCATTTTTTTTCATTACTACATTTTTTCTTGTTAAATCTATCTCTCTCTCTCTCTCTCAAAACCTGCACAACGGGCGATGGTTCTCACGATTTGGAGATCTCAAACATGCAAATTATCTATCTGCTTTTAAAACTCTAAATAGTTTGCCTGCCTGTATTCAACTACAGCAAAAACAGCGCGAAACATCACCGTGCTTGCATAAAAGTAGAATCTTCTGAGATGGGGACAGCTTCAACACAAATGTATCGATGAAATTGGACCTCAGGTTGTCACCGGGTTGGCTTCCTTCTAAGGTCTACTTTTGTTAATATTTCATATTTCACGTCAAATTGAAAATATTCTTTCGGGAAGAAGATCATCGGATTCTTTGGAAGAAAGGAGTCCCGATAGACTCCAACAGATTCCGATAGACTCTAAAACCAAAGTCTTCGACAGACTTAAAGCGATGACAATGATAGCGGTTGACAGACTCTTGTAGACAAAAGATGGCCAGGAAGGATACATCTAGAAGTACAAAAGAATTTTTCAAGAAAAGAAAGAGAAGAAAGTAAGAAAGCTATACGGAAACTCATCTTGTATAGAATCTTATATAGAGGCCAACATGGAGACACCTACAAGCACCTAGAGACGTCCCCTGATTCAGACATACAGTAGAACTCACATTGACGGAGTTGGGTTCTTAGAGACTTCAACAGATTCCGGAAGACTCTGGCAGACACAGAGAAGACATACAGGCAGTAGGTGTCCTGGGGAAGCAGACAAGTCCAGAATAAAGGAATAGGAAAGAAAGTCAAAAGGAGGACTTACAGAGCTTCATACGAACATTCTTCTTGAAACGAAATTTATGTGTTTATGAAAGTCCCACAAAAATACAGGACTAGTCTGACAAACTGAAGATTATATATATATATATATATATATATATATATATATATATATATATATTATATATACAGTACATATATATATATATATATATATATATATATATATTATATATACATAATATATATATATATATATTATATATACATACATATATATATATATATATATACATTATATATACATTACATATATATATTTCTTCCTCGTTCCCTCCCGTTATATATATATATATATATATATATATATATATATATATATATATATATATATATATAACGGGAGGGAACGAGGAAGAAATGATTACATCAGGTACTTCTATGGGGTGAAGAACCAGCACGGCGTGGCACTAACATTCAACAAGACAGTGACGTCATTTATAGACTCTCATTCTGACAACTGCCGCCAGTCGACTTTATTGAGCTGCAAAGCAATAAAACCAATAAAACTTCACTTCAATGAATACTAAAATTAATTGTTCACAAAGTCTGAACAGTAAATGACGATGATGATGATGATGTTAATGATGATGATGATGAAGATCATAACAATAATGATAAAGTTGTTCTGGAAAGAAAGAGGATTTTTTGAGACCTTATGTATGGTTTCCCTATCTTGTTTCCACATAACTTCTTTTACTATTGCTTGGTGAAACGTACCTTTAAACAAGTCGATATTTGGCTTGTTCGTTAGGAGTCTTATGTAAACTATTGCGGTGTGCTATCTTTTTGCGACTTTACACTTTGTCAGGTTGTGTGGCATTCACTAGTCGGCACTCCAGATTGATGCGGAAATATGTAGAGAACCTCTGTTCTCACACTGCAACACCCAAGTGAAACAAACTACAGTGTCACACACACATATAACCCTGCGGAGACTCGACCGTCAGCTACTACAGGACGACCATTCTCCCTTGCATGATCTCGTTTAAGCCATTTTTCCTTTATATACAACACAACCGCCTTTCCGGAGCTCCTGCAGGTCAGTCCGGGGGTTTGGAAAAAAAAAAAAACTTTCTGTGAAAGATGGTCCATTTTAAACTAACTTGTCGTCCTTTTGCCATTACACCGTTCCTATAATAATCTTTGTGGTATAGGTGGACGACTCTTCCTCATTACCTTCCCTTACTCGCTTCCCGTTTATCTCTTTCCTTTCTTCCCTACTTTCCTTTCACCGTCATGTACTTGTTATATATTTTCTTCTATCTTTCCTCTCCCCTTACCTTCTTATCTACCTTTCTTTCTGCCTTGCTTCTTTGTCTGCCTCCTTTCCTCCTTTAATGGAATGTGATGACCCTGAGGCTACGCAAAGGGACTCAAGTTCCAACCGCGGCCTTCCTCGACATCCGATCCAACAAATACCTTCCTTACTTCCTTCCTTCCTCCTTTCCACAGAAACCTTCCCGAAAGGTGTGTCCGTCTTTGCCAATTAGAAAGCAGCCTTCGAAGGCAGCCCCTGGCCTCAACGTAAGAGGTCTTCCACTGCTGTAGAGTACATTATTTAGATTGAGCGTAATGAAACTAGATGGAGAAGACCAAAGGTATCAATAAGCCTCACACTCGCACAAAGACACTGACATTACATTCCCTGAGGATTGTCTTCTCATCTTTCCATCAGTCTTCAACCTCTTCTTCCCTTCCATTCTCCTTCCATCCCCTATACTCCTCCCTTTGCGTTACACTACCCCTTTTCTCACCCTCTCTCTCTCTTCCCACCTTCCTTTCTCCATTATCATACATTTTCCCACGGTATTTCCTTTCCCATTGCTGAACATTTCTCCCACGTTCCCTTCCACTTCATCGCACATTTCATTCCCAAACCTATTCCTCTCCTTCCACCCAATCCACTTCATATGTGCCAACATTCTCAACCCCCATCCCCATCTTCCCCTCCTTCTTCCCTCCCTTGCTGCGTTCGGATCATGTAACTCGATAGTCGCCTGCGTTAAGATGTCGAGAAGTTCAAAGGGTAGCGTTGGAAGGTCGGTCAAGTGTAGACGAACCGGGCGAAAGAAAGACAGACAAGAGAGAAGGTGAGGGAGTGAAAGGGAGATAAATAGAGTGAGAGTGAGATAGATGTAGGTAGATAGATAGATAGATAGATAGATAGAGAGGAGGAGAGAGACACGAGAGAGAGAGAGAGAGAGAGAGAGAGAGAGAAAGGGAGCATAAGAGAAAAGTTAAAGGACAACGGAGGGAAGGTATCGAATTCTGGGACGACGAATCCAACAACATCAGTTAGGGGAGGATGACAGTTTCGGTGAGGTCGAAGGCAGGGCAAAGAGTCAGTGCGGGAAAAGGTCATCGGTATTAGGGGAGGACGGAGAGGAGGTGGAGGAGGAGATTCCGAGAGAGAGAGAAGAGTTGGATGAGTCTTCAGGAGACGTCAGAGTCAGCCACCACTCCTTTGCCATTTATTTTATAGTATTTGTTTGTGGCAGTGGACAAGGTGCAGGGATGACCCGTCATCCAGGAGGTGCTAAGATAAGAGGGAGGGTAGAGGTGTGTGGAGTGTATTCAGGGATGGAATGGGTGGGAATGATTTTATGCCTTTTCCTTTTTGGCTACCTCCTTTGTAAGGGGGAAAAAGCCTTGGTATATGTATGTATGTATTTGTTATTATTTGTCTGTTTGTTTATTATCATTTGCTTGATTTTCATTTGTTATTGTTTATCTGTCAATTTATTATTTACTATTAACCTGTTTATTATTTAACTATACCTATACATTTATTTATTTTATCTATTATCATTTCTATTATCATAATTTTTACTTATTTATCATTATCATATTTTTTCACATCCGACCTAGTTATGGACCAAAAGGTCTCTTGTCGGCATGCTCCTCCTTTGTAATCCTTTGCATGTGTTTTGTTCAGAGACGTAAAGCTTCGTCTGACTTTCGGTTTCGCACATCACTCCTGATACCTAACTACGGTACATCCCCGTCCCTCTCATCTTCTGTCCCCTTCTCGGCAGCGTACCCACCCCACTCTCTGGGGGGCCGTGTCTTTGCTTTTCTTCTTCTGTATGTCCGCAGACAAATCTCCTGCTGCTTTATCAGTCTAGTCAGGTTGAGAAGCTTTTCATCTGTGGTAGTTTCTTTCATTGTGTTTGAGATTTGAATCGCAAATAGATTTATACATAGAGTATCTTAATGTAAAATATGATGCTTCTTATACATGTAATCCGAATTAAAGGAGCGTAATAGAGTCAAGTAGAATGAAAAACTCTGCAGAGGAGATGAAAGAGCGACAGAGGAATTGGGAAAGAAAAGTATCCAGAAAGGAGGATGGCAGATGAAGTTGACGAGTCCTTCGCTGGATGTACATCTTTCCTTCCCTTTTTCACCGTCACCCTAGCCTTGATCTAAAGGTTTTTCCGTGACAGTTTATACACTATGAAAAGGCTCAAGAATTCAAAGAAAACATTATTTCTAAAGTACATCTTCCGGTAAAGGAGAAGTAAACAAACGCACCCAAATAGGGGAGAGCCACTGAATTATTCATCAGGTACATACCAAGAGAACCTAACTCACTCAATGACGTAAGAGCTTTTGGAGGCGGTCAATTAACCTGATTAAATGTTTGATATATGTTCTTGTAAGTCAACGTCCTCAAGTGTTTACAGTTCTGGGGCATCATACAACCCAATCCTCAGACACCGTTCAAGTAAATGACACCAATTTGGGATACAGTGACACAGGAGAATACAAGCAGCTGAAGAAAATAGTCTAATCTTATTTGAAGCGATGAAAGACTTCTGACACATAATCGATTAGATGGGTATAATAGGCACAATCCATGTGTCTGCTAATGTGCAATATCTTTATGTAAATAAAACTTATGTCAATACAACACCAACCCGGGGAAACGTACAGGCACTGGGGAGAAAATCGACATGGTGAGCCTCAAAAGCTAACCTGTTAGAGCCCAGTCACACCAAGCTTACGACCTGTTTCCGTCCACCGGCGACCAGGCTGATTTGTGCTGTTCCTCTGTTTACAAAAAGAACTCAAGATGATGCAATTGGAATGAATCTCCCCCTCTTCCCCGTCATGAACATGAATAGGAAATAGCCTGGCGTTAACCATGAGAAAGTGCCACGATCGAAGGTAGTCGGAAACAGGTCGTAAGCTTTGTGTGACTGGGGCTTCAGACTGCATATTGAAGGAGTCGTGATCTCGAGCAGTTTGCCTTCCAATTCATTCGAAGTTGTCGATGGACCAGTGAGCTACGGGTGACAGACATCTTAGCTTATCGACATGTCTGGCGCATCCAAATTTTATCCAGTTGGAAAAAATGTAGATGAATTCAAGGTAATACTGAAAACCTGACAAAAATAAAAACAAGGGGACAAGTAATGCAAGAAACAAAAAAAGATAAGTAAATAGATAAAGAAATAAAGAAATAAACACACAAGTAAAATAAACGATGAAAAAGAAAACGGAGAGATAGGAAATATATGTACGGAGAAAACCAGGTGTGATGTGAGCAACAGCATTCCATAAGCAAACGAATTCTTCGGCACGTCGATGATCCGAGTGCGCAAACGCAAGCGGCCGCGGAGAAAGGTAGAAAAGTGGGACAAGAGGCATGGCCCCGCAACATGTACAATAGATGCACCAAATCGAAACAAACACCGCTAAAGCCAGGGAGAACTGGATGACATGCAAGTAAAGAAATACAAGAAAACGGCCAAGTCTTATTCGCTACTGTTTAGCCCCAAAGGCTTACCAGACGCACAATAGGTGGTGTGGGAGGAGGAAGAGGACACCGATTTAAAAAAAAAATCCATTACACAAGTGGCATCCCATCTGGATGACTGCGGGTTTTGTGAGAGGGGAAATGAAAAAGGGAAGTAGGGGAGGGAGGAGGGAAATAGGAGAGGGAGGAGGGAAGGAGGGAAGAAGGGAGAGAGGGAGGGAAGGAAAATGAAAAAAATAAGTAATGAATAGGATGGAAAAAATACCATGTGATGTGTAGGCAGGTGGAGCTTAAAAACAAAAATCAAATGAAGAGCCTCATTTTACGAAAGAGGGTAACGCCCCGTCCACTAGAGAACAAAACTGCACAATTAGAACATCAGTGAGGGAGGGATAGGGAGAAAGAATAGGAATTGGGATGAAGGTTTGGGAAGTAAGGAGTGAGGGAGAAATGTGGTAGGGAGGAAGAGAGGAGGGGAGGAGGAAAGGAGAAGGAAGAATGGGAAGAAGGGAGGAGGAGGAAAAGAGATGAAGGAAGAAAAGTGGTAGGGGGGATAGAGGAAGGGAGTCCGAGGAAGAGAGGGAGGAAAGGAGGACGAAGGGGCGAGGAAGGGAGGAGGAAGAGGGGGAAGAAGGGAGGAGGAGGAAGAGAGGGAAGAAGGGAGGAGGAGGAAGAGAAGGAGTGAGGGAGAAATGTGGTAGGGAGGAAGGGAGGAGAAAGAGAGGGAGGAAAAGAGGACGAAGGGGCGAGGAGGGGAGGAGGAAGAGAGGGAAGAAGGGAGAAGGAGAAAGAGAAGGAGGAAGGAAGAAAAGTGGTAGGAGGAATAGAGTAAGGGAGGAGAAAGAGAGGGAGGAAAGGAGGACGAAGGGGTGAGGAAGGGAGGAGGAAGAGAGGGAAGAGGGGAGGAGGAGGAAGGAAGAAATGTGGTAGGGGGGATAGAGGAAGGGAGGAGAAAGAGAGGGGGGAAAGGAGGACGAAGGGGCTAAGAAGGGAGGAGGAAGAGAGGGAAGAAGGGAGGAGGAGGAAGAGAGGGAAGAAGGGAGTAGGAGGAAGAGAAGGAGGAAGAAAAGTGGCAGGAGGAATAGAGGAAGGGAGGAGAAAGAGAGGGAGGAAAGGAGGACGAAGGGGTGAGGAAGGGAGGAGGAAGGGAGGAGGAGGAGAGGGAAGAGGGGAGGAGGAGGAGGGAAGAAATGTGGTAGGGGGAATAGAGGAAGGGAGGAGAAAGAGAGGGAGGAAAAGGAGGACGAAGGGGCGAGGAAGGGAGGAGGAAGAAAGGGGAGAAGCGTGGAGGAGGAAGAGAAGGAGGAAGGGAGGACGAAGGGATAATGAAGGGAGGAGGAAGATAGGGAAAGGAGGACGAAGGGAGGAGGAAAAGAGGGAAGAAGGGAGGAGGAAGAGAAGGAGGAAGGGAGATGGGGAAGTGGGTATCATTTAGAGAGCCTAATGCCGCAAGAGGTGCAAGGGGTCGTGGGAGGTCGTCCTGTTAGCCGCGCGAAGAAATGTGGCCTCTTGGGCAGAAGACAAGAGGCCCTCGGGGACGTGGAGGGAGAAGGGCTTAGAAGCGAAACCTGAACTATCAAGTAAGAAGCCTCTGGGGAGTGTGAAGTAAGACAAATGGCGGGGAAGCGGGATAGAGGAGGAAAAGAAAATGTAAGGGGAGAAGGATGTGACGGCGAGAAAAGGAAATGGAAGGAAAATGTTAAGGAAAAGAGAGAGAAAAGGAAAAATATAGACGGTATTATGGTGTGGACTACGGGGAGGAAAGACAGTGTTAAGAGGCGAAATAAATAAGACAGGAGAAGAAAAAGTATACAGTATGGACAGAGGAAGAAAGAAAAAATGTCTGGGCGAAGTGAGGCACTGGAGGAAGGAGGAGGAAAGATCAGGGAAGGGAAGAGGCGGCGAGGAGGAGGAGGGACGAAGAAAAGAAATCCTGAGGGGAATGACTGTCCAAATTGAAAGAGGAATTCAGCTTTTGATAGCGGTCCTTATCCAATGAAAAAAAAAAAAAAAAAAAAAAAAAAAAAAAAAAAAAAAAATAATAATAATAATAATAATAAAAATAAAAAAAATAAAAAATAAATAAATCTTATTTTTCCCACATGGCCCCACCACTATTATCCGTACAATGTTAACAAAATCGGTCAGCACGAATGGTTGTATAATATTACTGATTTTGTCGGGTCCGCTTATTGGAGAGATCGCGTGTTTCTACTTTCAGTTCAAACAATCTGTCGAGGGCCAGATTTATTTTTCTCTCAAAGTCCTCCGAAGTTCATCGAAGAGAAGATTCTCGTAGAAGTTCATAAACTCGACAGGATAGAGACAGATTAAATCAAATAGTGAGGTACGAGGTATTAATGGCGACAGTTACGGTGGTATTCTTTAAAAAAAAAAAAATCTTTCCTTAGATAAGTCTTAGATAAATCTTTTGGAAGTGGTAGATTTATATAATTTTCTTTTTTTTAGAACACCATCCTAAGATTCTTATGGTGGCGTTCTTAACAATCTTTCCTTATATAGATATTTCCTTCCCAAGGGTTTAAGATATATATATATATATATATATATATTATTATATTACTATTATAATTATTATCATTATTATATATATATATATATATATATATATATATTTTTTTTTTTTTTTTTTTTTTTTTTTTTTTAAGAATACCACCCTTAGCCCTTTCAATACCGCGGGACGCTTTCCAGATCTTAGCTCGGCAAACACCAGGCAACTTCATTCAGCTGCGACAAATCCTGGAACACAAACACAAAAAGTACATTTTTGGGCCGCTAATATAAAGAAACCAAGTGAGAGTATAAACTCAAAAGGAAAGCACGAGCACTGAATACATTCGCACAGGAAGAAAAGGGGAGCAGACCTCGCCAGAGAGGAAAAGAAGCGAACAAGAAATGTAATAACGACGACATACAGAGACGGGGAATGGCCGCAGCGGCTTCGGGAGGGAAGGATGAACGTAAGAGTATGGAAGGGAACAAGCCTGAGAGCGTAGGTTCTCACACAGTCGTAATCTCGAAGAATGGGAGCCAGCCAAGTGCAAGGAATGCACCAATGATTATTAGAAAGAATATACAAGTCCACTTTTAAACCTAAGAGTCATACTATATGAAATTAGAACAACAAAAACTGTGTTTATATTAATATATATTAAATTTACACATATACGTGCACCTATCTATATAAGCAAGTCTCTCTGTGTGTGTGTGTGTGTGTGTGTGTGTGTGTGTGTGTGTGTGTGTGTGCATATGTGTGTGTGGGTATGCATGTGTGTATGTGTGCGTGTGTGTGGCATGTGTGTATGTTAGCGTGTTTGTAGGTGTGCGCGTATGTGTGTGGGTGTGAGTGTGAGTGTGAGTGTGCGTGTGCGCGTGCATGCGTATGTTAGAGTGACAACCAATGTCGAAGAAGACTCGGAAAGGAGAAAATGACCTTAAAACACAACCAAAAATGAAAAAGAAACACCGAAAGAGCGATGAGGCGGGCAGACGAAAAATTGCCTCAACAAAAATCAGCGTGATTTTCCAACATTCCTACATACAGTGGCGGGTGAAGGGACGAAGGCAGACGGCAAAATCCACAGCAGAGAAGAGACAATGAGATGGAGACAAAAAAAAAAAAAACAGCGACGGAAATCCAAAATTTCTTAAAGAAACTAAAAGAAACTGAGGAGGAGGAGTCCAAAAATGAGCCCCAGAAGGGACAAAAGCTCCAAGACTGAACGACGACGACGATAATTGCTGATATGTGGACGAAGGGAGGATAATTGTCCGTGAAATACGATACGAGGAGCAATGGCCAGGTTGATTTAGTGGGCAAGAAATATGACATGGAAGATAAGAGAAAGAACGTTGGGGTAAAGATGGAAAGTTCAAAATGGTGGACATTGAGGAATGACAAAGAAAAGAAACATGAAAGGAGAGAAGGAGAGGAAGAGAAGAGAGAGATGTAACGAAAATGATTGAGGGAATAAAGTGAGATATGAGATGAGTACGAAAAATTGTGAAGAACAGACGGGAATGGAACTAATAGGGGCGAAGTTAATCATTTCATTATTTCTTCTCTAAGAAACGAGAAATTGGAGAATCAAACAAAAAACAAAGAAACAAACAATTTACTTGGACCCATGTGCGATACACGAGAAAAATGATTAATCAATGACCCGTGGATCAGAAATTAGATAAAATAAATGTAGATAAAATATGTAGATAAGATATGGACCAAAAGGTCTCCTGTCGGCATGCTCCGCCTTTGTAATCCTTTTGTAATAAAATAAAGTTATTACAAAATAAATGAAATAAAGAAAAATGACATGGAGCGTGGCAACGTGAACGTTTCATGCTGAGGCTGCATTCACAGCCCCGAGGGCGAGTCAACAAACGAAGAAGAAAACGAAAGAAGAGAAGAAGTTAAAAAAAAAAAAAGAGAAAGTGGGATCAACCACGTCGACGCTATGTGCAATCATGCCCCCTTCTCCCCACCCCCTCACCCACGCCGCCGCAGCCGACGCCACATCCGGGGCAGCACGGCAGGCGGCAGCAGGTAAGAAACACGGAGGAAAAAACGGAAAAGGAGAGATAGACATATAGGTATAGAGACGGGCACTGTTGGTGAGAGAGAGAGAGGGAGGGAGGGAAGGAGAGAGAGAGAGAGAGAGAGAGAGAGAGAGAGAGGGAGAGAGAGAAGAGAAGAGAGAAGAGAGAAGAGAGAAGAGAGAAAAGAGAAAGAGTGAGAGGGAGAGAAAGAGCGAGAGAGAGAGAAAGAGAGCTAGAGAGAGAGAATGTATGCGTATGTGTGTGTTTATATGTATACATGTATGTATGTATATGTATATATGTGTGTGTTTGTATGCATACATGTATATATATATGTATGTATGTGTATATGTGTGTATGTGCGTGTGTGGACTTGTGTGCAATCGAAAGAAGGGCATTCAGAGGAAGGAGACCACGAGTCGGCGAGGATATTGGAGGTCTGATGAGGTGCTGCTTCATCGGTAATAAATACTGCCGCTATAGCGATCTGTTATGACAAACACGCACACACACGCACGCACACACACACACACACACACACACACACACACACACACACACACACAGAGGCTGCAGCAGATCCGAGGTGAATACACACACACACACACACACACACACACACAGAGGCTGCAGCAGATCCGAGGTGAATACACACACACACACACACACACACACACACACACACAAATAAACACATACACACCTGTTCGAAAGCGACAAGCAAGACATGGTGAAGATGAATTTGTAAGACAAGGAAAAAATAAAAAAGGGAGGGGGTGACGCTGAAAACAAGAAAAACAAAAATGTCGTACAATACGGTTAGAGAAACAAAAGAAAAAGGGTGAGAAAAAAAAGGACATCGAGGAAACGGAAAAAATCATGCAGGAAAGAGACAGAAGAGGACAAGGATTGGGAACGACTCAGGTGGCGGTGGGTCGAGGTTTGGCCCGGAAATGGGTGGTGGGAAGGAAGGAAGGAAGGTAGGTAGGTAGGTAGGGGTGTGTGTGTGTGTGTGTGTGTGTCTGTGTGTGTGTGTGTGTGTGTGTGTGTGTGTGTGTGTGTGTGTGTGTGTGTGTGTGTGTGTGTGTCTTTTTTTAGTGGAATGTCACTCCCACGGGCTTTGTTTCATCCCGTGAGGTGGGTGTTTATGGAAGACACACCTTGCAGAGAGATAAAATAGGATGGTTTAGCTTGTCAGAGGAGCATGGAGAGGGGAGGGC
>NC_134812.1:3039908-3042408 GCF_046742065.1 Oratosquilla oratoria | reverse complement strand
TGCGCTGTGAGTCGTTACTCCAACTCTCGTGAGAGGGGAGTTGGGTGTGTGTGTGCGTGTAAGGTCACAGTATTACTCATAGATTGGTCAATTATGAGTTCTGAGCTCTCTTCCGGGAGGGAAATAGCTGTAGATCACGAGTCCAACATGTGATCCAAGACCATGGTGAATTACTTGGCACGCACTAGCACGCTCAGGCACAGCCGAGGATCACTTGAATTCAATTTGTCCTCCTCCTCCTTCTCCTCCTGCTTATCCTTGTATAATGATAAACTTGGAAACTGTCTCACCCAAATGAACAATTATAGTACGGTCTGGAAAACCAACGCTCTCTCTCTCTCTCTATCTATCTATCTCTCTTCTCCCATCCTCTCTTTAGGACAGGAAATGTCTACAGACTTACAGTATAGCTGGTCGAACACGCGAATGAAGACATCAGGAAATTCTAACTTATCTACCTCCACACATCCATACACCCCGACCCACCAAATCCAAACACACACACACACACACACACACACACACACACACACACACACACACACACACACACCTGTCTTTGGGTTAGATGTACTCCACGTGGAGGAGTTTGTAAAAGTAAATTCGAAAAAAAAAACGCGCAAGGCTGCGCGTCTCTGATAACAAGCGTAACGACACAACGAACAAAGAGGCAACCTCGACCTTGAACAGAAAATGCGCGTGAAAGCAAGTCAGCCGAGCACAAAATGGAGCAAAGAAGCTAACGCACACAAGCAAGACAACACAAGCTAACACACACAAGCAAGGCAACAACGAAGAAAAGAAAGAATAGCAGGGGAGTAGAAACAAACACCTGTGATCACGCAATAAACACTGGCGAACAAACACATACACACACACATTATGACTAATAGTTACAGGCTGCTGGTTCGAAAGACAATAACTAATAATAATAATAATAATGATAATAATAATAATAATAACAATAACAATGACAAATAATAATACTAATAATAATAATAATTATAATAATATTAACAATAATAAATAATAATAATATTGATAAAAATAATGATAATAATAGTTTATAATAATAATAATTCTGCAATCCTTCTCTCATTTCGTGATGAGCATTACCAGATATCTTCTGGTAGAAGAAGGAGGAGGAGAAGGAGAAGAAGGAGGAGGAGGAGAAGGAGGAAGAGAAGGAGGAAGAGAAGGAGGAAAAGGAGGAAAAGGAGGAGAAGGAGGTGAAGGAGGAGGAGTAGGAAGACTGCATTGTTCCTCTGGATAGTCTTCCTCCTTGAAAAAGAAATTCTAATCTGCTGCTGCTGGTGCTGCTGCTGGTGTCTTCGTTGAAGCCAATTTCGCCTCGAAGGACTTAGAGTCTCATTTCGCCCGGGGCATTGACGACGGCACGCGCGAACTCTTTCGACTCTCCGCTTTAACGGTTTTAACGTTTCTTAGTCGTCCGTCCCTTCTGGACTGAGAGCGATTGGATTCCGCGGAATAAGGGCGATCCTGGAATAACTCGTCGATGTTCTAAGACACTTGGTACAGTCAAATTTCTAATAACTGTTGTGGATTGTGAAATAGTTAAAACACAGTACTCTCTTTAAAATGGTTAATTGTTACTAAGTTGAAATAAAGTTCAATGTTCTTGGTCTAGAATGTTTTGTATCCATCGTTCTGTCTGTCGGTTTTGCATTTTCTGCATCTTCGTCTTCAACTGGACAAGTTTCTCTTGTGTGCAGTCGATTCTGTTCGGGTTAAGGCGACCCGCCCCTCACCCCTCCATAAAAAAAAAAAAAAAAAAAAAAAAAAAGTAAGTTCTGAAAAAAGAAAAGAAAAAGAAAATAGGCTTATTGGTAGTCATGAAACCATTAAGGCCGTTGTTTGTGCACGCAGGTTTGTGTGTGTGTGTGTGTGTGTGTGTGTGTGTGTGTATACGCGTGTGTATGTGTATACATGTGTATGTGTATATTCTTATATGTACCCATTCCTTCGTGCTTGCGTCTTCTCCCATAACACCCCCTTTTTATTCTTTCTCCTTTTACTTTTCTTTGCCATTTCCTCAACGTCCCTAGTTCCTTCCTCTTCCTGCTTCCTTCTTTCCGCCTCAACCAACTGTCCTCCTCTCTTGTCCTCTTCTCTTCACCACTTTATCAAGTTCCCCTCTTCCCCGCTTTCATTCCTTTTCTCCACCCTAAAGGTAATGTCTACAGGGCTACTTGCGCCGAAATTTATGGACAGGCATGATGCCCGGGTAATGAACGAAAGGGAGGCAAACAGGGCAGAGGAAGAGAAAACGAGGGCCTACGTTCGAGAACACATGCTGATCTACGAAATGAAAGAGAGAGAGAGAGAGAGAGAGTGGAAAGGATAGGGAGTGAGTGAGTGAGTGAGAGAGAGAGTGAGAGAGAGAAACACTCATCACAACAGCAGCAGCAACAGCGGCGTCATGCATGGTGGACTTCGACGTCACGAAGGGTTGTCCGGAGAGAGAGAGAGAGATAGAGAG
>NC_134812.1:3034908-3037408 GCF_046742065.1 Oratosquilla oratoria | reverse complement strand
TGTACACGCTAACGCACACACACACACACACACACATGTACACACGCACACGTCCGCGAACATATACTCGCATATACATACACGTGCAAGCACCCACACCCACACCCACGCACACACACATGCAAAACTGAGTACAAAAACACCGACCTTAGCATACCTGCTTCTGCCTTTACTACCACACAGCCATAACATCGATACACACACACTATACACGCTTTCAATATAAGTTTATGAATTCGGTTAGAAAAGACCCAAGTAATATTGTGATTTAAAGCCTACCAGCTGGTTATTATTGTTTTATTACTTCACTTGTTTTTTTTCGATGTTGGTTTAATAATTTAAAAACATAAGAATGAAGGAGACTGCAAGTGACCATAAGGCCTACACTAGTTAGTTCCCTGTCCATTATCTCTTATCATCACCATCTATAAAGTTAACCTTCGCTTAACCCATTCAACTCATGTCAGCCGCTTGTGGTGTAGATACGAAAAACCGGATATGGTAGGCCTCGCGCCGGCCCGTACATCCGAATATCATCTGATGCTGCTTGACCGCGCGAGGACTGACGTTAATATTTTTCTGGTGTTTGATCAAACATTTTGGTGTTTTGTTTGACCGAATGACAAGAATCTACTAAGTGCATTCCAGTCGTTAATCACTCTATAAGTAAACCAGTTCTTGTTTATTTCCTATTTAAATCTAAATCTGTCCAATTTAAAGACATTACTACAATGACCTTATCTGCACCTTTCCAGAGTTATTGACCTTACTTAACAATTTCCTGTCCTTCTCTATGACCTGACCTAGGACTAGACCCCTGCCCTCGATAATGACCTACAGGCTGACCATGCCAGTGACCTCAGTGTCATAAGACAGTTTTATCACCACTTGGACCTGTTCCAAACTGCCCCACATATCTTCTCAGCTTTTCAAAATTCGCTCTCCAGAAGTCAGATGCCAAAATGTTAATTTCAATATTCAGTTCTTCCTATCTAATGCTAGTTTTTCTTTCTTGATGGTCGCTTGAACACAGTCTATCATCCATTTGTACTTTTTTTGGTGTATACAGGTTTTGTTATGAACCCAAGATCTATACTTACAACATAAGAAGTCTCTTAGAAGACCACAGACTGGAGAGTTTAATGGAAGAACTAGACAGCATCAAGTGGAACATTGTAGGACTGAGCGAAGACGGAAGAAAAGCTGATACAATTACAAGATGGTCACCACTTGTTCTACTATAGAGGTAACAAAAAAAGATCTATTGGAGTAAGATTCTTGATAAGACGAGAGGTTGCTATCAACGTAGTCAAATTCAGTAGTTTATCAGACATGGTAGTTTGGATTGTGATTAGGCTATGAAAAGATACATTTTCAAAATAGTTCAAGTTTATGCACCAACTTCACAGAGCCAATCACGCCACCATCACACAAAGTAAAGGATTACAAAGGCGGAGCATGCCGACAGGAGATCTTTTGGTCCATAACTAGGTCGGGTGCGGAAAAAATATAATCAAGATAAAAAAAAAAAAAAGTTACAATAACATAAATAATAATAAATAAAATAAATAAACACCTAAAGGCCCCTCCAACAGACCTCAGCCCTTGTGAGTGACGGATGACTGGTTCCACGTTATCTCCCGCTCCTGGGGGGATGGAGCGAGGAAGCTTAAGATCTCTCTCTTTCCTTCCCTGACACACACACACAGGGGCACACGATTCTTTCCTCGCGTCTTATTTGATTCTCCGTTTGCCCTTCTCTGTAGATCTTTGCCAAATTTTCCATGAGGGTATTTTTGTTCGCTCTTCTCGTTCCCCCGTTCTCTTCAGCAGCCCTTCCATGCTATCCCTTAGGTTCCAGTCTTTCTTTGTCGTCGACATCGTCTTCTCCTTGTCTTCATTGGCGTTTTCTAGCACATCGTCTTCTCCTTGTCTTCATCGGCGTTTTCTAGACATCGTCTTCTCCTTGTCTTCATCGGCGTTTTCTAGACATCGTCTTCTCCTTGTCTTCATCGGCGTTTTCTAGACATCGTCTTCTCCTCGTCTTCATCGGCGTTTTCTAGACATCGTCTTCTCCTTGTCTTCATCGGCGTTTTCTAGACATCGTCTTCTCCTTGTCTTCATCGGCGTTTTCTAGACATCGTCTTCTCCTTGTCTTCATCGGCGTTTTCTAGACATCGTCTTCTCCTTGTCTTCATCGGCGTTTTCTAGACATCGTCTTCTCCTCGTCTTCATCGGCGTTTTCTAGACATCGTCTTCTCCTTGTCTTCATCGGCGTTTTCTAGACATCGTCTTCTCCTTGTCTTCATCGGCGTTTTCTAGACATCGTCTTCTCCTTGTCTTCATCGGCGTTTTCTAGACATCGTCTTCTCCTTGTCTTCATCGGCGTTTTCTAGACATCGTCTTCTCCTTGTCTTCATTGGCGTTTTCTAGCCATTTATTCCGCCTAGGCGGCCTCTCCTTCAGGCTTTGTCCTGGCCACCATCAAAATGTCGATAGT
>NC_134812.1:2949908-3029908 GCF_046742065.1 Oratosquilla oratoria | reverse complement strand
TGTCAAAAACATCAATTATGTACGAGTTCCCATTATCAATACGTTTACATGAAACAAATGGAAAATGGACGAAGATTGAGTGTTAGACAGGAAACCTGCTGATGATGATTCCTTGGGGTACGCTTCGGTCAACACAACCGTCACCTCTCCCTCACTCATCCTCCTCCTCCTTCTAATCCTCCTCTTCCTCCTCCTCCCTCTTCCTCTATAAAACCAAAAAGTCTGATATTCAACGTCCTTCTCATTGGTCAACGGCGACCAAATGAAAATATATTCAAATCAGAGAGAGACTCACTCGATCAATCAACTTTGGAATAGATAAATAAATAAATAAACAAATAAATAAAAATACGTTTCCATGAAATAGTCCATTCATCGTTCCCAGAACACAATTTTTTAATCATCATCTTATTAAGAATGAATCAATATTTTGTCGTCTAATCCTCCTACGAGGTCCTCCAGTATTCTATTGTTCTTTACTCCTTTGTTCTAGTCTTCCTCCTCCTCCTCCTCCTCTGCCTCCTCACTTTTCCTTCTTTAACTCCCGCATAGGCCCTCTGTTTCTTTTCTTTTTTTAATCGCGCGCTCTCCCCTTGATGGTCCACTGGGTTTTCTTCCATCCCTTAGCTGAATAAAATCGACTGGCGGCAGAAAAAAGTATAAAACAAAAATTCTCCGCCTTCGCTGGGTTTATCGAGACAGTAAGCCGTATTCACAAAAATGAAGGATATCCTTGCAAGCATAAGGTAGAAGTATAAGGTAATGCTCTCAAGCAAAAGGTAGAAGTATAAGCATATTGTGTGATTCACCATGGTTTTGGATCACGTGTTGAGCTCGTGATCAACAGCTATTTCCCTCCCGGAAGAGAGCTCAGAGCTCACATATGACCGATGTATGGGTAATGCTGTCACCTTACACACACACACACTCAACTCCCCACCGCCGAGAGTTGGAGTAACGACTCGCAGCGCAGCGATACTAAAATTATTTCAGCTCGTGGGGGGGTTGGGTTGAACTCTACTACTACGCCATGTGTGTGTGGGTGGGGGGGGGTCCCCTTAGCTAAATAGATTCGTCAAACGACAGCCAAAGATATACTGTAGACATAAACAACCTAACGGGTTAGGAGATCTGTCCTCTCCGACGAATGACGTCACAAAGCAAGTTCCACGCATGCGTACAACGCTATCTCTCCCTTCGCCCAACCAGACGATTTTATTCAGGGAGGAGGGCATTGGTACCCTCTCTCTCTCCCTTCCTTACTCACCAAAAGATCAGAATCTATCTCGACTCGCCAGTTTAAGAGAGACGCAATTTGTAACTGGTTTTAATGACTCTGGGAAACGCTGGTTGCCATGGTAACGGCGAGGTGGGAAGAATTCCAGCCGGAATTTCGTACTTTCAAAACCAGGATTTTTTTTATTATTAAAGAAGTGGAAAATATCTAGCTTCAATAACTAACAGAGTTTCTAGTTTTTTTAATAAAAAGTTAAAATTGAACTAAACAGTCATAACTTTTTTTTACGGTCAAGTTAAAAAAGTTCAAGATATTTAACTGAACAATTTTGTCAATTTTACTACGAATGCTATTTTGATGTCTGTTACTTGGGGTAGGGAAGGCGTGCCCCAGCCCTGTTTCCCCGCCGATGAATTTCGAACTAATTCCTCCGTATCTGACTCTTATGCCCACAAGGTCGGAACGAGCGACCTCTCTCGGCGGCGTCTCAGAGCCCGTGCCATGGCGTCATGCAAATCCCAGTCGGGTCATGTAAAATTTCACTAAAAAGATATTCAACCCACTCTTAGGTTAACTTTATGCTTTGTTATTATGTTTTGTCTCGTTCAGTGTTTTCCTCTCGAGCAGTCCCAGATAATCTTACTTGTATTTAGTATTAAAAATAATCTTAATACACTTTTAATGGCTGTGCACATTAACCATCTATGGTCTGTGATGATTATCCGGTCAGGGAGACTGACGTATATACAAGTATATGTACTCACACATGCCTGTATGTGCGTGCTGGCTTTCTTGAATTCGTCCGCGGACGTGCGAGCATTGCTGACGCGTACGAGCGTGCTGACTCGTACGATTGCGCTGCGACAACATATTACCCGATCACATCCAGAACAACAATGAATCGAACTGTTGCTCACCTTCTCCATATCTTGCCGGACGTTGTTTATGCGTCATCAGGCGTCCTTTCCCTCCTCGCCCTTGTTTCAGCATTAGCCGGCCTTTTCTTCTCTCTCTCTCTTCCTCTCCTCGATTTTATTCCCGATTTTTTATTCACACTTTGTTTCCAATCCCGTCTTCCTTTTATTTCCCCTCTCGCTGTTTCCCCTCGTAAGTGGGGAAATTTTATTTTGTCTTTTTCTCCTCAACTCCCTTCAATCCAAGCAAACACCAATATCCTCCTCCAGCTGCCTCTTCCTCTCTAACGTCCATTCCTTCTCCATCTTTCTCTTCAATGAAGACCTTTTGGTCCATATCTAGGTCGGATGCGAAAAAATCATAATAAATAAATGAACAAATAAAAACTATAATAATGTAAATAATAAATGAAATACATAAATGCATAGGTATAGTTAAATAATAAACAAACAGGTAAATAGTAAATAACAATAAATTGACATATAACTAATGATAAACGAAAATCAAGAAAATAATAATAAAAAATAGACAAATGATAACAAAACAAATGAACAAATAATATATAATAAATGATAGTCATTATAGCATCTTCTTCCCCCATTCACTCCCTCTCCTCCTCCTCCTCCTCCTAATGCCCTTTGGACTATGGACTACCTAGGACAGACCACCCGCCCTCGCGGGATCGGTAGTTGCAGGAGGGGAAGAGATGTGCACGAAAGTGAAAAGATAGTTGTGTATAAAAGTGGGCTATTACCTCCGGGCGATTCCCTAATATCCCTAAAGCGGCCTATACACGATCAATTATATTGCGCAATTTCATTGTCAATACTCTGAATTGACAATTAAATTGACCATGTATGGGCGATATACCGCCCATACACGGTCAATTTAACTGTCAATTCAGAGTATTGACAATGAAACTGCGCAATATAATTGATCGTGTATGGGCCGCTTTAGGGATATTTATTTCGTGGGGTCGTGGCTTTGGAGGGGTGGGGAGGAGACTTGGGGTTGGAGGCTGGGATCAATACGTGTAACAGTGTGATTATTCTCATCTTAAACTTATGTCCTTTCATTCCTACTCAGACTCGCCCTCCCCTTTTTACGGAGCTGCATAGTGTAGGCCTTATGGTCTCTTGTAGCCTCCTTCATTCTTATGTTCTTCAATTCCCTCTCACTCGGTTTTCCCACCCGTTTCCTTTGCGAACCACTAAGGCTGTTGAAGCTTTCACCAACCCCAAGTACATTTTCACTTGGTTTCCTAGTTAAGTTTATCCGGATCACTGACTTCCCTATAAATTCTACTGGTGGTTTCATAGTCACAGCCAATGAAGTGAGTAAAATTTGACTGTCTGTTGGCAGAAAGTGGTCGTCAGCGCTGGCGAATGTTTAATTTTTTTTCCCTCAATCTCACCACGAGACTCTCCCTCCTCGCTCCTGTTCCCTCAAACTCAATCGTTATCCAATTCGCTCGCTCTTTTCAACTCCAGTCATCTAATCTCCCCCAGCTATTCTTTTCTAAATTCCTTCCTCTACCCTTAAAGAGAATAGGCAAAAATTGGTTTACTAATAGGGTGGTCGATGAATGGAATAAACTTAGTAACCATGTAGTAAGCGCTGAAACTATCAGTTGTTTTAAAAAACGATTAGACAATTTTATGGATGGGGACGACAGGTGGTGATGGATTTGGAGCTGCCTAGTGTAGGCCTTGTGGTCTCTTGCAGTCTCCTTTATTCTTATGTTCGTATGTACACATAGACAAACTGAAATAAAAATTGTGTAATCAGTCTCATGGTTAAGAAACGCTGAAATATATGACACAACTCAGCATTTCCAACTGTACCGTCATCACATTTTCTGCCTCTTCTGATTGTTAATGAAAAAATATTTCTTCGCCAATAACACCAGGGAGTCTGGTGGTGGATAAAGATCCACAGCAAGCTATTTTAGGCGCCTGGCAAGTGGCAGGTTAATTACAAACTTTCACATTCGCATTCTAAGGAAGCTACAACATGGTTGTGTAAGAAGTGGACGATGCAAAGCTTTGTGTTCATGTATCATGAATGCTGAGAACGTCTCTTTAAATAATAGTGTGGTACACCATGGTCTTGGATCACGTGTTAGACTCATGATCAACAGTTACTAACCTCCCGGAGGAGAGCTCAGAGCTTATATGACCGATCTATGGGTAATATTGTGACCTTACACGCACACCCACACCCAACTTCCTGCCCACGAGAGTTGGAGTAACACCCCGCAGCGAAGCGGTACTGAAATTATTTCAGCCCTTGGTGGGAGTTGAACCCGGACAGCCGTAGTGGCAAGCGAGAACTCTAACCACAGCGCCACGAAGTGTGTGTGATGTGTGTGTGCGTGTGTGTGTGTGTGTGAGAGAGAGAGAGAGAGAGAGAGAGAGAGAGAGAGAGAGAAAGAGAGAGAGAGGGAGAGTCAAAGTTGTGCCAGGGAACGTCGTGTGCGATCTGAAAGCGGGCCCTCTTGCATCCCTAACGTGTGAGGAGACTACTCCCGGGGGTGACGTCATGTCGCTGCGTTAAAGGATTACAAAGGATTACAAAAGCGGAGCATGCCAACAGGAGACCTTTTGGTCCATGTCTAGGTCGGAAGCGAAAAAAATCATTATAATAATAAACAAATAAATAAACAAAAACTATAATAATGTAAATATCAAATAAAATACACAAATAAATGCGTTTTCGACAGAGAGGGATGTCCTGAGGTAAGACACCTTCTCGCTCGCATGTCGTTGGCAACAAGTGTGGATAGACTCGAGGGACGGAGGGTGTAGACCCCCATTGCCTGTGAAGGAGACCTTTTGGTCCATGTCTAGGTCGGAAGCGAAAAAAATCATTATAATAATAAACAAATAAATAAACAAAAACTATAATAATGTAAATATCAAATAAAATACACAAATAAATGCGTTTTCGACAGTGTCGGATGTCCTGGGGCAAGATACCTTCTCGCATGTCATGGGCAGGTGTGGATGGACTCGAGGGACGAAGAGTGTAGAGATCCATTGCCTGTGAAGTTAAACCCAGAGCGAATGAAGGTTCCGGGTGAGCAACCCACCCAGAACCCCATCACCAACGGTTTTATAACCGTCGATAGATAACCCGGCCGGTGCGTATCCGTTTTTTGGATGGCGGTTACATCTTTTAAATTGTTTGAGTGAAGCGGTCCTTCCCTGCCCGGACGGTGAGCACTTTTTGAGGGACTGATAACGATATGAATCAAAACGGCATTCGAACTGAAGTGAAAAAGGGGGAGAAAAAAACACTTTTGTGTGCTGGACCCAGAAACGCAACGGCCCATCCATCTTTTAACTCGCCATCTAGGTGGGTGGGTTCCCCCCCCCCCCTCCCTGTCCATGGCAGCGTTCTTGCGAAAGACACATGGGATGAAGAACGGACAAACCGAAGTGAAAAGGGAGAGACTAAAGCCTTTTGAGCTGGGACTCGAAACGAAACTGCCCCTCCTCCTCCAACGTCTGCAAGCACCAAGAGATTCTTGTTCAACCAGAGAAAGCCAACGACCTCCCTGGGTTAGACACAACTATTGCCTCGAATAACTATTATGTGGCAGAGTCGTGAAGAGTACAACTGTGACTTTCACTAGATAAAATCGAGTTCCAGTCTTTTTTGTGGAGTCGGTGGGAATGGAATGCAGAGAATTTTTGGTTACTTAATCAAGTGGAGAGAGATGGATTGATAGATATATAGATAGATAGAGAGATACATATAGAGAGATATACATAGAGAGAGATAGAGAGAGACAGATTGAAATAGATAGATAGAAAGAGAGAGAGAGAGAGAGAGAAAGAAAGAGAGAAAGGTCGATGACGTGTGGACTCAGACCAGATAATTCTCAACTCTCCGGCAAACACGTGCCTAGAGCACCAAGACAATAGAAGAGAAGGAGGAAAGAAGAGCAAGACAAAGATGCCTAGCCGCTGCACGCTCGCTACCATGTCTCGGACCAATATTGGCCGAGGCACTCAGCCCCGGCAGGAGGTAATAAACGCGAATCATGTGGGGATGAAAGGACTCGAATAACTAATGCAATAATCGAGGTGGTCATGCAATCCATTGCTCATTACTGTGATTAGTGAAACTTTTTATTAGTGGCCATATGCACGAAGGATCTACAGGGTGAGGTAAATATGTCTTCGAACACACGCTTAACCTACTCGTACAAATACGGTATTTTTGTTTCAACTGGGATGGGTCTTCATAAAATGAACTTCACCTCGAGAACCCTCATGTGGCATCATTTCGTGGACGAAGTCCGGGGCCTTATGGATAGTCATCGTGTCAAGCCCGCGCACTTTAGTTTACAGTAATCGAAATGCTTTGTTTATTCAAAGCGTCTAATGGCGTCAAACACAAACACATGCCCCCGCACATATACAATCTACTTACAACTATAAATACTTTACTGAGAGTGTACGTGTTGGAGCTGTCCCTGACCCAGGGTCAGTCTGCTGACCTTTCCACTCCTACTCACCGATATGAGCGACGCCTTCAGTTATCATTGGTGGGTAGGCGGACGAATGACAAAAGCGGAATTCTCTTCAGGGATCACACTCTGAACGGGACACCGAGAAGTCTTCACTAATCGGGTGAGGGAAACAAACCAATTCGTCCTTTAGTGACTGATGTCCGGCTATTTCATTCGGCTGTGGCTGTGTCCATCTAGCAAGAGCGTCAGAGATACAATTCTAGAAGTGTAGATTATCCCTATCCTACCTGCTTGAGGTTCGATTCTCACTTATAGATTTGACTTACAGATCATTCTCGCTCCATGTTCTGTTCTCCTCTGGATCCTTTCCTTGCAGCAGAAGATTCGCGTTAAAAACATGGAACTGTCTAGTGTAGGCCTTATGGTATCTTGTAGTCTCCTTCACTCTTATGTTCTAATATTCTTAAAACTAAAACCCTAGAAACCACCAGAGGAGCACCTACTTTTAAGTTCCAACGTGGCCGCTCAACCCACGCCATGCGATTAAGTCGGCTCGCTTACCTTTTGCAAGAAACATTCATAATCTTCTTTCTTTAGCTCCACTGCGAGGCTCTGGAACTCTTCTCCCTGCCACTATTCAATGTGTCTAAGACAGGGACTCTGTCTGCCCATCATCGGTACTCGACTTCGAATTTGTATGCTCTTCTTTCTTAGTTTACCTTCCCAAGAGGCCGCCTGCTGGCTACCACTTCCTTTTGTGATTTTCTTGCATATGCACACACACACACACACTATATATATATATATATATATATATATATATATATATATATATATATATATATATATATATATATATATATATAATATAATATATGTAATATATATGTATATATATATATATTATATATAATATATGTAATGTGTATATATATATGGATATATATATATGGATATATATATATATATGTATATATATATATTAGTGAATTTAGGAAGCAGGTTTTCATCAAGACATTTTCTATTGAATATCACAGCATACTCAGCGTTCGTGATCTTTTTCTTAACACTTTCAATTCTTCTAATTATTCTCTTCTTAGAACGTCGTAAAGTTCTAGTTTTCATTTCCACAATAGACTCCATCGGAAATATTATTTATAATTTACCAAGTTCTAAGAAGAGAATAATTAGAAGAATTGAAAGTGTTAAGAAAAAGATCACCAACGCTGAGTATGCTGTGATATTCAATAGAAAATATATGTATATATATATATATCACAGGTGAGAAATGTAGTAACACATTTATAAATCACAACTAACACCACAGTCGGACGAAAGAAAGAGTTGCGTGAGCGGAACTATATATTTCGATTGCTACCTGCAATCCTCTTCAGTAGTACAAAGTAGCAGGGAGGAGTCTATCTTAAGTAGCAACCTCTTACAAAAGAAAGGGAACACGAGAAAATACAGAACATCACTGCCCCAGCCCTAGTTGACCTGAGGCTGACACGAGGTCGGGTCAGGGGGAGGGGGAGGAAGCTTGTTGACAATATTTTTGGTGATGAATAGTCCTGAAATGATGTCTGGGGTCCATTGACCCTTGGAAATATTCATCGTGGGCAGATAATCAATTAATGTTGATTCCACCATTTTCCTTCTGAACCCACACCCCGATTTGTAAATGAGATCAGATTTCTCCCAGTCCTTCCGGTGATTAAATTTATCAACGTGTTGAAACACTGCTGAATTTATTTGGCCATATCTAATCGACCTTTTGTGTTCATTTAATCTTGTCGGTAGGTCTCTTCCCGTCTGGCCAATGTATGAAAGGTCACAATCTTTACATGGAAGGGAGTAAACACCTGGGATATGTTCTTCCTTCAACCTCTGGTGAACATTAACAACTTTTTTATTAATAGTGTTAGGGTAGTTATGAATTAAATTTACTTTCTCTTTGGGAAGAAACTTGGACAATTGACTGATGGACTCTGAGAAGGGGATGACTAGGGGATTTTGTCTCTCTTTCTTTAACTTAGTGGAAGGGTGTTTGAAAAAAACTTGCTCTGGCTTGACTAAGGGCTTTATCCAGAAACCAATGAGGGTAGGCTAATTTTGTTAATTGGGACTTGATGGAAGTTAATTCGTGTTCTAAAAATTGGGGGCTACAAATCCTAAAGGCTCGGAGAAAAAGTCCCGAAGCTACACTCCTTTTAATGTGATCTGGGTGATGACTGAAGAAATGGAGGTAACTACCTGAATGAGTGTTCTTTCTAAAAACAGTAAAGGCAAGCTTATTCCCATTCTTCATGATTAAGATGTCTAAAAAGGGGATTTTATCATCTTTTTCCCATTCCACTTTGAACTTGATGTTGGTTGTTAAATTATTAAGTTTATCTAGAAAAATATCAAAGGGACCCCAACTCTCATCCCAAAGAGTGAAAATATCATCAACGTATCTTAACCAAATCATACCTGGGGGTTTAATTGTTGGAAGAAGAACACTCTCAAAGTATTCCATGTAAAGATTAGCCAGAACAGGAGAAAGATTCGAACCCATGCTACAACCAAACTTTTGCCTGAAAAACCGATTTTGAAAGGAAAAGACATTAGATGACACGCAGGTGCGTACAAGAGCAATGATTTTGGAAACCGGAAGGGGGAATTTGTCTTGGAATGGTTGTAGCTTAGTTTCTAGAAAGGACAAAACATCATCAACACAAATGTTCGTAAATAATGAGATAATATCAAGACTTAATAAGCGACGGCCTACTATATTAATCTCCTTTATTTTCTGGATGAAATCTTCTGAATGTTTCAAATGGGAATTGGAAAATTTGCCCACAAATGGTGATAATAAACCCGCAAGCCATTTAGAGAGTTTGCTGGAACAAGAACCCCTGTTGGAAATAATGGGCCTTAATGGGGTACCCTCTTTATGTAACTTGGGGAGGCCATAAAAATAAGGGAGCTTGGGAGTAAAAACTTTAAGTTTGGACACTTGTTCACTAGTGGTGATCTTACGAACTTGCTTATTAAAAGAGGCAGCCATGTCTTTTAAGGGGTTTTTGGTGAGTTTCTCGTATGTATTTTGATCATTAAGAAGCTCCATAGCTTTTTCAACATACGAGTCTAGGTCTAAAACAACTACTTTACCCCCTTTATCTGCCTTGGTGATAATTATGTTACTTAGTTTTTTTAATTCTTCTATACCCATTTGGTAACGTTTGGGTAGACCATTGTTGTCCTTGAAACAATCTGAAATGCTGTTCAAGAGCACGCCTTTGAGACATAATAGGTCTTTATCATAATTATTATGGGACAAGAACTTATCAAAACCTACCAGGAAGTCCATAGCATTGTGTTTTTCCGGTTTTAAAGCAAAATTCAAACCAAGACCTAACACTTCTAATTGTGATTTTGAAAGTACTGTGCTAGAAAGATTGACGACATTATCAGAAGAAGCAAACTTAGACCAAATGCTGTTATTACATAATCTAAAAAGTTTCTTATTGAGGATCACAATGCGTTTGTCACTTACGACACTGGCTTGTTGTTGGGCTCTGTGTAGAAGTGACTTGAAGACGTGTTCATCCCGGCAATGGAAAAGAAGTTCTCTGGTGGTGGACCGAAGGTGAAGAAAAGCGTTGTCAAGGTCTAATGACGCCAATTGAATCCGATCCGATAAAAAGGCTCTGATGTAAGTGGGAAAACTGTAACCCATTCCACTTTGAACTTGATGTTGGTTGTTAAATTATTAAGTTTATCGGAACAGGTTTGCCCCCGGTCGTTTGGTTTCCACAAACACAAGCAACTGGGTTACAGTTTTCCCACTTACATCAGAGCCTTTTTATCGGATCGGATTCAATTGGCGTCATTAGACCTTGACAACGCTTTTCTTCACCTTCGGTCCACCACCAGAGAACTTCTTTTCCATTGCCGGCGGTGGCGGCGGGGAGTTATCTCCTTGCCGCTCCCGTTCTGGTCACTGATCTCTCGTTGACGTCGGCAGGCGGGTGTACACCACCCGTCTGCCCCCCTCGCTCCGCCCCTTGATCAGATCTAAAAGGAATTCAAACCCAAAACCTGGGGATAATCAGGGGTCGCTCGCCCCACCTGTGGCTTATCAGGTTCGCCCTCTACACGCGGAAAGTGAAATCAACTCACTTCTCGTAAGATACACACATACACCTCTCACGAACAGAGCCACAAATCACGCACAAACATAAACACTTACTTTTTCTTCGACTAAAATTCGCTTCCTTTCTAACTTTCTCTTCTACTACATCTTCTCATTTCAGTTTACCTCCCACTAAAGATTTTTCCGTTTTTCCACCTTTCTCTACTACTACGCCTCCTACCATTTTCTAAACTTTCGTTGGTGATCCTAACCCCGTTGGTAATCCCAATCTCCTAACCTCCGGCGTCGGGCGCTTCCCTCCAAGCTCCTGGTCAAGTCCTCCTATGCCATGACAACAATCTAGCCCCTAATTGCTCGCGATTCGCCCGGTGGCAATAGCCCTCTTTTATACACTACTATCATTTCATTTTCTAACAGACGTTCTTCCCCTCCCACAAAACCCGATCCCGCGCAGGCGAGGTGGTCTTTTCTTGAATTCCAGAATTCCAGTACTACTGAAGATGATTGCAGGTAGCTATCTAAATATATAGTTCCGCTACCGCAACTCTTTCTTTCGTCCGACTGTGGTGTTAGTTGTGATATATATATATATATATATATATATATATATATATATATATGTATATATATATATATATATACATATGTACCTGCAATATGTATGAAGTGTGTTAGTTCACAGGCAGGAACGCAGCTGCTATTGTTTCTTCATAGTTAACCCCAGCCTGCCTCAAGAAACAGTCCTGAGTCTTTTCATCTGAACGCTGCCGACTACCGAGTTTCTTTCAGTGTGATCTTGGGAGGGGATAGGCTGCTGTTCAAGGTTCTGTGTCCGCCTTGGGGGCTGCAGAGTAAAGCCCAGGATTGGTCAAGTAGACCTTGCGTGCTGCATGACAATGGGGGTCTGGTTAAAACCAGCTTCTTTTCTTTGGTATTTCTCCTCATGGATGATTAATACAGGGCATGTGTTCGTAAAAGTTATGCGCGGTCCAGCGAGCGGCAATGATTGGAAGTGTGTGTGTGTGTGTGTGTGTGTGTGTGTGTGTGTGTGTGTGTGTGTGTGTGTGTGTGTGTGTGTGTGTGTGTGTGTGTGTGTGTGTGTGTGTGTGTGTGTGTGTGTGTATACGCATGTGCATGTGTGAATATATTCAGGAATATATACAACTACATGCACGTGTGACTGGCTATATATGTTCATGTGCACGAGTTGAGTTGCAGCGAAGGCAGGATGCAATCAATACCATGAAGGAAGAACAAGAAAAAAATCTCCGTCTTGTTCTTGATGAACAGACTTTTGCAAAAAGCCGACTCCAAGGACCTATAAGAATGAAAGCCTCTTGAATTTGGCAGTATAATTGGAGGATTTTTACTTGGCTAATGTCAGGCAATCCTCTTTGGTCCAGAGGATGTTTGGGGACCACAAAGCCTCTTACAAATAATTTGTTCGGGCTAATCTCAAACATGCTGCAGAAGTTCAAACCTTCATGTCGATTAAAACTATTCTATCTACTTTATCAACTTCGTTCGGGACCGCAAGTAAACTTGATTTACCTCTGTTAATTATTTCGCTGCGTTTTACTTTAGTCGTTTTATTCTAATATCAGGCTGGCTCTTCTTCAGCCTGGTGGTAGATGGAATAAAACGACTAAAGTCGCCGATGTAATGAAGAGGCCTTGCTGTGGATGTGCTGTCTTGCAACACTGCTTCAGAAGCAGGGCAGAGGGCGAGATGCAGGAATGACCACCCCTTCATCCAGGAGGTGCCAAGATAAGAGGGAGGGGAGAAGGTGGAGGGGAGAAGGTGGAGGGGAGAAGGTGGAGGGGAGTGGGTGTTAGCGATGGAATGGGTGGGAGTGATTTTATGCTTCTCCCCCACTTTTTTTTAACTACCTCCCTTATACGGGGAAAAAAGCCTTTGGTATGTATGTATGTATGTATGTATGTGTGTGTGTATGTATGTACCACCAGGTGGTTATATTGAGAAGAGGAAAGTCTCCCTTATGTTTCTGGAGAGAATTTGCCTTTGGTTTTATGCACTGCCTAATGCCACACTTCTCTACGATTTACAGCCAGCAGTGACTGTTACCTACCCCAACAGTCTGAATGCACGGGGCAAAAGTAACGGCCTTGGTAGCAACTAAGTGCCACCTGGCGTACGCTCCTCATTACCACCTAATGTGGAATATATTCCCTCGGAATGATAGTCTACAAGAAGATCCGTGAAAGCTCGAGGGCGAAAGTTTTGAAAGACTTTGGGAAAAAAAAAAAAATAATAAAAAATAATAATAATAATAATAATAATAATAATAATAAAATAAATAAATAAATAATAATAAAAAATAATAAAAAGGGGGGGGTGACAAAAGTTCGACACGAGTCAGAGAGGAAAGCGAAGAGAAAAAGGTGGGTGGCGTTGAAACAGAGTCCCCAAAGGCCAAGTAAAGGGGAAGCCGTGACCAGACCAGGACAATGAATGGAAACCAGGGGCTGTGGGTACTCACTTGCGCTCCAGCAGGCGGAGAAAATGTAAACTGAAGTGGTGTTGTTTACCCCCGGAAAGAAGGGAAATGAGAGTCGTATGCAATAAGCCCTAATCCCATATCGCAATAATCTAGCCCAAGTCCGCAACCTCGGAGCCACATAACCGCAACCGCGGAGCCACATAACCGCAACCTCGGAGCCACATAACAGCAATCCCAGAACGGCCCCCACACCAGCCACCACAGAAATCCAAAAATATCTATTCAATATTGTAGTGACATTACGGTCACATTGTTTGTAACAAGCGTTATACGAACATTTCCATTCTATGAATGATATGCAAACGCGTGTATCTTCGTGTGGTTGAGCCCGAGGGTGCTAGTGGTTAGAGTTTCCGGCCGTAGCTACGGCGGTCCAGGTTTGAATCCCGCCCAGGGATGAAATAGTTTCAGTATCGCTGCGCTGCAAGTCGTTACTCCAACTCTCTTGGGCAGGGAGTTGGGTGCTTGTGCGTGTAAGGTCACAGCATTACCCATAGTTCGGTTATATATGAGCTCTGAGCTCTCTTCTGGGAGGGTAATAGCTGTCGATCACGATTCCAACAAGTGATTCATTGCCATTGTGAATCACAGAAACAATTCTGTTTATATCGTAACTATGCAGCGAGTCCTGACTTTTTGTTTTGAAATGCGTGGATGTGCTATGTATGTTTGCGTGCGCGTGTAGAGCTTGCTTCCCTGGCTGGCTGTGTTGTAACGAAACTCGAACCTCCAAGGAAATCAACGGCGATACCGACGTCATGAATAATCCTGCGGAGGACGACGCGCTCTGTGGATTTGGCTCTGGCTCGACTGGGATAATTAAGGCGAAGTCCCCGATGAATTACACATCTCGATTCCCGTCTCGTTCCGATAACCTAGTTTGGATATTCCAGTTCTGTCTAGCGTCAAGCGAAACGAGTGAGCAGTGGGGAGGAGTGAATGTCTTTGACTAGAAAGAGCACAAATTAGGCCCGATCCAAGGAAACCTAGATCACATCTAGAGCAACCAATGGCATTGGCCGGTAGCACGAGTTAGGCCCATTACAAGTAAACCTAGATCTCATCTGGAACAGCCAATGGGCTTGGTCGGGAACCTGGACTTGAACATGGGAAGGACATACGACTGGTGCACCTTTATTCCCCGTGGTTTGCGGGGCTGGTACCCACACGAACCTCCAGAATGCAGTCAGTCCGGAACACTTCATACATGAACGCAGAAGACGGTGCCCGCGGTGTACCAATACAGTAATGACGACACCTAGAGGACGCTGATGCATCGCACTGTGATATCCAAATCACCTCAGGTCCGAGGTGAACAGCGGTTGGGGGACCCTAAAGTAACCTCACAGTTACATATATTGATTTCAGCTTCCAACTCCAAGTCTCCTGCCCATCCCTCCTGAGCCACGACTTCACGCAATAAATATCCCTGAGAATCCCCCGGTGGCAATAGCCCTCTTTTATACATAACTATCTTTTCATTTCCCACAGACATCTGTTCCTCTCCTACAACTACCGACCCAGTGCGAGCGGGTTCTCTGTCCTAGGTAGTCCATATTCCATATTCCATTATTTAAAGTGGATGACCTTCCTAGCCTCTGAGCCGCGGCCAAGGTTCGAACAGACGCCGAATTCCGAATGGAGTTACCAGACGCGCATGGTACCTTTGAGCTACGCGGACTCCACGGGTGCACTCTTTGTACATCGCTAAGAGAACATAGAACTGAGCCTAGATCCGCTCCCGAGGCTCAACATCGTTCAGAGTGAAACACGAGTCAACAAATCTTCCAAGTAATTTGCATACACACACACAAATGCTTGTAGTAAGTTAAATGTGATACAATAACAGGTTGCTGTGACTGGTCTGGTTCCAAAACGAAATGTTTGATTCGTTGTGTCGTATTTGGAGTTTGGATTTTCACTCGTAGTTCTGTGTAATAGCTGTCTTGGCTATGAATTCGTGTAAATCGTTTTATAACTCAATTTGAAGCCTCTAGTTCTTGGGAATAGGCGTTAACGTCTCGCGGCGCCGCATTCTCTTGCATACGAGCCTCTTTGCGTGTAATTTCACGAGGGTAACACTCAAGTGGGTGGTGATCTCTTCCACTGTTCTCAAAACTTAAACAAATAATAAATAAATAAATAAATAAATAAATAGATAATATATAAATAAATAAATAGAATAAATAATAAACAAATAAATGAATAATAAAAATAATAGATAAATAAATAAATAAAATAAATAATAAACAAATAAATGAATAATAAGAATAAACAAATAAAAGATAAAAAAAAATTATATAAATAAATAAATAAATAAATAAATAAACAAATAAATACACAGGCATTGGGAGCCGTAAAACAATTTCCTCGCCGGAAATACTCGAATATGTGAACATTTATCTGTGTATGTTAGGCCCAGCGTGGAACAATTCTGATTTGATCAATAGCAAACTGGAACCCTCCCCACAATTTGGTGATACGCAAATGTAAAGAAGACGCCGCATGAAGAAGGGGGGGGGGGAACTCGAACAGAAGAAAGTGGGGAAAGGAACTTCGAGGTACCGGTAATGAGGATGGGAGGAAAAGGGTGGGAAACAGGGTGACACGGTAATGGGACGGGCGAGAAGATGGAAGGAAGGAAAGAAAGAAAGAAGGAAGAAAGGAAGGAAGGAAGGAAAGAAAGAAAGAAGGAAGAAAGGAAGGAAGGAAGGAAGGTGGTGAGGTGGGTAAGGAGGGAGGGCGAAAGTAAAGAGGCCAGCAGGGAGAGAAGAAAAAGATGTGGAAGAGGAAGAAGAAGAAAAGAAAAAGAAGACGCGTAAATGGAAATGGGGGAAAGGATGAAAAAATAAGCTTTCTCGCCTCTCACTCTTCATTTTATTTTCACATCTATTTATCTTAGCTTATTCTCGTTTTCTCTCTATCCAAACCCCGGCTCTTCCCGTTTCCATTTGTTTTTTTCTTCCTTTACCATCCACCTCTCCTATATCCCCTCGCTTTCACTCTCTCCCACATTACTTATTCACATCGCTCCTCTTTCCACTGTCCCTCCCTCCCGTTATGGTTAATGTTCTCCCACAAGAGGACTTAATGCTTCAGATGCACACCTAAAACGCGCAGCCGTCGTTTCACGTCGACCAATTTGTTTACCGCCTGCCCTCTCGGCCAGCTCTGCCCGACGCAATCTGTTTCGGAAGACCTCGCAAATTTTCGACCCTCTACATCTTTCGTGTTGGGCCATCAATCATCTCTCTCGTTTCACTTATGACGACTCTGTTTTCCCAGAAGGGAAGACGGAGGATCTAAATTTGTGTGCACTTCCATGGTGGAAGAAGAGGACACTTCAAAGCGCGTCAAGTAAGACTCGTTGTATAATAGACTAATATAAACGGTGGTTTGTTAACATATGGTGGAGCCTGACCACAGAAAACGGGGATCTGTAACACATGGAAGGGAATCTTAACCGGACTCTCACGAACATCGATTCACATGGACACACCCATACATACCAATACATTTGTTTATGTATTTTATTTGTTATTTACATTATTATTGTTTTTATTTATTATTTCATTATTATTATGATTTTTTTCGCATCCGACCTAGATATGGACCAAAAGGTCTCCTGTCGGCATGCTCCGCCTTTGTAATCCTTTGCAACACGCAAACGTATACATGTATGCATACACTTATTTACACATGAAAACGCTTAAAGTAATCTGAACTACACATTTGCATCATTCTTTATACTCTTTTGTGTTGTGCTAAAGTCTTGATACGAACTAATTCGTTAACATTCAGAAGTGAAACTTTTCGAGAGCAAATTGCCGCCGCTACTATTGCCGCTGCATTGATTCGTGTAAAGCGCACGCGCGGGTAAAAGAGACGTTGATTTTTGTTCCCTCAAAATTGCAACAAACAGCCTCTTTCATAAAATGATTAAAATTTTCTTGGTGCTTTCATCTTACTGACAACAGTCTTGTAGTAAATATTGCATCAATCATAGTTCCATGAATTCTAAATCTATATTAATGACATATATTCGGAATTGTTATCAACTCTTTCGATGCCTAGCGTGCACACACATGTAGAGCGAGAAGAACTCTAACGTCTTCAATCCACAACGCCTGTAACCTATGGTGAGAAAATGTTGAGACGGGACGGGGCCGGTGTTAGAAGATTATAGCCTGATATGTATGGTGGTCTCTTAACATATGGTGGGGCTTGCCCGACCACAGAAAACGGGAGTCTGTAACCCATGGAAGGAGACTTAACCGCATTCTTTGGAAACTGGAAGCAACAAAGAATCTATATCGCAAAAATCTTTCCCGTAGTGAGAACTAAATATAAAGATCTGGCAAGTCAGGGACCCTAAATTCAGAGCAATTAACGGCTATTGATCCATGTGTGGCAAAGACCAAAGGTATGAAATTGTAAACAAAAAGACTTAAAAGTAATTCTTCTAAGGGAAACATAAATTTTCGTATGTCATTTCTGTGAGCCAAAAAGAATGGAATTGGGTCACACGTTCAAACACGAGGCAAGTACGAGAAGACACTTTTCTGCTCAAAAAGAGAAAGAGAAAAAAAAAACAGCAAACAGAAAATTAGTGTGAACCTTGGAATATAAACGTGTACCAGCAGCCAAAATAATCCAAGAAATAAGGCTCGTGGGAAGAACCATAATTGGAAGTATGAGAAGGGGAAGAAAGTCGGAAAGATAAAGGAAAGGAGTGGATAAGGGAACGACACAGGAAGGTAGATAGTCGAAGAGGGAAGGAGGCGAGGAAAAAGAAGGTTGAAAGAGAGAGAGAGAGAGAGAGAGAGAGAGAGAGAGAGAGAGAGAGAGAGAGAGGGAGAGGGAAAGTAATGGAAATAATCGGCGAGGAGGAGGCGAGTAAGGAAGAGTGAAGAATAAGAAAGAAGGATAGAGAAAGAAGAAAAAAAAGGGATGTGAAGTGTGCGGAGGAAGTTTGTATGAAGAGGAGGAAAAGCGTGAGGTGTGAAGAGAGTAAAGGCAGGAAGGGTGGAGGACAGGCAGAGGTGGAAACGGTCACGACGATCCCGAGATGGGAGGGAAAGCAAGTGGGATATGGAGAGAAAGGAAGAAAGGAAGAGGGACAGATCACGAACGAGGGCCACGTCTGAAGAAAGAGGAAAGTCGAGAACGAGGACCGGTGACAAACAAGAGGACGTCTTCTGCAGGTGAGAAAGAAACACCTTCGCGTAGACTGACGAACTCACGACTGCTGCTCGACAAGGAGACACGAGAAGACGAACTGCGAGAATCGAGAGGGCCGGACGGAACTCGAGAAGGTTTGGGAAATAAGAGGAGGACGGCACGAGGGAGAGGAAGAGAAAAGGAGACGGTGGGTGAGGGTGGTGGGGGGAAAGACGAAACGTGGGATCTTCGACATTTGGCGGCGAGCGAATAAACTAGACCGAGTTGGTTGGCCACCAAAGACAGGAGGAGGAGGAGGAGGAAAATAGCAGCGTGGGTCAACTGCCAGAAATGGAACACCGACAAAGGTGCGCCTCAAAAGTAGAGCAAATTAATATCAAGAAATACTACATAACACAAAACTAGCGCATATCTATATAAACATACATGAATACATACATTATCATATATATATATATATATACATATATATATACATATATATATATATATACATATATATATATACATATATATATACATATATATATACATATATATGGTTTAACGTCACAAACTCCCTCCTATCGGGAGGCTAGGACAGTGCCCCTTACAGACTTTGTGGAGTAGAATTTAATGAACCATGCCCTTGGTTCAACTTCACCGGCGGCAGGGTTCGAACCTCCATCCCTCCGACCTTTGCCGCAAGTAACTTCGCCATAACCCACTCAGTCAGTATATATGTGTGTGTTTATGCGTATATATATATATATATATATATATATACATATATATACATATATATATATATATATATATACAGCATGCATAGAAAACCTGAACACCTATGTGTTAAAGCCCAAACATCATTCGGCTTCTCGTCGTAAATACCTGTCATCGGGGATCACTCTCCCAGCAGTCGTGCCTAGTACACCGCTCGATCGAACCCCTCTGGAAAGTGTCCGCGAAGTTTTCTTTTACCACAGCGCGGCGCGGTCGGCGACGGGAAACCTGCAGCAGCGGACTTCGAGGGAGCAACACCTTCGGCCGAGGAGGAACTCAACACAAGCAATGGCCCTCGCTCCTGGAGGAAGCCACGAGGAACCTCGTCGACGCCGAAATCGCGGAGGATGAGCAGAATTAGTTTCTCATCAATGGCGGGGCTACGGCACGTCGTCGCGTGGCGCGCGGACGCGTCAGTGAGGTCCTCGCGCCGTCCTTCCAGGAGAAAGAGGGGCGCCTGCTGATGGTGTCTCCGCGACGGCCTGGAGGAAGGCTTGGGAGGGCGGGCCGGCTACTTGAAAAACTTAACTTTGAAAATAAATTACATTTGAAAATTTGTTTTATTTATCCTTCGTTTTCTCACAATGTGTGTGTGTGTGTGTGTTCCCCAGTGCAATCAATAGTACAGAATTTGTCTTTTAATTTCATGTCACCATGAACATCTCTTCAGCAGACAGGTCCATACCATGTCTCTTACCTTTCATGATTACACTCGCGTCAGCACATTTTAGTGTAAAAAAAAAAAAAAAAAAAAAAAAAAAAAAAAAATCCATCAAGAAATGGTAGTATTGTAAGAAACACAAACATGTTCCTTTGTTGTATCAACGTTAGGAGGAACATTACGTACATTTATAACATAGAAACACGATTTTTTTTTCGATTTCCTGAAAACTTGGACAAATGACTTAGGCACTTTCTTTATGAGGCTGACGATATATATTTCTGTCCAAGCACTGGAAACGCCTTTTTATTTCTTTCTGATTTACTTGAATGACAGCGCGTGGACTCGACATCAAATTGACCTATCCTTGGAGGCTCCCGGACCTATCCCTCCGTTCTGCTGCTATCCCACCTTATATCTCTCCTTGACCACCTCTGTGACTCAGGCTATTTACTGTCATATAGTCTCCAAGGATAGAAGTACTGTTTATTGCTAACTAAATAACATAGTAGACTGGGGATGTCGGACGAGCTCAATCTAGGGGATTTCGAACAAACCTAATCCAGGTTCCACGCGCCGTGCAATGTGAAACACTTTTTTTCACATATATTTTTCTTGTGTATCTCTCTCCTTTCTATCTCTTTCTCCCTCCCTCCCTCCCTCCCTCTCTCTCTCGCTCTCTCTCCCTTTTTTTCTTTCTGTATCTCTCTAATACTCGATCGAGGTTCCAAGCAGCCATGTAGAGTGCATTTTTCGCCACTATTGTTATTTTTCTTTTTGCTAACTCTTTGCCTCTCTCTGTCTTTGTTTCTTTCTATATGTCTATAACTAAGACCTACATAATTCGCAATGATCCTTTCGATTAGGAAGCTCCCAGGTGTATTTTTAAGGTACTCAAAACCTTCGTGGAGAAAGCATCATGAACGGACAGACGGGCGGACAAGCACAGATCTTATTAGAATACAGATGAACTATCTGTTACTAAAATTCTGATTGGTCGTTTGTCCGTGATTGAGCACAACAAAAGCGGATGAACACTAGCACCATGCTTCCATTAACACAAATCTCCTGAAATTGGCATAGCAACGACACGAAAATTTCGTTAGAATTAAGCCACGAATTGTTCCCGATATTTGCGCAGTTTTCCTGGTCACTTTAATGAAAGAAAGAAAAAGAGGAAAAAAGTCCGCGCAAAAATGAAGAAAATTTCTCCTGGAAAGAAAACCAACTTATTTTCAGAAAAATAGAAAACATCGATGGAATCCAGACGGATTCCAACAGGTACATCCAATTACAACCGTCAAAGTCTTAGACTTTCTCATAGTCGGAATCCAGACGATTTTGGTAGATTTCAATATGCTTCTCTAGGTGATATGATAGTCTGACAGACCAGTAGAAAAGAGATGTAGAGACAAGAGGAGTTATCTTGGAGAATCTCGCAGAACGTCTTCAGTCCAAAAAAAAAAAAAAAAAAAAAAAAAAAACAAAAGATCCTCGGAAATACTCCTAGACAGGTCGTTTTGCTTTGGGTGAACACGGAGACCGACTATGATAGCTTCTTGTACGGAGGAACCCAGACAGACCAAGCCGAACTCCGAACGACTTCGGGAGATTCGGAGGGACTCTTGCAGACAAAGACGGACAGGCCGGAGGTGTCCTGGAGATGCTGACACTAGGTCATCCTACGGGAATCTATATAAAAAGTTTTTCATGACTTGAATTTTTTATTCGCTTCAGGATGGAGACTCCGGCAGACTGACATAAACTGAAGATGTCGACACAGACACATAAACAGGAGTATGGGAGTCACAAAAAAAAAGAAGAAGAAGAAGAAGAAGAAGAAGAAGAAGAAGAAGAAGAAGAAGAAGAAGAAGAAGAAGAAGAAGAAGAAGAAGAAGAAGAAGAAGAAGAAGAAGAAGAAGAAGAAAGAAAGAAAAAAAAAGCAGGACAAGACTGAGAAACGGAAGACAAAATTATAATTATATAACTTGAGGTTACGGAAACGAAAATCTTCTTGGTAGGACTGCTGGGTCTTTCTAATGACTCAATATCAAGTAAGGCAGCGCTGCATTCACCTACCTCCTCTTCAGCATCACACCGGTGTGTTTAATAAGTTTCTTACTCCGGCTTGTGCCGCCAGGTGATTCTGTTCATATATAAAACAACATGCCCTCATTTCAGTGTAATAATGAAGTTAATGAACCCCATTATAACCTTTGACCTGCTGAAATAGTGTGACCAGTCTGTGGTTACACAACTAATCTCGAGATCCAACGCCTTTTTTCCTTCCTTCCCCTTTCCTGAAAAAAAAATCCAAAAAGCGTCCTTCTCCCCCACTTCACATTTCCTCCTCATTATTCTTCCCTTTCAAGAGTTTCCTTTTGTTTTCCCCTCTTCCTCTGATGTCTTCGGCCTAAGAACACATTGGAAACAAGAAACATAGACACATACACGCGCAGAAGAAAAGGTATATAAAAATAAAGACTACAGAAGTAAAAAAAAAAAAAAAAAAAAAAAAGTATGAACCTAGGTGACAAAAGAATTAGATAAAATATTACTAGACAAATTGATAGAAACAACAAACTTTATATTACGTGTTTAATAACAAAAGTAAGGAAAATGTAGGAAATGATAACAAGGGTTTCCACTGTCGCCATTCCAGCCAAGTTAAAGACCCGTGGATACGGAGGAAATGGGAACAAAACTCGAAGAAGACAATACGAAGAGGAAGAAATCGCCACTGCTGTACAACCAAAACACCGAAGGAGAGACAAGGCAGGCAGACCCAAAATTCCAGAGGATATTTACCAACATTAATACACATATCAGCAGCTAAAGGGAAGAAGACAGACAGCCTGAACGGCAGTAGGGTAAACGTAGGAGAAAAACGAGACAAATCAAGGGCCACATGAATAAATAAAAAACAAAGATAAAACGGCGACGGCGACGGGAATACAAAATTTCGAAAAGGGATCGGAAGAAGAAGAAGAAGAATTAGAAGAAGAAGAATTAGAAGAAGAAGAAGAATTAGAAGAAGAAGAAGAAGAATTAGAAGAAGAAGAATTAGAAGAAGAATTAGAAGAAGAAGAAGAAGAAGAAGAAGAAGAAGAAGAAGGAAAAAAAAAAAAAGTCCGGAGGGACAAAGGCTCCAAGAATGAATGATGACCTCGATTATTGCTGATATGTGAGCGAAAGATATATAATTGGCTGTGAAATACGATACGACGGGGGACAATGATCGGGCTGATTTGGTGAACCAGAAATGTGATTTGAAAGATAAGGGAGAGGAAACCTTGGAGTAAGAATGGAAAATTGAAAATGGTGGAAAATATGATTTGACAAGTGAAAGAGAGATAAAGAGAGAGAAGGAAAGGAAGAGAGGGAAGAGAGTAAGATATGAGATGAATGGGAAAATCTGAGGAACAGACAAGAACGGAGCTAGTGTGGGTGAAGTTAGTAATTTCCTTAATTCTTCCCTAAGAAACGAGAATTTGGAGAAAGAAAGAAATGAAACGATTTATTTGGAAACGCGTTACGTACAGGAAAACTGGAGGATATAAAGAATAAAAAAAAATGATAATGCATACATATATATACATATATATATATATATATATATATATATATGTGTGTGTGTGTGTGTGTGTGTGTGTGTGTGTGTGTGTGTATAAATTAATCAACCAAATAATTTATCTAAAAGAAAAAAGGGAGCATGTAAACATGAGATTTTCGTGAAATACTTCTGCTGCAGCAGCCACAACCCCGAAGGCGGAAAAAAAGAAGAAGAGGGAGAAGAGAATGAAGAGGCTGAAGAAAAAGTAGGATTAGCCGCATTAGGGCTGAGTGCAATCGTGGTCTCCTCGCCCGCCCCCTATCCATCCTGTCGGTGAAAATACACGAAAAAGAAAACGCAAAAAGAGACAGCAGACATATAGATGCAGAAAGACAGGTACTGTTGGTGAGAAAGAAAATGTGTATATGTGGGATATACGCGTGTGTGTACGTATGTGTATGTGTGTATGTGATTTTACGTACATGTGTGCAAATCGAAAGAGTGGCCTGTAGGACAATAGTAGCACGTGTAAGCGAAGCTAATGGAAGTCTGACAGCTAGATCCCTTATTGAAAGCATCTAGACTGTCGCGATAGCAATCCGCAGTGAAAACCAACACACACATACACACACACACACACACATGACTTGAAGGCGCGGTGGTAGAGTTCCCGGCGGCCACTACAGCGGTCCGGGTTCGACTCCCACCCACGGCTGAAATAATTTCAGTATCGCTGCGCTGCGGGTCGTTACTCCACCTCTCGTGTGCGGGGAGTTGTGTGCGCGTAAGGTCACATTATTACCCATACATCGGTCATATATGAGCTCTGAGCTCTCTTCCGGGAGGGGAACAGCTGTCGATCACGAGTTCAACACGTGATCCAAGACCAAGGTGAATCACACACACACACCTATCCCCACGCATGCCCGTCACCTTAATCAACTTTATACGGGGCCGAGCTGGGAACCCCACCAGCAGCCCCAGTCTTTTGATGGGAGACTTGCACTGTACCACGGTGACGCAGGATGCTGCCGGCGCCTTTACCGGGTCAATCGGCCAGCCACCCGAGCCAGGTACTCCCGACCAACTGGAGGCACGGAAAGCGGACTGCGAGCAGGACGTTCCGACTCTGGGCTGAGTCTAGGGGTATCTTTATGTTGAGTTCTCAATCACTCATATGTGCTAGTGCATTCGTGCGTGTCTGTGTTTGTTTGTGTGTGTGTGTGTGTGTGTGTGTGTGTGTGTGTGTGTGTGTGTGTGTGTGCGAGAGTGCGCGCGTGTGTGTGTGCACGTGTGTGTGTGTGTGTGTGTGTGTGCGCGCGAGAGAGAGAAAGTGCGTGTATGTGTGAGTGTATGTGTATGTCTGTGTGTATGTGTGTACCCCCGCGGATCTGCAAAAAAGAGAGCAAGAACGGTCCAATAGAGTAGTGGCTGCGGGCGGGTTGGGTTGGGTGGGGTGGGCGAGGATTAGCGCCGGGACCAACATTTTTTACTTTATGGTAGGGGAGAGTTCGGAAGAAGAGAAAGAACAGAAAAAAAGGAAAATTAAGGAAGGGGAAGTAATAGCGAGGAATGGTGGAGGAGTAGACGGACTGTAAGGGAGGAAATCTAACACAGAACATCCTCATACCACTGCCAGGACAGTGAAAACGAGAGGAATTTATTTGCTAAATTATTTTATTCAATCGTCTATTTCTATTTTCGGATATGCCGGCCAAGGCCAACGGACTGCCTGGTGAGGGTATACTAAAGAGAAATTGAAACTGGAAGGGAAGCGAGTGAATCGGGGGTACAGTCGCCACGACCGAAAGGGGACCGATGTTGGGTTGCAATGGCAAGGCACGGATGTCCACGGGAGACCTTTTTGCCTGTAATGAGGCCGCCGGGCGTAAACAAGTGAAAATAAAGAAGTGTGTGTGTGTGCGATTTTGCATAAAAGAGGAGGAGGAAGATAAGGAGGGGAGAATTAGGGTTAAATAGATCGACAGATAGATAGAGGGAGAGAGAGGGGGGGAGAGAGAGAGAGAGGGAGAGAGGGAGAGAGAGAGACAGAGAGAGAGAGAGAGAGAGAGAGGGAGAGGTGGGGGGTGAGGAATGCTGATGCAGCATCGGAAACTCCCATCCCTGATTATGACACCTTTCACCTTATTAGTGCTGCTGCTACTACTCTTATTATTGCTGGAATCCCTACGACCACAGCGACACAGCCCCCTCCTCCTTATATAGTGTGAGGAGAGAAGATGAATCCTTGCCGCTTTTTTCGACCTGATTTTATGATAGAATACCACAAGGATCTGTGTGTGTGTGTGTGTGTGTGCTTGTGTAAGTGTGTGTGTGTGTGTGTGTGTGTGTGTGTGTGTGTGTGTGTGTGTGTGTGTGTGTATGTGTGTGAAGAGGGGGGGGACATGGAATTTAGTGCAAGTATACGATTGACAGATACCAAAGTGCTGAGCAATGGACCTGTTCGAGTTACCCCGTCCGTAGGCGACGCTTTCGAAAGTGTCTTCTCTCTTAAGAAGTCGGAATGAGGTCATGGAGCTTGGCGGTGGCATCAAAGGACGGGCAACGAACCAACATTAAAAGTCGACAATACTCTTAATTGAGAAAAACAAACGAGCACGAACTACATACGCACACAACACAAACTTCATCACCAACTTTTCTTCCCTCTTACGAAGATCATCAAGTGGATGGATGAGGAGGAGATTGAGGAGGAGGAGGTGAGGAGGAGGAGGAGATGGAGGAGGAGGAGGAGGAGGAGGAGGAGGAGGAGGAGGAGGAGGAAGAAGAGGAGGAGAAGGAAGAGGATTTTCAAAAACAAACTCCTCAGCCCAGCACGTTCCTCGAAAATTCAAAATCCACCCTCCACATCGTGTGTGTGTGTATGTGTGTGTGCGTGTGTTCGAAAATGGAAATGGAATGTACACAAAGTTACTTAAGTGAATTGAATGTATATTCATTCCGTTTTTAGATGGTGCACCTAGATTGCACGTGTCAATACGCACCCGACATTAAGGAAATTAAATTCGAAACAGCCCTGCCAGGCAGAGGCGATATCTAGTAAACCTGACAATCGGGCCAGTAGTCGGGAATTCAGGAAATATTTGTAGAAAATCATTATCGGAAACGCGTTAAGCCCAGCAGGTTACGCGAGAGCGTTTGCTTTGAAAACTGATTAAGAGATCTGGAGAGAGAGAGAGAGAGAGAGAGAGAGAGAGAGAAAGAGAGAGAGAGAGAGAAGGCTTGGTTTGCCACTGAAGAACTCTGAACTCTACTTGCTTAAAAGAATGCGGTCTGACGCGTGCGCACGTACCACTGCGCTGTGAGTCGTTACTCCAATTCTCGTGGGCGGGGAGTTGGATGTGTGTGTGTGGGTGCGTGTAAGGTCACGGCATTACACATAGATCGGTCATACGTGAGCACTGAGCTCTCTTCCGGGACGGAAATAGCTGTCGATCACGAGTACAACACGTGGTCCAAGACCATGGTGAATCACATGCACGCACGAACACAAATCCCAACTTGCATATGGAGATGGAGGGGTGCTATCAATTAATTGCACGCCAGAAAATGGGATTTTTTTTCTTGTTGAAGACAAACAAAACACATTTCATTATATGCACGTTCTGGTTTTAAAGTTGTGACAAAGTAAAATTTGGCAACATCGTTAGTAAACGCTGCTGCGCATTTTGATTTCCTTTCCTAAAACCAGCGAATAGAAAGACGACCGAGGTTTGCGCCTCAGTCGTTCCAAATCGTTGCTAAGAATGTTCTCGAAGTTACGGAGACAACGTACCAGCTTTGCCGCTTGCCCGTCTGTCGACCTCGGTGAAAATTAGGTAATGACGGCATTTAGCAGTCGACCTGGATTCTTCGCGAGTTAGGTTAATTCTAAGTTCGAGTCCTTTTATAGCTCCTGTGGCTCAACTGGTAAGGTGAGGGCTTCGCATCAGGCTAGGTCTCGGTTCGATTCCCGGGGCGACTATTGGAAATAATTTGTGTGTGTGTGTTATACACCATGGTCTTGAATCACGTGTTGGACTCGTGGTCGACAACCATTTCCCTTCCGGAAGAGAATTCAGAGCTCAACTATGACCGATCTATGGGTAAAGCTGTGACCTTACACGCACTCAACTCCCCGCCCACGAGTTGGAGTAACGACTCGCAGCGAAATGATACTGAAATTATTTCAGCCCTGGGCGGGACTCGAACCAGGACCACGTAGTGGCAGCCGGGAACTCTACTATTGCTCCACGAGTATGTGTGTGTATGTGTGCGTGTCGTGTATAAGTGTGTGTGTGCGTGCGTGTGTGTGTGTGTGTGTGTGTGTGTGTGTGTGTGTGTGTGTGTGTGTGTGTGCATCAGTATATAGCTGTCACCTTCTCCATCCTCTTCTCCTCCTCCTCCATCTCCCGACCCCGCTACAACGGACACAATTCGTGATATTCTATTTCAGCATCCGCATTCATTTCATTGGTAAACTGCGAGCAATGAAAAAATACTACAATCCGATAAAGGCAGGTGCAATTTGTCAGCTTCGGTCATCACAAAAATCATATTTTTACCTTCCCTTTGAAATACTCCATTTCTCGTTCCCCAAACCCCCTTTTTTTTATTCTGTTACGAACGATTATACCTTTCTTCGTTTAATCCCATTTATTGTCTTTGTCCCTTTCTTCTTCTTCCTTCCCGTCTCTATCAATACCTCTTCATCTCCACTTCCGCGTTGGATTCTTCCTCTTGCGAATGACATAAGAACATAAGAATAAAGGAGACTGCAAGAGACCATACTAGGCAGTTCCAGCATGCGACCCACAGGGTTCCCGGCCTTCTCTCAGCTGAATAAAATCGCCCGACGACAGTCAATGATATATTAAAGGTAAGAACGATACCCGCAGTCCACGGGTGATGCTGTCTGTCCTCTTCCAGGAAGGTTATTCCGTTCCCTCGACCAGGAGATTCTGTTCAGCCTGGAAGACACAAGCACCTTCTCTTCGGCCAGGACACATTTATCCTCTCGGTTCTTCACTCACTCGTTCTCTCCTTCACCGAAAGGTCAAAACCTTTCTTGGTTCGAGAATTCTGGAGAGGCGCAGTAAAAAAAAAAAAAAAAAAAAAAAAAAAAAAAAAAAAATCCCGCCAATTTATTTAAATCACCTGAGGAGAACCCACCTCCATCGTCGGTTGCCAAGGCAACGGCGACGTGGGAAGAAACTCCAGCCAGAACTTTGAAGTTAAAAAACGGATTCATCTTTTATTACTTTTGCATTTAAGCTTATATTTTTCCACAAAAATAATAAAGTTGCTAATCCTGTGATTAGAACGGAAAACAACTATTTACATGTGGGAGTTGAATGCAGAACACTACACTAAAAGGTGTGTATTTTTGTTTGTGTTCGTTTGTGTGTGTATTTGTGTGTGTGTATACACACAAACACACACACTTTACTTACATATACTCTACAATCTCTCAAAAACTCCCAATACATATACAAAGAGCATACATTATATCTTTATCAGTTTTTCTGCATCGTGTTCTGATTCATGTTTCATCAATCTTCATCTTTATTTCTTCTCTCTCTCACTCTCTCTCTCTCTCTCTCTTAAGGTCCGCAACACCCTCCCCAAACTTTCCCTTTCACCGGCTCTAAATTCCTTCCTCCGCGTCTGACTTTGTTACCCTCGAGGAAGTCAAAGCGACGTAGCGGCTTAGAGCGATTGTTATTTCGTCCTCATGCATAACTCAGTCGGATCATGATACCTTTGCAAAAAATTACCTCGCCGCTCTTGGCCTTACAAGGTGATGCAAACAAGGTCATCATTGACTAGATAAACACCATATGAGGACGGAGCCTTTATTTGTACGACGTTTCGCATATTACAGCTTTTTCAAGTACAAGTTCAGATACAAATGCTTGAGATTAAATAAGGGGAAAGGAGGGAACGGGGAGAGAAAAAGGGGGGGGGAAGAGGAGGAGGAGGAGGAGGAGGAGGAGGAGGAGGAGGAGGAGGAGGGTGGGGGGATTGGACACTGGGAAAGGATGAGAATGCTGGCCCAAACGTCCGTGAGCGAAATGTCCACAAAGGGTGGTTTAAGTATTTAATATTTTGCTGGCCATGGGTATTAGGGGAATAATGTGAGGAAAAAAAAAATAAAAAAAATAAAAAAAAAAATAAAAAAAAAATATTAAATACTTAAACCACCCTTTGTGGACATTTCGCTCACGGACGTTTGGGCCAGCATTCTCATCCTTTCCCAGTGTCCAATCCCCCCAACCTCCTCCTCCTCCTCCTCCTCCTCTTCCTTCCCCCCCCCCTTTTTCTCTCCCCGTTCCCTCCTTTCCCCTTATTTAATCTCAAGCATTTGTATCTCAACTTGTACTTGAAAAAGCTGTAATAAGCGAAACGTCGTACAAATAAAGGCTCCGTCCTCATATGGTGTTTATCTAGTCAATCTTGTCGGCAGACTGCCACTTTTAAGCAAACAAGGTCATCGTATTTAAACAACAGGGCAGGACTCGCAGTAATGGTTATAAACTGGACAAATTTAGATTTAAAAAAGGAAATAGGCAAGAATTGGTTTACTAAAAGGGTGGTCGACGAATGGAATAAACTTAGTAACCATGTAGTAAGCGCTGAAACTATCAGTTGTTTTAAGAAACGATTAGACAACTTTATGGATGGGGATGACATGTGGTGATGGATACGGAGCTGCCGTGTGTAGGCCTTATGGTCTCTTGCAGTCTCCTTCATTCTTATGTTCTTATGTTTGTTCTTTAGCCATTATGTGTTTTCTTATTCGGCGCGCTTCCTGTTGGCCAGCTCCCAGTAATCTTACTGAAAATTATTCTAGCAAAAGTGTTACTTTCAATTGAGATATATATGCACACAAAATTCATTGAAATGCATATCCATGTGGACATACATACACACACAAACGTACTACAACATTAAAGAATATTTTATGATTGTACACATATGACTCTATAATCTGAGATGATTATCCGTATATACAGTTACGGACTAAAGCTTTGACCCGCCCAGTCTTTCATTATACAAAATTAAAAATCTCTTGTCTGACAATTTTGGTTATACCTATTCAAGGTTTTTGCAGATGTATGGGATTTGGGGAAAGCTGTTAAATGCAGTCATATAACTAATAATAAATGAAAATCATTTGCCTGTTTGATTTTCATTTATTATTAGTTATACGTCAATTTATTATTATTTACTATTCACCTGTATGTTTATTATTTAACTATACCTATGCATTTATTTATGTTTTTATTTGTTATTTACATTATTATAGTTTTTATTTATTAATTTATTATTATTATGATTTTTTTCGCATCCGACCTAGATATGGACCAAAAGGTCTCCTGTCGGCATGCTCCGCCTTTGTAATCCTTTGTCACGATTTTTTACGAGAGTAGTAGAGCCTGTGTTAAAATGAGAAATGGAGAGAGCGAGTGGTTTGAGGTAAAGGTGGGACTGTGCCAGGGATGTGTCATGTCGCCATGGATGTTCAATATGTAAATGGAAGGGGTGGTGAGGGGCGTAAAGGCAAGGATAAGGATAATGGGCAGGAAACTGGAGAGAGAGAGAGAGAGAGAGAGAGAGAGAGAGAGAGAGAGAGAGAGAGAGAGAGAGAGAGAGACAGAGGAGAGAGAGAATGGAGAAAAGGGGAGGTGGGCCAATTGTTGTTTGCTGACGACACTTCCCTTGTGGCAGGGTCAGAGGAGGGATTAGGGAAGTTAGCGACGGTGGTTGGAAAGATATCCGATAGGGGAAAGTTGAAGGTGAATGTGGGTAAACGCATGATGATGAGATGTACAAGGGTAGAGAGTGGCAGCGAGATGGAAGTAATTCTAAATGGAGAGAGGCTGTAGTAAGCGGATAGCTTAAGGTATTACAAAGGATTACAAAGGCGGAGCATGCCGACAGGAGACCTTTTGGTCCATATCTAGGTCGGATGCGAAAAAATCATAATAAATAAAAACTATAATAATATGAATAAATGAAATAAATAAATGCATAGGTATAGTTAAATAATAAACAAACAAGAAAGCGATAACGCTAGAGTGTGCTAGAGACTGATATACTGAAATTCTAAAAGAAATGCAATGTATTTGGAGTCGGATGTGGCAGGAAATGGAGGAATGGGGGTAGAATTAATTTGTAGATTGAGAGAAGCAAATAAATCCCTTGGGGGGATTAAAAAGCATTATGAGAAATAGACAACTGGGAATGGATGCAAAGAGGATATTGTATGTGCCGACGGCATTGTATGAGGGCAAAGACTTCGATTTTAAGAGAAGCAGAGAGGAAAAGTTTGAATGTGTTTGAGATGAAATGTCTGAGAAGTAAGGTGGGGATTACATGGTTGGGTAGAGAAACGAGGAATTGATGAGGAGAGCGGGAGTGGAAATAGAGATGGTAGATAGGGCTGATGAAAGATTATCTTTTGGTTTGGGCACATGGAAAGAATGAGTGATGAAAGATTAGTAAAAGAGGTATGGAAAGCAGAGGTGGAGGGTGTGGGCTTGAGGGAACGACCGAGGATGAGATGGATGGATGGATGGTGTGAAGTGGGCGCTGAGAAAGAGAGGAATGTCTGCTGAGCAAGGAAGAGAGAAGGCATGAGATAGGGATAAATGAAAGATGACTGTGCATGGATGATACTGTTATGCAATGCAGGGAAGGGTGGGGGTGGGGGCTGGGGTGCTAATGTGTGAATGATATTATGACGAAGACCAAAGGGACTTTTCCCGTATTCTCCTTTTCTGCATGAAAGGAAGGAGAGGGTGTTGTCGATTAAGTGAAGTGGCCTTGCTGTAAATGTACTGTGCCTTACTGCATTGCGTTAGACCCATGGCAGTTGGCGGATGCAGGGATGACCCGTCATCCATGAGGAGCTAAGACGGGAGTGGTGGAGGGAAGGGAGATGGGTGGGAGTAGATATGAACCTCTGACTTGGCTACCCCCCTTATAAAGTGGAAAAGCTCTTGGTATATAAATAGATCGATAGAAGAATGTACCTGTAATCTAAACACTTTATAAGAAAACGTATCACGTGTACAAGAAAATCATATTGACGTTGTGACAACTGTAGCGTGCGCAGACGTGCGAGCATTGCTGACTAGCACGATTTCTGACGCACCATCTGCTTCCGCCACAACACCTGCAAAATATTTTCTTTGTCCGACATTGTTTATTCATCAGGCGTTTTTTTTTTTCCTCCTTGGGTTTAACTCAGCATTATCCGACATTTTCTTCTCCCTTTCGATTTTTATTTCTATTTTTTATCCACCTTTCGCTTCCAAACCCACTTATCATTTCTCTTATTTCCTCCCACTCCTGTCTCCCTTTATATTAGGGAAACTCCCTTTGGCCTTTCCTCCCCAAGCCCACTCCATCCCATGCCAACCCTAATCCCTTCCAACTCCCTCTCCAACGCCCATCCTCCTCCTCCAACTCCAATTCAAACTCCCTCAGTGCCGTTCAGTGTTTCCATTGCTGCTGTAGCAGTTGACCTTTGATTACCTCAACGCTCATTTCTAAAAGGTTTCGCAGAATTCAGCGACTTGCCACTACGGGAATAATTCGTTCATGTCAACATCGAACACAAACGTGAAGGAAGACAGATGATGTATACTGTAATCTCGAAATGGATGACATCTTCCCCCACCATATCTCGAAAATATAGGAAGATATATTGGGGGGGAGGGGGGAGCAGGGAAGGAGCGATGGACGAAGGGAGTGAGTGTGTGAATGAAGGAGGGGGTGAAATGGATAGATGCAGATAAAGAGAAAGAGGCAGAGAGAGAGAGAGAGAGAGAGAGAGAGAGAGAGAAAGAGGCAGACAGAGAGAAAGAGAGAAATGTACTTACGTATGAGATTACGTAGGTACGCGTATAAATACTTTGCAATTGTCGAGAATATGCACCTCAACCGTGAAATCCAAACGTATGTCATAATAAACGCTGGCGAAATATTGGAACAATACAATATTTTTGCATCCTCTGACAGAAACAAATATATCATACATTCCATAACAGATAGTCAGGGATATGTTTGTTCTCATATCGCAGGCGCTCGATCTGTATACATATAACAATAGAAAAAAAGGAAATTGGATACCATGTACGCACACACACACACACGACTCGGTGGCGCGGTGGTAGAGTTCCCAGTCGCCACTACGGCAGTCCGGGTTCGAATCCCGCACAGGGCTGAAATAGTTTCAGTACCGCTGCGCTGCAAGTCGTTACTCCAATTCTCATGGGCAGGGAGTTGGGTGTGTGTGTGTGTGTGTGTGTGTGTGTGTGTGTGTGTGTGTGTGTAAGATCACCGCAGTACCCATAGATCGGTCATATATGAGCTCTAAGCTATCTTGCGGGAGGGAAATAGCTGTCGATCACGAGTACAACACGTGTTCCAAGACCATGGTGAATCACATGCATGCACGCATGCACGCACACACACACACACAGAACCACATTCCCCGCAGAGAAAGTCCTGGGGTTCTGAGCTCTCTTCCGGAACGGAAATAGCTGTCGATCACGAGTCCAACACGTGATCCAAGACCACACACATGTGTGTGCAAACTCTCCCTCCCGAGTGGTAAGAGCGACACACGCACATTCTGAACGGTAAATATTTCGGAACATTAACAAGTTCGGCTCTGAGCTCTCTTCCGGGACGGAAATAGCTGTCGATCACGAGCCCAACACGTGATCCAAGAACGCACACTCTGAACGGTAAATATTTCGGAACATTAAAAAGTTCGGCTCTGAGCTCTCTTCCGGGACGGAAATAGCTGTCGATCACGAGTCCAACACGTGATCCGAGAACGCACACTCTGAACGGTAAATATTTCGGAACATTAAAAAGTTCGGCTTTGAGCGCTCTCCTGATTACCGCAATAATGATACTTCACCTGAGCCGCTCATCGTATTCACATTTTGGTCCGGGATTCCTGCAATATTGTACTATGCAATCAATCCGTGCCCAATTACCTCGATGGAGGATAATCTCTTCACGGCCGATAAAGCGCTCCATAGATTAATTCTGCCTGGCACCAGACAATCTTTTTTAAGCTCTAGAATGACATTCATCATGAACTGGTTGAATATTGTGTTTTTTTTAAGTCATGACGTGTATGTATTTTTGCTGTGGCTAACTGGGTATGGATATATATATATATATATATGTATATATATATATATATATATATATATATATATACATATATATATATATACATATATATATATATATATATATATCATTATCATTTATGGGCGTCCACAGGGGGGAGACATCTGCCCCCACCTGGAATTTATGGTAAATAAAAAAAAAATGCAAGATACAAATTTGATTAAAAAAATACATATAAAATACAAAATTGATTAAAAAAAGTACATCTAAAATACAAAATTGATTAAAAAAGTACATCTAAAATACAAATTTGATTAAAAAAATACATATACAATACAAAATTAATAAAATACCGTTTACATATATCAACTGTTTATTACCATAGATTCCCTTGCGGACGCCCAAGATATCATTCAGATAATATCCGGGCCCTCGTTACGAAGTGATCGATCTTCATTCAGTCACCCGCGGTTGGTTCAGGACTTCTGGAACCCTGGTGGGTCCCCGCTCAGGCATGGGTCAACGTCAATGAGATCCGAGACGATCTTAAAAATGCCCAATCTTGCGATCTGTCAGGCATGTCTCATCAGTGGGGAAAAGGCTTGCGCGATCTTGAGAGTGCCGCGCAATTATAGGATCGTTAAATCGCGCAGCGCGATCTTAAGATTGCGCAGATCTGCAAATTGCGCGGAACACACATACTGGCCTATCCGCAGACTTAAAGGGCTGCAATTGCATCAATAAAAGAGCACAAAGGAACCTAATGGCGTCTTAGTCATGTAATTAGCTTCTGCCAGGAAACTTCATTCAGCTGAAACACCCCACAATCACACTCCCCACAGAGAAAGGTCTGAGGCAGCAATATATCAACCAGCATCTTCCAGCTGCTTTCAGTCCAGAAAACTCTATTTGGGATACCAGAGCCTAAGAAGTTTTTTTCCTCGTTATATCTAGCTGGGATATAGAAACTCTCTTCCTTCTAGGAGTATATTGCCCCCTCATAAGTTATTACGACTAATGGGGGGGGGGCAATATATATATATATATATATATATATATATATATATATATATATATATATATATATATATATATATATGAGTGCTAGGGTGGTGAGAATTTTATCGTCCATTCTTCATATTATATATATATATATATATATATATATATATATATATATATATATATATATATATATATATATATATATATATATGTGTGTGTGTGTGTGTGTGTGTGTGTGTGTGTGTGTGTATCCACCCACTAAAATACACGGCGGGCAACTGAGATCTTCCTTTCTATAGGACTTAAGTTCCACACATTCTACCTCATGCTCTCAGGCCAACACCATTTAAATTTTCTTTAAGTGGTTACAGGGGGTCCTTGATAATTTGACATAACTATTGACGCACTGCGTTGGCGACAACTGTGTATATATATATATATATATATATACATACACCACATACACAAACAGTAACAAGTGCTAAGCTCTTCGATCGTTATAAAGATGATAAACACCAGGAAATAATTAATGACGGGATTCTTCTAATTCCATCAACGCTGCTGGGATACGAGTCTCGCCCTTTTCTCCACAATATATTCAAAGCTAATTCTATTGAATTTTATCAATGGTTTTCGACAATTCAATACGACCCATCGAAAATACATTTTGATCCAGCTCCATATAGGTCGTCGACAGATGTTATACATAGTGGGATAAGGGGTAAAGGGAACACGGGCTGAGGGGAATACTTTTATTTCTAACTAGTTTCGCCTGACTGGCTTATTCAGAGGAACGAAGAAGCCACTCAAGCGAAACTAGTTAGGAATAAAAGTATTTCCCTCAGCCCGTGTTCCCTTGACCCCTTATCCGCGTTCGTCACAATGTTCACACACTATACATAGTGTCTACGCATACACACCTATCCGTTCATACACAATGCGAGTATGTACTCGCAAGTATACATAGCTTCCACACACAGCCTTTCGAGTGGCCAAGCATATATAAATTGAACGTTTCATCAAGAGCTTACTACTGTATTTACACTTGAGCTAGCGGCGGAAGCAAACAAGGACAAAATCAGCGACATCGTGCTTTTCGTACGAGTAAACAGTAAATATCGACTCTAAAACATTTGTTTACGTTGGTGCTCGAAAGTTTGCGAGGACAGATCGAGGACTCGTCTTCCCGGTGGGGTCAATCAACACATGTGGGAATGGATGGGCCTCTGATAATAATTATCTTATATTATTTGTTTTTGTTTTGTTATCTTTTGTCTGTCTGATTTTCATTTATTGTTAGTTATTTGCCAATTTATTATTATTTACTATTTACCTGTTTGTTTATTATTTAACTATACCTATACATCTATTTATGTATTTTATTTGTTATTTACATTATCATAGTTTTTATTTATTATTTTATTATTAATATGATTTTTTTTCGCATCCGACCTAGATATGGATCAAAAGGTCTCCTGTCGGTATGCTCCGCCTTTGTAATCCTTTGTAATGACCAGGTTCTTCTCCTCCAGATCTTTCTTTGGGTCCTCTGCCTCCTCTTTCCCATTATTCCACTGAAGGTTACAAAGGATTTTACAAAGGATTTACAAAGGCGGAGCATGGAGACCTTTTGGTCCATATCTAGGTCGGATATAATAATGATAAACAAATAAATTAATAAATAAAAACTATAATAATGTAAATAACAAATAAAATAAACAAATGCATAGGTAAATAAAATAAATAAATGCATAGGTAAATAAAATAAATAAAAAATATCCATGAACAAAACACTTCATTCAAAAACTGAGGCATGCTTTTTTTCAGGCCGACGTTGGGTCGCCTACCCACCTGGCCGGGGTGTGGAGGTCACCTACTCATGAGTTCGACACGGTATCCACTGGGCTATTTTGATTTGTTCCAGAGTATCTTTTTTTAATTCTCAATTTTTTTTCCATTGCTCTTAGTCTTCTTTCACGCCCTCTTCTGATCTTGCTCCTCCCCCTCCCCCCATTCCAACTTGTTCCTGACATTTCGACACGTTTCTGATACTTTTTTTTTGTTCAAAAATTAATTTCTTTCCAGTAATCTCACTTCCTCTTCTTTATTCTATTCCCTTGACCGATGCTCTCTCACCTCTTCACCCCCAAGCCATTCTGCTTCGTGTTTGTCCCTCGTTTTCCTATTTGTTCTTCTCCCTCTCTCCTTCCATTTATCAACGCCTTGTTTCAACTTCCGACAGGACCCGTGACATTTCCCCTAACTCTCGTTTCGCCGAATCTTTGTATTATTATTTTTCCTAGATCTTGTTCTTGTTCTTGTCATCGGCCTCGACATCGTCCCTCTCATGTGTTCACGCCTCCCCACGACATATGACTCCTCCAACCCACGCTTCCTCACATTTGACTCTCAACTCAAGCTTCCCAACGACATTTGACCCCCCAACCCGCGCTTCCCCACGACATTTGACTCCCCAACCCACGCTTCCCCACATCTGACTCTCCTAACCCACGCTTCCGAACGACATTTGACTCCCCCAATCCGCGCTTCCCCACGACATTTGACTCCCTCAACCCACTCTTCCCCACATTTGGCTCTCCAACCCACGCTTCCCCACGACATTTGACTCCCCCAACCCACGCTTCCCCACATTTGACTCCCCCAATCCACGCTTCCCAACGACATTTGACTTCCCCAACCCACGCTTCCCGCGACATTTGACTCCCCAACCCACGCTTCCCCATGACATTTGGCTCCCCAACCCACTCTTCCTCACGACATTTGACTTCCCCACGACATTTGACTCCCTCAACCCACGCTTCCCCACGACATTTGACTCCCCCAGCCCACGCTATTTGACTCCCCCAACCCAAGCTTCCCCACGACATTTGACTCTCCCAACCCACACTTCCCCATGACATTTGCCTTCCCAACCAACTCTTCCTCACGACATTTGACTCCCTCAATCCATGCTTCCCCCATGACATTTGACTCCCCCAACACACGCTTCCTCGCGACATTTGACTCCCCCACGACATTTGACTCTCCCAACCCATGATTCTCCACAACATTTGACTCCCCAACCCACGCTTCCTCACGACATTTGAGTTCCTCAACCCACCCTTCCCCACGACATTTGAGTCCCTCAACCCACACTTCCCCACGATATTTGATTTCCTCAACCCACGCTACCCCACGGCATTGGACTCCCCAACCCACGTTTCCCCACGACATTTGACTCCCCCAACGCACCCGTCCTTCTGTTCCTGACTAATCTGCTCACCCCAAATACATCAATCATTTCCCGGTCACCGACCCTTACCACAAGCACTGCCCCAACTACAGCCGCCACCACAATCACTAATCACCACTACAACAATTAATGGTCAAATACCACCACCTCCGCAACTACTACTGAAAAACCGTTACGAGACATTTGCACACTTGACAAATGGTCCATTCATCGTGATTTTTCAGATTAACTGTCAAAGGAATCTCAATATTGTCGTATAAAAATAATGATACAAAAGTCTCTAAATGTTATGTATCACAACTGCCGAGGACACTTATCATTATCACTTGCCTGCTTAAGCAACAACAAGAGATGTCATAGGGAGGTACCACTACCCCTCGGTATTGGAAAACATTTGGCAAACTTACCTTTCCTCCCCCGTCTTCTCTTTTTCTGCATGAAAGGACGGAGAGGGTGGGTCGACGATCAAATGAAGCGGCCTTGCTATGGATGTGCTGTGTCTTGCTACATTGCTTCTGACTCAGGGCAGTAGGCGAGATGCAAGGAAGACCCCGTCATCCAGGAGGAGCCAAGATAAGAGGGAGGGAAGGGGTGAATGGGAGTGGAGTATGTGGGGATGGAATGGGTGGGAGTGATTTTATGCCTTTGTTTTTGGCTACCCCTTTGTAAGGGGGAAAAAAAGCATTTGGTGTATGTATACATGTATGTACTCCTGCGTTGCTATTAATCCAAACAAGTTCAGAGCGACGAAGGAAATTTTCGTTCGTCTCAATATTCGGGTGGTACGGAGAGGACTGTTCACACAAAACTCTCGACTTCGTAAATCACCTGGACTTTGTGTCACTCACCACTCAAAAGAGAGCGATAACGCTAGAGTGTGCTAGAGACTGATATACTGAAATGAATGCATGCACAAGAGAAAAATAGAAATTTATGAAAAAGGAAAAAAAAATAATTTAATAAGATTGGCGCTCTATGAACCAGAGGGAGCTTATAGACCACATACGTTCTTGAAGTGGTAAGGAGGGTCTTCCCAGGAGGAAGTTGGAATGGAGTGTTGGAGAGGGGATGGCAGAGGGCGGCTAAGCTGAAAGGATCCTGTGTAGGAGGTAAGAGAACGGTCGAGTTGGAGGAGGGAAGGGGACAAGTTGAGCTCCCGACAACGAGATTTATGTGGAAGCAAGTCAGAGAGGCGGGAGAGGGAGGGGGGGGGGACGAAGGTATTTGAGGAGGAGGAGGAAAGGAGGAGCAAAAAATGAGGAAGGTATGGTAAACTGAGGTAAAGAACAATAAAATGAATATGAAGGAAGTGAGAGAAGGGAGGGCATACAAGAGGGGCTGAACGAAATGCCGTCAAATAGGTAAGTAGGTAGGTATTTGGGTAGGTGGATAGGTAGGCAGCTAGGCAAACAGTCACAGAAAAACGCATTGATAACCAAACAAACGAGCTCACACACACACACGCGCGCGCGCGCACACCCACCACCTACACAGAAAGACAGATAGAGAGAGGGAGGAAGAGAAGGAGAGGAAGAGAGAAAGAAAGAGAGGGGAGAGACACGCACATACGGAGAAAAGAGAAAGAGAGGGAGGAGGGAAAAGAGAGAGAGGGGGAGAGACACACGCACACACAGACAGAAAGAGAAAGAGAGAAGGGGAGGGCAGTAGTATAATATAACAAAAATACTGGGGCAGATGGATGACTTAAAGGAATATGAACTAGCATGAAGAAAGTATGAAGCCCTTCAAAACGATGTTCATGGATTTTGTTCTGGTTAGCGCCAGACCATTCTGTTCAGCTGGGGCAATGATTCAATAACCGAAAGGTTTGTAAAGAAAGACAAAAAAAAAAAAAGGAGGGGGGGGCAGTGAAATTAGGAAGGCACGAAAGGAGGGGAAGTGGAGTGTGCAAGTTTTGCAGAAACATTTTCGTCGCATATTCCTTTTTCCCTGCAGGACAAAATGAAAGCTAAAAAATGGAAAATATTTCGTGGAAGAAGGCGAGAGCAAAATTTGTACGCTTATGAGCAGTAGAAAAGACATGATTCTCAAGTAATGCAATGAAGAAATTTGTCCAAAGTAGACGCTCGTTTTTTCTTTTTTTATGTAAAAAAAAACATACACACACACATTTCTCATTCTGGATTCCTTAGGAAATAACATGGTGTCACTTTTGGGGTTATCTTATTGCCTAATCTGATAGCTTCCCTGTGCAATATATTACAATAGGATCCCATATTTCCTTAAACAAGTGCCACACAAAGCTCATACTCACTACCTCTCCAAACTCATTCAATCAATGAACTTGTTTACTGTGATACAACTTCATAGTTCGGGGTCACGTGCGCGAGACGAGAGCGAGGTTGTCTGTCCACACTGCACAAATTAGGAAGGCTGGACACTGCACATATTAAGAAGACCGGATTCGTCCGCTGGATGGATGGTAACCAACAATCCCAGAGCGGTCGGTGACTCAGACGTTGGGCTCTCTGAACGAATAAACCTTGGAAACTCTTAAGATTATATCATCTCAATGTTATTAAACGAGTTGAACCTGGCATTTCCCCCCGCGGTTCCCGCTGTGACGCGGTCAGCAGAGGGAACGGAATGGGAGGGGAGAGGAAGAATAAAGGGGAGTGAAGAGCGAGGAGGACATGATGAATGTTGGGAGTGTGAATAAGACAATTATATCAAGTTTGATCAACTGATTGATGGCAGTGTTGCATATTTCATTCGTGGCCAGGACCTGTGATAAATGAATTCGCCCGTTACAAGACAGAACAGACTCGACTGGGCAGTTCACTGTGGTCGAACGTTGAAATCTACACAAGAAACATTACGTTGAAAAGATTAAGACTTTTGTAGTCCTGCAAACCGTTTCGGGAAATCTTGAAAGTCTTGTATCCAAGAAGGGGCAATGAAATTGTTTTTCCTTAGTTTCCATTATGTGATTTTACTTTTCCGGACATTTGTGCCGTAACAGTTGAGAATAAAACTTTCATATTAAAAACAAAGTACCAAGTTCCAGAAATTCCAGTATACACACACACACACACACATACAAACACACGCGCACATAAATTCATACACACATACATAAACTCACACACACACACATAAACTCATACACACACACACTCACACATAAACTCATACACACACACACTCACATAAACTCATACACACACTCGCACACACACATAAACTCATACACACACACGCATTCTCTCTCACACACACATAAACGCACGTATGCAAAGTCCACTAGGAACAGGAAAAACACACGGAGTCCAAGCGCTTTCGTGATATATTCACATTATCAAGGAGAACAGAAAAGTGAGTACAAAAAAGTGGATATACAGAATATAAATAGGACAAGAGAGACATTTACCCTCCTCTCCGAAGCCTGAAAGCTCAGGTTGGGTCACTCGGCGAGGTCGTGGAAAAACACACACAAACACCCATGCACACAAACAAACAAAGACGGACAGCAGAAAAACAGACAGTGTCGATACCTAAAATTCTCAGTGCGGGACTGGAGTGGACCTGTGAGTAACCACTCAATTTCCTTCGCCATTCCATCCCACACCAGCGGCGCCGCGCTAACGAAAACGTTGCTGGAAACAATGTTGGGAACGTTTTGCACATAGGCTGTTCGTATTGCCGACAAGGGCGAAAAGAATAGAAATAGATACTGCGTTTTCTGTAGGACAATAGATTTACTTTAACGTTCCCGATGAATATAATATTCCTAGACCATTAGTACTTATTGGACACTCGAATGCATTCGCTGAGGAGAGAAAAAAAAAAAAAAAAAAAATCAGAGCTACTTTGTCCGGACAACTTTCCAGGAGAGAATCACATCAAGGTCCAGTGAGACCCAAATAAAAACAATTCCTTCACCCACCCACCCATCCCTACCCTTCACCGAATAGAATCGCATGGCACCAGCTGGGACAAACTTAAGTGACAACCCCATCCTGGGTGCAAATGGGTTAACAGAAACACTGTCTGCACCGAAGAAGAACGGAAGCCCCCACACTCCCGTTGCTGGAAACCTAATTAGTTGTGGAATTCGATGAGGGGGGGGGGAGGTAGCTAATGGCAATGTCGTTGTGGTGGAGATGCCCGTGAGGTTTCTTTGGTGGTTAAGGAAATGGTGGTGTTGAGCTGCTGGTGGTGAGGGTGATGGTTAAGGTGGTTGTTGTTGTTGTTGTAGTGATGGTGGTGTTGTGGTGGTGGTGATAGTGGAAGCGGTGGATATCTATGTACTGGAAATCACCTTTCCTGGTTGGCGTTGCTTGTGGTTGTTGAGGTCGATCGTGGTGGTGGAAAGAAGGTGTCAGGATGTGTGACAGAAACCCATTGTGTAACCAAAATCTATGAAGACTTTAACTGTACAAGCTGGTCGTCTAAAAGCTGCTTCGGCATATGGATACTTCATCCATTCCCGCAGGAGAAATTATTCATACAGCAAAGCGGATGGTTAAATAGTGTTGCAGGGCCGAGCTAAACAGACATGTTATGGAACTCCCACGAATGTCCTTCTCGTTGACTCCAATCAACCTTTGCCACCACCACCATAGCCACATATATTATGAATAGAAGTGGCCCAAGAACGGAACCCTGAAGAACTCCACTCGTAACATTTTTTCATCAAGAAATTTTACCATTTAGAACAGCTCTCTTTTTACGATCGTCCTACTTAATACGCTACCACTTATATTTCGTTCGCAGTGGTATCAAAAGCCTTCTCGAAGTCCAGGTACATTAAATCTATTTCGTTTCTTTTGCCATAGTTTGGGATGACTGTATTGTCGAATTGGAGTACGTTAGTCACGCCACATGAATCCACCACTCTCCCCTTTCTGTATGGATTCTCCCTTCCCTTGAACGACTCCTGATCTTCATGGATCCTCTCCATCCCTAAATTTCAGTGTCACTCCCAACACAGAACACTTTATTACTTGGAAGACATTACCGTCTTCACAGTCACATCTCTGATTTCAACGGGACTTGCGGAAGCGCGCATTTGGGCCCCACTTGCTCTCATCGTCTATTCTCGCTTGCCCTTACTCATTCGCAAACTTGAGCTCGTTCACTTCCTGACTCCTTAAACAGCTCTACAAGACGCCAGCAGTTTGATGACGGTGGTGATGGTAATGGCGATGATGAAGATGATGGTGCTTCATGAATGATTTTAATTTCGTGTATCATTACAATCCATGTGCCAGTCTCATGTACAGTATGTAGATGTGCGGTATAATGAAATAGTGTCGAGTAGTGTGGTAGGATTTGGTATGGTATAATGTGGTTTGGAGTGTCATGTGAAATGGTTGTATTATGTGGTCTATCAAATAATGTGTTAGTACGTGATATACGACGTGTGCGGGTTGTGAATTTTGCCCCTTGGGTCGTTCATCCTTATGCGTTAAAGTTTATCTACCTGTGTACCAAAAGCCTTTTGCCCCTTATAAGGAAGAGCAAAGTCAAAGGCACGCATCCACTCCCACCCACCACCCTTCCCCACCTCTCATATTAGCTCCTCGTGCATTATTAGTTATGTCAATTTATCATTATTTACTATTTACCTATTTGTTTATTATTTGACTATACCTTTGCATTTATTTGTGTACTTTATTTATCATTTACATCATCATAGTTTTTATTTGTTCATTTATTATTATGATTTTTTCGCATCCGACATAGATATGGACCAAAAGGTCTCCTGTCGGCATGCTCAGCCTTTGTAATCCTTTGATAGGACGGTGCCCCTTACAGATGACTTTGTAGCCTGGAATTCAATGAACCGCATAACGACGCCCTAACCATCTGTCGTTACTCTTTGAGGAAAAAGAGAAAAAAACAATGGCTCTTCAGTCAAGCTAAACCTGTGTAAAGACTGCATGGCTGATCAATGTTGCTACGGCGTCATGCACGGAATCACAGTTTTAAATCCGAAGAGGATCCACTCCCTTAATGAATACGTAATATCAGATAAAGATCAAATAAACGCGTCGACTCGTGCATAAAATATCTGCGAGGCATTTTTGGGAAAACCTCCGAGGTAATTGCAATTCGCGAGATAAAAGCTGCGGAAATAAAGCAAAATTAATCGCAAAGTGTCCAATGGCAGGTCGGCACACAAAGTACTCCTGTGGCAAATTGTGCGCAGTGTTGTTATCTGATCTAGAACGATATATAATTTATCTTTCTGGCCAAACAGAACGCAAGAGGTTTTCAGCATCACAGCCGCACCTTGAATCTGTCGGGGTCAGGACTCGAACCAGGCACTGGGGGAATACTGGTTCACCTCTGAGCTCACTGAAACACGAAGCAATTTTCTGTTTATGGTTAATACAACGGTAATGTATCCTGATGTCAGACATGAGCATGATTATATCAATTTATTATGATTTGATTTTGATTATAGTCTGGAATAATTTTTTATTATGATTAAATTGTGATTATTTGTTTTATTTTGATTGTGATTAAATTGTGATTATTTGTTTTATTTCTATTGTGATTAAATTGTGATTATTTGTTTTTAATTTTTCTGTCCCGGGTCAGAAGCGGCACTGCTTCTGACCCGGGGCAGTGGACAAGGTGCAGGGATGACCCGTCATCCAGGAGGTGCTAAGATAAGAGGGAGGGTGGAGGGGTGTGGAGTGTATTCAGGGATGGAATGGGTGGGAATGATTTTATGCCTTTTCCTTTTTGGCTACCTCCCTTGTAAGGGGGAAAAAGCCTTGATATATGTATGTATGTATGTATGTAATTTTTCTGATTATGAATTTATTATGATTATTTCAGTTTCGCTATTTTTGATAGCGATTTTTCTTTTTGTGTATGATTATGCTTATATACACATTTTTCTGTGGTTATCTATAAAAACTATTAGCAATGATTAAGTACAATGCCTAGATAGGTAGCGAACTACATCTATAAGTGCACAGTTCCATATTTTAGCACAGTAACATTGTTACTGCTGTTCCATCGGGTTGCATTTTTGGCCTGAGATCTGAATTCACCTTCGAGATTGTCAGATGCCACTGCAGAATGATGAATGTGTGATGCTAGATGTGAGGCTTTTCCAGTAAATCCTGATACAGGCCCTGCTTCCTCGAGACCATTTTTTGCAGTGTTTTGTGAATTATCAAAAAAATATCTGACATTCTCAGGCAATAACTCCAGGAACTTCTCATTATTATCAGAAATGCCAAGGGTGTCATCCTCCTCTTTACTTTTGTAGTGTTCTGTAGTGTAGTTACCCCTGTAAGACTCGTGATCGTCTTGACCGCCAAACACAGGATACACTATAGTCACCCCTTAGAACATGCGTTCGACTAATTTTAATTAATATAGATAACAATATTCATTATAGCAACTTTATTTATCTTGTAAGTAAAATAAAACATATCCCTCTGAATCCTGTAAAAAGGATATTTATGTATTATACTTTCACTGTCTTGATTAGTGTCCGCACCGTCCAGACCGGGAAGTGTCACAAATTATTTAAGCATATTCCAGACACTGTTGGTTACAATAGCACAAATCTTTGTGTTTCTAGATTGAATATAGTGATGGTTTCGGTGAATGTGACATAATTTTTTTTTAGCAGTGTGGGGTCATTTGAATCTTCTGCAGGCCAACATTGTTGATTGGAGTTGGAAATTATCAATCTAATGACATTTGATCCCAATATACGACCGTATCTGCCTGTTTGTCCAAAGGTCAACTGTAACACAGACATAACCAACAGAACGAACTTTCTTATTGAGATGTTTTTGTAGTTCTTGAGTTTGCAAAGGAAGAATCTTACTGATGAGCTCCTCGCAGCTTGGGATACTGTAGCCGGCCTGGCCCTTGTTAGAAAGAGCTTAAAAGTTAGGATCCTACAACTCTTGAAAGAGATTGGAGAGAGCTAGCAATTAAGGAAAGGAGTAACTTGTCCATATCCTTTTGGCGGGGATCATTGTTGCTCCAGCAGCGTGATCATGTACAAACGTGTTTACCTTACATAGTCAGCAGCATATGCATGTATAAACGTGATGGATCATACCGTACTACAATACACATATACACAGTCACTCACACACACACACACGACTCGGTGGAGCGGTTGGTAGAGCACTGGACTGGGAAGTACGGTGGTGCTCGCAGTACCTGGTTCGAATCCTGCCCAGGGCCGAAATTATTTCGGTATCGTTGTGCTTCGGGTCGTTACTCTGACTCTCGTGGGCGGAGAGTTGGGTGTGTGTGTGTGTGAAAGGTCATAGATCGGTCATACGAGCTCTGAGCTCTCTTCCGGGAGGGAAATAGCTGTCGATCACGAGTCCAACACGTGATCCAAAGACCAAGGTGAATACAATGATATACAGTTCCACGGTTGATACACTGAAAAATGTTTAAATATGTTACCCCGTGGCTGTGCGTTCCCACACCATCCTGGCAGGAACAATCTTTACAAGGACTGCATTTCAAGCATGCTGAAACATGTATAGGCTTTGTGTGCATTTAACTGATACTCGCATATCATAGGAGGCAAGTAAAACTGTGTTAAGCTTTTAAAACACACTTGCGCTTGAATGTGAAGTTCTTCATGGAAATTACAAATAAATAAAATCACAGTAATCACATTTTGATAATTTAATATTATAAGAAAAATATGATTATGATTATCACCGCAGAGTAATATTTGATTATGATTACACGAGCTAACTAGTTTTTTTTATTATGATTTGGCTATGATTACGTAATCAGAGCCATGGATCCTTTTTTTATTTAGAAACCATAATCATGCCCATGTCTGCCTAATGTCAGAATTTTCTGGGAGAGATTAGGTTAAAAATCTATGGAAGCGGTTCTCCCTTTGCTACGAACGGTTCCACGAATGCACTCTGTAGGGCCGATAGCCGTCACTCTTCCATTCTTGCTTATCTAAACTACATTTCCCTTCTGCAGTTTTATATCGCTTCCCATTTTAGGTCCATTGTCATTCCCATTTCGTTTCTCTGTCGCCGCTTCCCTTTCTTTGTCTATTCCGTGCCATCTTCTTGCTGATTTTAATAAAGGATTACAAAGGCGGAGCATGTCGACAGGAGATCTTTTGGTCCATATTTAGGTCGGAAGCGAAAAAAATAATGATAAATTAATAAATAAAACTATAATAATGTAAATAACAAATAAAATACATAAACAAACGCATAGGTATGGTTAAATAAAAAACAAGCAGGTAAATAGTAAATGATAATAAATTGACATATAACTAACGCGCGCGCGGGTGTGCACGGGTTCAAGGACATCTGCCCCAGACAATTGCCCACTGGACAACTGCCACATACGACAACTACCCCCTAACCCATTACAACAAATAACAATTAACCTAATTAAGATTGTTTAACACAAATAGACTGTAGGTATGGCTATAGAGGAAATAAATACTAATAGAATTACATATAGCTTCATTTTCATTAAGGAAACCAGCACAGATAAACTGTATTTACGGCCATTAAATTATTGAATACCTAGTATGATTCATATATTCAGTTAATCTCTCTTCTACTTTAATTTTTCACTTCTATTTATAATTAGTTAATTATTATTGTTATCACAATGTACAGTTGATTCTTCGTATTAGTTCCTCCTCTTTGTTATCATCTTTTTTAATGGGAACGTATCTCATGCCGTGAGTCACTGAGTTTATGAATACTTAGTATGATTGATATTTCTAATTAGTTTTTTATCCTCTTTTGACTATCATCATTTTCTATTTCATATAATTATATATCATAATTAAGTCTCCATAGTAGTACAAATTTGGATTTGATTTTCCCAATGATAGTATGAAGACGTCCCAACAAGTGGAGAATGGAGCTGGTTGACTGTGGGTGCGCCGTGTTTGCATCTATTGACTTCTACCGCAACATTGCTAATTTTCATGAATTTTTCAGGGTCATCCGCTTGTCCCACGACATTTTGAAAAATATGGACGTTTCGGCCTTATGAAATTGTCGACTCCGGACGTTTCGGCCTTATGAAATTGTCGACTCCGGACGTTTCGGCCTTATGGAATTGTCGACTCCGGACGTTTCGGCCTTATGGAATTGTCGACTCCGGACGTTTCGGCCTTATGAAATTGTCGACTCCGGACGTTTCGGCCTTATGGAATTGTCGACTCCGGACGTTTCGGCCTTATGAAATTGTCGACTCCGGACGTTTCGGCCTTATGGAATTGTCGACTCCGGAAGTTTCGGCTCCATGTATAATTACCGTTTTTAAATGATGTCTTATTTCAACTTATTTAGCTTTTAAAAAGGAAATTTTGTTTTATCAATTTATCATAGACAAAGATATTGTGACTTCACAAGGGAATTTCAAAAGTATCTTACCAAAAAATTATATTATGAATGCATAACCCTTACTGGAATCTATGTATATTTTCACCACCAAGAAAAATGGCTTCCCAATTTTGGTTCAGTCAAATATGAAATGTATGAGAACATTATTTTACTGTCTATTCTAAGCGGAAGAAAACGAGTAATGTTATTCCAGAGGTTATGTCACTTTTGACCTGAGGTCAACCGCTCACCTATGTGCTAGGAAGGTCCCCCAGTTGGGAGACCTGACCTTGATATACAAGTTTATCGGTGATGAACTGTGGTTTTGATTTAGAATATTTGCTCACAATAATTGCAAGATGTTATATTCTTATTGTAATCTTTTTTACTACACGGTTGGCAAAGTTGTTTCTACCTACTTCCAAATTGAATCTATTTCCGGACAGTTTGAGACCATTGTTTCTTGTCTGATTCTCATTCAATGTGAAAATTTTGGCACTTTTGATGTCAATTCCCTTTTAGAATTTTAAAGACCTGTATCAAGTCACCTCCGAGTCTACGGTTTTTTTTTAGAGAAAACAGATTCATATGTTTTAGTCGATTTTCGTATGATTTATTTTTTATCTTTGGAATCAGGTTTGTGGCTCGCCATTGTACTTTTTCCAGTCTGTCAATGACTTTAATAACTGTGTTATTGATTTGGGAGAAGTCTATATGTTTTCTTGGTTAGTAATGAAAATGATATACCAAATGTTTTTTTATGTTATGCTATAACGCAAAATGATTGATTTATCAGGTGTTTGATTGGGTGTATAAAAATGTGGCCGAAATGTCCGGGGCGACAGTTTTGTGAGGACAAAACATCCGGCATTTAAATGCAACACCGGCTAGGAGGACAGTGGCTTTGCAGCTACCCACGCCAGAGGTTCACAAATGGATACAAAGGAACCAAAACCTTTGTGTGGCGACACAAACCGTATGCTAACACTTACATCCTTTTTTCGATATATGAATCAGATGCAATAAATGCGCAACACAAAGGAATGGCACACGACTGAGGCTAACTGTGATACAGACATACACTGAAAATATACAATTTTTGAAATATAACAACAGTCTATTTTAAGCACGTAATGTGCTATGAGTTGTTAATTATAAATGGTGTTTGTTTACTAGCGACCGGGTGTTCAGGGGCCTTATCAGTGGTGATAAAGTAACGTGAAAGGATGACTTTTCGTTGCTGGTTTGCAACCTCGCTAGCCAGCTTGAAGATGATATCTTAAACGTAGGGCGTCATCACTCTACATATGATTTTAGGGACAGTTTCCAAAAGGGGGCCCACCTGACACCGCGCACATGATACGTGCGATATGCTGGGGGTTGAAAGGGAATGTTTGACTTTAGTCCTTGGGAACGTCAGCACTGGGATAGGGTGGGGTCAGATGAGCGCGGCTGAACAGCGCTGCTCTCCACCCCTGCGACTTACCCTGTGGTAAGCATGGTTTGAAGCACTTTCTCCATGTTGTTGGTCACTGTATACGGTGGTTAACTGCATCCTCGTTTCTATTAGAATTATTCAATGGGTCGACATCGGTACACAGGAGGACTTCGCATTACGTCACTCCCCTAAACCTAGTGGGGTTTGGTCAATAAGCACCTCAGGCAGCTACGAAGAGCCTTTGTCACACCGAATGTGGTCATGAAGACACGCCTGTCCTCCATGGCTGTGTATGCATATGTGTGTGTGTGTGTGTGTGTGTCACCACGATCATACGATTCATCACGCGTTAGACATGTGATCGACAGGTATCATATACCCTGATCGGAACTCAGATCTCATATATGGCACGATCTATGAGTGATGCTATAACCATTACACACGCGCGCACGCACAACTTGCCCACAAGAGAGGGAATGTAGGCTCGCAGTGCAACGATGCTGATTTTTTTAAGCCCTGGACGGGGATCGCAGAGTGAGTGGTTGAGAACGGTACCACTGCACTATCGAGCCAGTGTGTATGTGTGCGTGCACACTTGACTGCGTGCACCCACACGTATCAGTTCCCTCTGTATTATATATGTGTGCTCGTGCACTCGACTGCACGTATCAGTTCCCTCCTCATTGCTCCGCGCCTGTTGCAGCCTGCAATTATCCAGAATACCTAACAAGGTAACGTCACTCCGCACCTGATTTCACTCCGGTTATTGTTCAGACACTGTTTCGCTTACTCTCTCTCTCTCTCTCTTTATCTTCTGCGATTTCTTTCCTTCCTGCAGAGGCTGGTTATATACCTGCACATTTGTTGGGACATAAATGTACCTTCGGGCAAGAATGACCACGCATGATGGCGATAGACATAACACTCGTTTTTGTCCAGTTGCACTGTGCACATCATGTCGCTCTATACGTCTTCTCGGAATCCACCTCCCGCGGTCAACTCCTTCTCTTCACACTGCTGGGGAGTGACTGGGGTGGGATATGAAGAGGTGAGGAATGCTCCTAATCTTGTATCACGAATTCATATGCATTGATTTCAGCCTCCAACTCCAAGACTCCTGCCCACCTCCTAAGTCACGACCCCACGAAATAAATTTCCCTAAGAATCACCCGGTGGCAGTAGCCCTATTTTATACACAACTATCTTTTCATTTTCATACAGACATCTATTCCCCTCCAAGTGTCGATTTCCCTCGAGCGGGTGATCTGTCCTAGGTAGTCGATAGTCCATATGCCTTGCCAGCTTACAACATATACAAATCTTCCTTTAACATTAATCTCTCCATCCCGTTAGACGTGACCCAGTATTGTATTTTCATTCCCATACTGTTCCCCCTTCCCTCCCCCTGTCCCCACCCTCTCTCTCATTTTCTTTGGTGTTCATGTGGACACACAGTCACACAATTTACCTTCTTTGTCATGTCCCTTTTCTTCCATAATTTCTCCCGTTTTCTTAAACAGCCAACCTATTTGGTTTCTTTCCTCTCTTCCTCTCCATTCCTCACTATCTCCCCATTTTTACTTATTCTTGTCCTTCTTCAATCCTTCTTCAATATTTATACATATTCAACCAATACATATTCATATCTCGATTGCCATCATATCACTTCTACACGACAAGACATTGTCTCGCAACACAAAACGTCGGTTTTCAAAAAAACGAAATAGCCGCGAGGATTAAATTACAAATATGTCGAGGGGTTCTTCAGAAAGAGAAGACAGTTCGGGGTAAAAGATACAGAAAAATGGCTAATCGGAAGAACAAGGAACAGACACAGGGGAGGTTAAATGAAATGAAATGAAATGTGAAGGAGGACAAAAGGAAATTGGGAACACGGTGTAGAATACGGGTAGCAAAGACTATAGCGTGGAGGACATTTTTTGTAAAGTAGGGAGTGGAGAAAGGAGAAGAGTAAAAAGAGGAAGAGGGATGCGAGGAAGGGAAGGAAGACGAGGGGAATGTTGAGGAAGAGCAGTAGGAGGGGGAGGAGGAAGACGAGGGGAATGCGGAGGAAGAGCAATAGGAGGGGGGAGAAAGAAGAGGAAAAAAGAGCAGAGTTAGAATGAGCAAGAGAAAGAAGTGTATCTGAAAAATCGGAGTGAGAGGAGTGGTGGAGGAAGTGGAAAAAGAGTAGGAGGAGGAAGTGGAAGAAGAGTAGGAGGAGGAAGAGAAGGAGGAGGAAGTTGAAGAAGAGTAGGAGGAGAAGGACAAAGAAGTGGAAGAAGAGTAGGAGAAAGAGGAGGAAGAGAAGGGGAAGGAAGTGGAAGAACAGTAGGAGGAGGAGGAAGTGTGTAAGTGGGATAGCAACGGGAACAGGAAGAAACAACAGGCCACAAATAAAGAACTAAAGAGAAGGAAAATCATGATGGTCTATCAGGTGAAAGAGAGGGGAACAAAACGGACTGGACGAGAGTAAAGGGCAATAGGTGAAGTTGAAATGGGTTTATAGGAGATAACAGGAAGAAGGAGGCGCTGGAGGGGAGAGCATAGCAATCGAGGAAGGGGAGGGGAGAAGGGGGAAGTGACACTGTTAGAGGTTACGCTACAAGTGGGACAGGAAAGAGGAAAGGAATCAAGTGCAAAAGGAAACGTAGTGAGAAGGGGAGGGTATGAAACGGGGAGAGGGAAAGGAGTGGAGGTGGAGGGGAACCAATAGCAGCAGCAGGATTGTGATCCGGAGCAGGGGGTGAGGCAGGAGGGGAGGAGAATGAGTGATCTGGGGCTAGAGCATGGGGAGAAGGATTGATCTGGGGCTAGAGCATGGGTAGGAGAAGGATTGATCTGGGGCTAGAGTATGGGTAGGAGAAAGAGTGATCTGGGGCTAGAGTATGGGTAGGAGAAAGAGTGATCTGGGGCTAGAGCATGGGCAGGAGAAGGAGTGACCTGGGGCTAGAGCATGGGTAGGAGAAGGATTGATCTGGGGCTAGAGCATGGGGAGGAGAAGGATTGATCTGGGGCTAGAGCATGGGCAGGAGAAGGATTGATCTGGGGCTAGAGCATGGGCAGGAGAAGGATTGATCTGGGGCTAGAGCATGGGTAGGAGGATTGATCTGGGGCTAGAGCATGGGTAGGAGAAGGATTGATCTGGGGCTAGAGCATGGGCAGGAGAAGGATTGATCTTGGGCTAGAGCATGGATGGGTAGGAGAAGGATTGATCTGGGGCTAGAGCATGGGCAGGAGAAGAATTGATCTGGGACTAGAGCATGGGTAGGAGAAGGATTGATCTGGGGCTAGAGCATGGGGAGGAGTATCAAAAGATCGTTAAGATGGTTGAATGAAGAAAGAACGAGGGGGGTTAGAGGAATAAAGAACGGACAAGAACGGAAGTCTCTTGGGAGAAGGTATTTGGTACATGGATGATTGATATCAGAAATAGGAAGTCGAGACAGATGCGATAGGGTTGTGAAAGGGAGAACGAAGGAAAGGGAGGGAGAACGGAAGAAGTCAGGCAGAAGATGAGAAGGGAGAGGGGAGGAGCCGACGCCTCGTGGCCGTTTTCGGACGAGACCGTTTCGTCATCATCATCCATCACAAGAGTACTCCTTTGATCCCCTCATGGGAGACGTGAACTAACGACGACCAGGCCTTAGATAACAATGTCGTAGCGTACCCCTTCCCTCCGTCTTGACAACGTAGACGACAACGAGTGAGCGGCCCGAACGAGAACCCTCAGCGCTTGGGGTAAGGCAGTGGTTCTTAACCTTTTTTGGCAGCGACCCAAAATTTTGCACAAATCAAGCATCGCGACCCAAAATTTTGCACAAATCAAGCATCGCGACCCAAAATTTTGCACAAATCAAGCATCGCGACCCAAAATTTTGCACAAATCAAGCATCGCGACCCAAGCCTACAAATAAATTTTCTGCTTTGGAGTTTTTATCTAATCATGGTCTGCTTAGAATCCTAAAACTAGGCATCATGTATTTTAATTATTACAGTATATAATTATAATATATTTGTAGTGGGAAAATAATTATTTTCTGCAAACCCTTAGCGACCCAATAAAATGGCTTGGCGACCCAAATTTGGGTCGCGACCCAGGGGTTAAGAATCACTGGGGTAAGGGAAAGATGTCCATCACCGTTGTCCAGTTATGGCTTCCTCCGCCTCTTAATAAGACCAAACCCTGACTTTTAGGATTACTGTCACTCCTTTCCTCGACAACCTCCCACGTACGGCCAGCCCTCCTCTGGTACGCGCGCACGGGCAACACGATGTCGGTCAAACTGGTAACAGAGTTCGAATTCTCAGTGTCTTTCTTTTAACACCGATCCTGTTGGAAAGAGAGAGAGAGAGAGAGAGAGAGAGAGAGAGAGAGAGAGAGAGAGAGCAGGATAACTGTCGTACTTATTTTTACAAAAAAAGTCTAGTCTATAAAATCATCTCAGTCTATTAATCTATTTCGATTGTCGCCTACAAATCGGTTTGCCACGATAATATTTATCTAGTCTGTCCTCATTTTTATTTTCCTAAGATGCACCGTCGGACCACATAGACACCTTACTTCAGAATTTTGATATTTTACCATTTATTTAGCGATACTCACCAGTGAAAGATCAACTCCACTTCTGAAAGGTCAGACTGATCATTAAACAAATGACAATGATGTATAAGACAGGATTATTTAATTTCTACTAATGAAGTGAATGGAGAATGGTTGTGTATGGATGATGCTGTGATGCATGAAAGGGAGTGGGTGGGAGATGGGAGGGTGAGGGAGTATGTGGGAAAAAATTATTTGACGGAGCCCCCCCCCCCCCAGGGGATTTCTCCTCGTCTTCTCTTTTTTTGCTTGAGGGGACGGAGAAGAGGGAGGGGTCGCCGATTTAATGAAGCGGCGTTGCTGTGGATGTGCTATGTCTTGCGACACTGCTTCTGACCCAGGGCAGTGGGCGAGATACAGGGATGACCTGTCATCCAGGAGGAGCCAAGATAAGAGGGAGGGAGGGGGGTGAATGGGAGTGGAGTTTGTGGGGATGGAATGGGTGGGAGTGGATTTTATGCCTTTGTTTTTTGACTACCTCCCGTGTTAAGGGGAAAGAGCCTTTGGTATGGTACATACATAAACACTTTCTGTGCGATATAACATTATGCGAGTCACCCTTGTAGTCCAAATTGTTTTCGTGAGATGTCAACATTAATTCCATTACCAACGCAGCAGCACCAACAACACTACAAACTAGTCAACACATGCACTTCCTACCCGGCATAAAAGGGGGTTTACACGGTCGAACGCGGTTCGACAGACACGTGTTTAAAGTGATGTGTGTACGGGGTATTTGGTTGTCGAACACGTTGGTTAAACCCCAAATACCCCGTTCACACGTTCACACATCACTTTAAACACGTGTCTGTCGAACCGCGTTCGACGAACCGTTAGACCTTAACCCCCTCTAAGACTTCCTCCTGATCCATTTCATTTAGATTATGGTCCCTTTCGTTGAGCTCTTAAGTTTCCATTCACTCTTCAAATCACACACAGACCCCTATATTAGCGTACTTCTTACATCTCGACCATTCTTTCCGTTCACTTTTGTTTGGAACAAATCTCTGAGGGACTCCTGGGAGGATTTCTTTTGTAAACACGCATGTATGCATACAAGCCCCCGTACGCGCGGATACATACATACATACATACACACACACACACACACACGGGTACACACACTCGGTGTCACGGTTGGTAGAGCGCTGAACTGGGAAGTACGATAGTGCTCGCAGTACCCAGTTTGAAACCCCCTCAGGGCCGAAATTATTTCGGTATCGCTGTGCCTCGGGTCGTTACTCTGACTCTCGTGGGCGGGGAGTTGGGTGTGTGTGCAAGGTCATAGCATTACCCAGAGATCGGACCTACGAGTTCTGAGCTCTCTTCCAGCAGGGAAATAGCTGTCGATCACGAGTCCAACACGTGATCCAAAGACCAAGTGAATACACGTACACACACACACGCATGTACACACACATACACACTCGGAGCCAGTTGCTAGATCTATCCTCTGAGCTTACTTTGCATTGTTACGTCATCTGAGTCGTTCATTCCATCTCTGCAACCAAACACCAAACTCGCCTGATGGCCCCCCCCTCCCCTCGTGGGTGGGGGTGGGGGTTGCACAACGCCACTCTTCCATCTCTATCATGGCCTGACCCTCGACACTTACCCGATGGGAACCTAGTATATCACTTTATATCGATCAACATCCCAAAAACCTTCGCCAACAAATCCTATCACCATTTACACTTTCTAAAGCAAACTCATACTCTGAGTTGTTCATTCTTTCCTTCAATTAATCTCCGCTTCATAATGCATCGTTCCTCTTCGACGTGGGCCTTGCGGCAAATTCCTGCGGTGAACGAAAGCATGTGCCAGCGAGAGATGAATGAGGAAAACTTGGGCTATTGTGTTGGGAAGGCTCAGCGTAACTCGAGTCTTTGGCAGTGTTTTATTATAATTGCTCGATGACGCTCGATTCCACGACGACGACGACGACTGCTCTCGAGTATTCACGATTAAGATTCTTAGGTCTTAGGTTCTAACTGCGGTACCCGTTTTCAGCTACATGCTGGATATCCAGAGATTAATTTCTTCCTGACATGGTATAAAGATTCCTGATCCTGTATACATTTCATCCGAATATCCTCAGATGATTTAACGCTAGGAAGAAAAAAAAAAAAAAAAAAAAAAAAAAAAAATATATAAAATTCTACTCTGATACCTCAGACTAAGGCCTCATAACAAACTCTCTTACCGGATGCCACCACGACCTTACCTGGTTGAAAGGGGGTTGGAGAGGAGGGCATGGGAGGAATGGAGGGAGGGTGAGAAGGGTGAAGAGGAAAAAAAGAAGAAAAAAAAATAAATGGGAAGAATTAAGGAACAATTATGGGAAGAAGGTAAGCAAGGCGGGAGGAGGGAAAGAAAGGGGGGAGGAGACAAGAAAGAAGAGGAAAGAGGATGGGTGTAAAACGGGAGAAGGAACTATAAAAGAGAGGGAAAAGGGAGGGAGAGGTGGCAAGAGGGAGGGAGGAAAACGGAAGGAGAGACGTGAGGAAAGAATGGGGGAGAGAATGGGGGTAGCTAAGGGAGGAAAGAATGGAGGGGAGAAGGGAGGAGAGTCAGGAAGAGGGAAGATAGAAAAGAAGAGAAGGACAAAAGGGTAAAAGGGAGGAAAACGCAGGGGAAATAAGTGGACAGAAGGGATAACAAATGGTAAAGAGGTGAGACAGAAGAGGCAAGGATGGTCAGAAGAAGAGATACGGGAAACTGAATCGTGGGGGAAGGAGAGCGACGAAAGGCGATTACCGAAATGGTCCGGCCCGGACAGACCTCCCTGGCTTTGTCAGCTGACTGACTGGGTGGGTGGGTGGCTGGCTTTGCTGGAAACTACTTTGGGATATAAAAGGATGACACGCAGTGTTAAAAGTTGAGTTGTGCAGCCAAAGAGAAAATAAGGATCGCCATGCAGCCAAAGAGAAAAAATGGATCGCCATGCAGCCGACTGACTCGACACAATGGAGCAAAAGAAATGAAACACGAACACCAGAGGAAAGACTACTGGGGAAGGAAAAAGACAAGAAGGGCAAGGCCCGGGAGTGGAAGGGACGACCCTTGGGGACGAAGGAATACAGACAATTGATACATGTGGGAGTAAAAGAGGGAGGAAAGGAGGGAGCTAAGGAGGGACTGAGGGAGGTAGGGAGTGAAGGAAGGAGCAAAGGGAAGAGGTTGGGAGGGGAAGGCAGGAGGGAGGGAATGAAGAAAGGTAGAAGGAGGGAGAAAGGAGAGAGGAAGAGGGAGGGAAGTGGGAGGAGAGAGAGGGAGGGAAGTGGGAGGAAAGTGAGGTGAGGGAAGTGGGAGGAAAGTGAGGGAGGGAAGTGGGAGGAAAGTGAGGTGAGGGAAGTGGGAGGAGAGAGAGGGAGGGATAGAGGGAAGAGTAGGTCGAGGGGGAGGGGGAGGGAGGGAAAGCGAGATGGGAGGCGAGAAATTATATATCTAACACAAAATGAATGAAACGAGAAAAATATTCAGACACATAGACGAAAGGATATGGGAGAGAAGAGGACGTGAATAATGAAGGGAGAGGATCTACAGCGTGCAAGAGGAAGAAAGGAACTACGTGTGTGGACCAAAACTACGACGCCAATAAAACTCGAGATATGAATAAAACGTAGAAATGTAAGAGAGCTTAAATTCAACAAGAACGAATAAATACAGAAAGAGAGAGAGATGTCGCATAGAACCCAAAACATATGGCAAACGGGAAGGAGGTCACCACAGGGGAGAAAGCGGGCAACCCATGTCAGCAATCTAGTTCGATCCCTGTCACTCTCCTAAGTCCCCTTCTCCCGTCTCCCATTCGACAGACAGGAGGAGGAGGAGGAGGAGGAGGAGGAGGAGGAGGAGGAAGAAGAGGAGAAAGCGGGCAACCCATGTCAGCAATCTAGTTCCATCCCTGTCACTCTCCTCCCCTTCTACCGTCTCCCATTCGACAGAGGGAAACGAGGAGGAGGAGGAGGAGGAGGAGGAGGAGGAGGAGGAAAGGCAGGATGGCCAACGGCCGGTGACTTACATACATATTTCATTCGATTTAAATATTCCAGGCCTAGCTGGCCCAAGAATAGCAAGTTCTGCCAGATATATGGATATTCTGAAACAGACGAATGTCCTCCCCATATATTTCCGCCGAAAATTGAAAACTTCGGCTTCTAGGAGACCTTACATTTTCCCTTCCACACAGGACTGAAAAAAATGTGGGAAGGCTTTCCCGACATGCTGGTTTTTATCGACCGAAGCTGTTTTGAGTGTAAATCTTACAAAGACGTGGTGTCTTGGCGTCGCAGTCAGCAGTTGGTGCCTTCAGAAGCGGCCGCCTTCGTTCTTGTCACACGTAAGTTGGAGATTATTAAGAAACTTAGCAACGAATGTCATATCTTGCAAATGACCTTCCCAATCACCGTTAATAACATTACGAGCTTCTGGATGCCTGCGTCTGGTTCTTTCGGAGCGACCGAAGCCGCAAAGTCTCAGGACAGAATCTTCTGGAGGAGCACGAAGATGAGGAAGAGAAGGAGGTAACTAGAAGGAAGAAAACGGGGAAGAGAAAAAGGAGAAGGGGAAGGAAAAGGACTCAAAGGATGAGGAAGAGCCAGAGAAGGTTACTGTGGCTGCGGAAGAGAAAGAGGAACGGGAAGTGAAGGGAAGAGAAAAAGGAGAAGGGGGAGGAAATGGATTCGAAGGGTGAGGAGGAGTAAGAGAAGATGGCTGTGGCTGCGAAAGAGAAAGAAGAACGGGAAGTGAAGGAGAAGAGGAAGATGAGAAGAGGAAGAAGAGAAAGATGAGAGAGGGAGATGTAGGGAGGCGGAGTGGTGGGAGAGAAGAGGCGAAGGGGGAAAGAGAGCGAACATTGGCTGAAGAAGCGAGACGAGAGAGGAAATGCCTTATGTCCACATGACACCGAGAAAAAATCAATCAATCAATCATGTAAAAGCAAAACGAATTAAATAGTAAACTGGAGTCCAGGAATGAAAGCTGTTGACGGGTGGATAGAAAAGGGTGAGATGCGAAAAGGGTGACAGGAACATTGGGACACGCAGAAAAGAAAGATTTATGTGTACGACACAGTTGTACGTTCGAAGACGGAACAGCGTGTGTGTGTGTGTGTGTGTGTGTGTGTGTGTGTGTGTGTGTGTGTGTGTGTGTGCGCGCGCGTGTATGTATATGGTTAATCATGGCCTTAGACCACATGTTAGCCTCGTGATCAATAGCTGTTATATGTATATATATATATATATATATATATATATATATATATATATATATATATGTGTGTGTGTGTGTGTGTGTGTGTGTGGTTAGGTGGCAAATTAAATGTTAAGGCTAGAGTATGGAGTTTTATTCTGTACCAATAACGTTTGGACTGATGGTATGAGAAGAAATAAAATTCTTCAACAGCTTTGAGAGAGAGAGGAAGATGGCGAGGGGAGATAGATAAAGCGAGAGAGAGAGAGAGAGAGAGAGAGAGAAGGAAAGAGAATCAAGAATCGGACGCTTGGAATCAGAAGGGTAATTGGGAGAGGTGAGGCGAAAAATATATAAAGAAGTGAGGGAGAGATGAGAGAAGACTGTGTGTACATATATATATGCATGTGAAGGAGAAAGTTTGAGACGGGGCGATTAGAGGTGAGGATATTTACTAGATGACTGGGCTCGGCCGAGGAAATACAGAGAAAAGACGATCGAAATGAAAGCAAAGGAACACATGGGAGAAAGTAAAGGGGAACTGTACCGAAGTAAAGGAGGAGGAGGAGGAGGAGTAGGAGGAGGAGGGGGAGGAGTAGGAGGAGCGGGAACCTACGTGGAGCGGAGGCCGTTACTTGGCCCCTGGGTTCGAGGGCTGGGTAGACAGCAAGTGCCTTCTCGTTCGGCTTTTAATATATCCACAGAGTGGCAGCTTGCAATCAGCGCTATCAAATACCATCATTACATTCATGCATGCACACTCTCCTGCCTAGTACCTCGCCTCGCACCCCCAATACGCGACAATGAAACAAATGAAAGTAATCACACGGCCATCAATTTCAGATTTTTCACGGAACGTGGCTTACCCCCCGATATTAGAATAGTCTATCCTCCTCATAACAGCTCTCCCCTCAACCCCAACTTGCCCTAAAGTCACCATCAACTGCCACAACTCCCCTCCCCCAAAGTCACCATTAACTGCCCAGTAACTGCCATCACTCAAACTAACATTAGTGAGTGCATTGAACACAGTATGATGGATCCTGCCATTATTTCGTTGAATTCCGTCATCAAATGAACATCAATCACTCAATTATTACTTGCGGCGCACTACCTTTCCAATTTTCTAAAACTAACAGCAACCAACAACATGGTCGATCTCCCTGTGGCATTGAGTTCGGCGTGAAAGGAAAGATACAAGACCGACTGAGGAGCACCCCACGACCCATTTGCGAGCTCGTCTCACTGACCAATTAGCCGAGAGCCGTGGCTACCGAACCCTCAGCCCCCAACGAGGCATGACGTCATTTCCGGGTCTTCTCCTTGCCGGGAGTCAGGGGTCATTAGGCATCCCGCTCGATTACCACTGCAAACCCACGAAGAACCGACACTTCGTTGCGCGCATCTCAGTTCTCTCCATCCCAGACCCCTCACGTCGTCTTCGTCCCTCACGTCATACACATCCTCCTGCTCTCTCTTTCTCTCGCTCTCTTTGTCGTGATCTCTCGCCCCTTCCATGCACGGCCAGCGAAAGAGTATCATATATAGGGTATTATGTGTACTTCAATGAATAGTTAAAATTATCCTAACCGCCCTAACAGATTCATTAAAGCATTGAAGGCTATTAAAAATGTAAAGACCTGCATGCTACTAAAGCGGATAAAACTATTGTTATTTCAAACCGAGATGACTATCTGTCCAAAAGGAATTATTTATTGTCTGATGATACCACATATACTAAACTGAAAACCAACCCCGTCAATAATGTAAACGCCCATTAAAAAAAAAAAAAAAAAAAAAAATGAAATCTTTGTTCAAAGGGGAAGATAAGTTAATAAGGCGATTTACTTCCATCACGCCTCTCTTCCATATATGTATTGACTTATTAAAACATACATGTTAGACAATCCAGTAAGATCCATAATTAGCTCTGTCAAATCTATTTCTTATAATTTGTCTAAATGGTCTGTGCATTAAGCCCTTTAGTTGGCAGGCTTTTACACTTTAACATAAAAAATACTACAGATTTAGTCGAAAGCTTAGTAATTAAAAATTCAACCATAATTTCAAACTCGTTAGCTTTGACATTACTTCCTTATTAACCAATATCTCCATTGATGATCTTATTGTATTTCTTACTGAGCATTTGGATAAAATACCATTTCCATCACCATTGGCAGTTATTATTGAATTAGTAAAATTATGTATCAGAGATTGCAAGTTTGAGTTCAATAGTGAATATTACTTAAAAAAAAAAAAAAAAAAAAAAAATGGTATAGCAATGGGCAATCCTCTTTCGCCTATTATCAGTAATTTATATATGGATAAAAAATATTGTGTGATACTTTGCCGTCTAACGCTATCTGGTATGAGTATTTTGACGTTCTTTGCCTGTGACCATGTGCGGAGCGTTTAGATTCATTTTTAGAATATCTTAATAACTTGTTCCCTCCATTAACTTCACTGTAAAAATAGAAACAAATGGTAAGTTACCGTTTCTGGATTGCCTTATTCACAGATAACATAATGAATTTAAATTTAGTATTTATATAAAAAACTATAAATATTCACCCATATGTTAATTATTATCTAGCCCATAATGAAAACGCTAAGTATCTTCTATGTTTTACGGGCCCTTCGTATGTGCTGCCATGAGTTTATTGATGAGGAAGTTGAGTATATTTCCAATGTCAGTTTGAAATTAAAATACCCTTGAATGTTTTTAAACAACGCTCTTGCCTCTGTTAAAAAAATTATAAAAACCCGCACCTCCCTACGATACAAAAATCTTTTAATATAACCTTTCAGTGAAACTTTTACTCAAGTTTCTCGGTGAGTTAAAACACGGAATATCAAAGTAGCTTTTAATAATCTACATACTTTCAAGAAATTAATAATTAAGAATTCTCCTAAGGATTTAAGTGGCTGCGTATACAAAATCCCCTGCAGAGATTGTGAGAAGTTTTACCTCGGGCAAACAGGCAAGGAACTCACAACTAGGATCAAACAACACTAGTAATGGAATGAAATGAGTAGTAGTTTTATGCCTTTGATTTTAGCTATCTCCCTTGAAAGGGGGAAAACGCCGTTGGTATGTATATATATATACATATATATATATATATATATATATATATATATATATATATATACACACACACACACACATATATACATTATATATGTATATACATATACATACATATATATATATACATACATATATATATACACAAACACACACATATATACCGAGATCTTTTTCCCCCTTAAAGGGAGGTAGCCGAATCAGAGGCACGTACCTATTTCCAACTATTTCCCTACCTTCCACCCCTCCTTTCTCAGTTCCTCGTGGATGACGGATCATCCTTGCATCCACCAACTACCATGGGTCAAACAGAATACAACAAGATACAGCACATCCACAGCAAGGCTGCTTCACTTAATCCCCGACACCCGTCCCTGTTCCCTCATGCAGAAAAAGAGAAGACGGGGAGAAATCCCTTTGGGCTGCGCCAAAATATCATTCGCACCTAAGCACCCCTACACCCCCCCCCCCGCCATCCCTCCCTTCCTTGCATAATAGTATCATCCATACAATGTCATCCTCACTCATCCGTATATCTACACCGTGCCTGGTGTAGAGAAGCAAGAATAAGCAAATATGAAAGAGAATATATATATATATATATATATATATATATATATATATAATATAGTGGGTGGGAAGGGGAACGACTGGTGTCATAATTTTTTTTTATTCTTGATTAGTTTCGCTCCTTTTTTCTTCTTTAAAGAAAAGAAAAAAAAAAAGGATTCTACACTATGAACTATCTAGAAAAGACCATCTGTTCACGCGGGATTAGTATTTGTGGGAAGGGAAGAGAACTCTGTTGGAAAATGAAAAAAATAATAGTGCTACAGGGATTCGGCGGAAATATGCCTTACTTTACAATAAATAAAAAATAAAAAATAAATAAATAAAATAAAGAGAGCAAAATAATTATGCATAATGGAATGGTGGTGGAGTGATGATGAACAACAGTTAGGATAATTTAAACCGTGTCTAGCCCTGTAGCAATATTCTTTTGGAGAGAGAGAGAGAGAGAGAGAGAAACGTTGTAGCAAAACAAGTCAGGAATAAAACTCGGATTACGACTCTGGTCTTTCCTCCTCCCCACTTCAACTTGTCAGAATGTCTAAACACACCAACACACAAACATAGGCACAGCCTTAAAACAGACATCAAACAACGGGTGCAAAAGTAGATGGAATTTCACATGCGCTCAAACGGTAGTCCTAATACATATAACATTCGCAGTGCAAATCCAGATGAGAAGATACAATTAAATATCATGCCTGGACACACCATGGAGAGAAAGAGAGAGAGAGAGAGAGAGAGAGAGAGAGAGAGAGAGAGAGAGAGAGAGAGAGAGAGAGAGAGAGAGAGAGAGAGAGAGAGAGAGAGAGAGAGAGAGAGAGAGAGAGAGAGAGAGAGAGAGAGAGAGAGAGCTATAGCTATAACGGAGATGGAGTTGCTTCTACCCCAGAGCGACATACTGAATGTTACTTCGATGTTGTTCTATAATTCGCCGGGCAATACCATCTCACAGACTTCTGACTTAGAAAGTTATAGTTAGAAGAAACCCATCACAATTCAGCTATAGAATCAACACGCTGCATGCAAATAATGACAAACATGGCAACATAATTGTATGAGCAACACGTTCGTGAGATAGTTCGTAATCCATGATAATCTACACTGAAATTATATTTTTCATGTTTGTCTTTCAGCGTCTCGGTTTGGATTACGCTACTCACGACGCAGTCCGGCGTTCGAACTGATTATTTCCACTAGCTAGGGAAGTCTAAGCACATAGGGCAAAGGTAGCACACCACGGTCGCAACTAACCATCTCCTAACTCGAATTTTTAATTTATTTTTTATGTCAGTGTGTGCGTGAGTGCGTGTGCCCTGCACAAGTCATATATCAAGTGTGTCTGCACCTCGGTGACTGGCAATCATAAACTTGGGAAAGTGCTTGCCATTGGAATTATTTTTCATTTCGATTTCATCAGACTCGTGGCGTTTAATTCACAAATTAAAAATTGTTCGGGGTGGAAACGAAAACGGCGCTGACTTCCTCAGATAGATTTAATATCCTTTTAACAACTTCCTGTGAAAAACTCTAAATGTTGCACCAATTCCTCATGCAATAAGGTCATATTACACGCTCAAACATATGTCTGTTATAGACCTACTCGTTTATGAACCTACCTGGATCACGTGATTACACAAATATAATTCATATCATGCATCCTATTCGTCGCCTCCCCATGCTTCTCCTCCCATTCACCTCCCCCCAGTTTCTCTATCTCTCTCCTGCTTAGTATATATAAAAAGAATGATGTAGTATGATCGACCACTAATAACAGCAATTTCTGCACCTAATAGCATCGGAGGACTCGAGACAGGTGAAGAGTTCGCTGGCATAATTCTTCAGAGGAGACCGACCCAGGACCCGAACGTTTGAGAAAGAGCGGGAAAGAAGGAGGAGGAGGTGGAGAAGGAGGAGGAGGGGAAGAAGGAGAAGGAGGTGGAGAAGGAGGAGGAGGGGAAGAAGGAGGAGAAAGCCGACTTAAGGGACCAAACGTAATCACGTCTGCCTTATAAACACAACACATGTGCAAAAGCCATGGAAGAAAATGCGTGCGACCATTGCTTTCAATTTTCCAACTACGTTTATGACTTCACAAGGTAGTTATTATAGCTATATCGCGATATCGGGTACAAGACCCTTCCCCAGTAGCTTGGAACATTCTTACTATGTGGTTAGGGAAGAATATTCTCAAGAACGGCGTGATGATATTATATTTTATGTAATAAGTAATTATAACATCATCACTATTCTTCGGAACACCCTTCCCTAACCATATAGTAAGAATATCCCAAACTACTGAAGAAGGGTCTTGTATCCGAAATCGCTACTCAGCTATAATGTTTACCGTGCTAATTATGGAGTCATAAACTATTCAAAGGAAAAAAGTCCATGATAAGACATATGGAAAATACTCTTAAGAAAATAGTAAGTGCACAACTAGCCATCACTTTCAATGAGGTATGCATAAAAGAAAATCTCCTGTCTGTATATAACATTAATATGTATACACTAGTTAAACCTCGTTTATCAGAAAATTGGCACCTCTGCAAACAATGCATACACGCATACATGAACACAGGTATAAAAATACACATATGCCCACATGAACACAATGAAAATACACATATGCACACATGAACACACACATGAAAACACACTCGCAACATGAAAAATACGTAGGCACACTTGAAACGGGCGAGCGTGCGCACGCACACACATCCCTCCACAACATAGCAGGTTTACTGTGATAATTTTGCCTAACAACCACTTCAAAAGCGACATTCTTTAATATGCCCTACATAATATGACGAGGGTGAAAGTCACATGCAGCTGAATAAAACACATGAGTGGCAGCCAGGATATAAAGATAATCCCGTAGTAAACAGAACGAGGTTAATAGCCCACGAAAAAAAAAAGAATAGTTAATTTGTCTGCATTGCACTGCACAACGGAGGCGCTACTGACGACTGCACCGAGAACGAGAAGTGGCAACGGCGCTTCCTTATACTGCCTCGTTAAGATCCTAACATATTTCGACATCAGTGTCATTATCACCTTTTAGAATGAAGCTAAAGCCTATAACTGTTCCTACGGTCACATAGGAGGAAACAATGTCACACTTTTTAATTTCACATAAATATTATCAGCTGCTAATTATTAAGGTGAGTAGTTAGAGTTTGTTGTGAGAACGGATTATGGTACACCTCCATTCAAATGAGACAATTGCTGAAACGCTTTCCCAAGAGAATTGCGCGCCGAGAATAACGTTTAGATAATAAATACGATTTTATCTTTACATGTTGGTCACTCCCTAAACAGTATAATCCACGTATCAGTATCAAGAAGACAATTCTTTTTATAAAAAAAAAGAATAAACGAATAGATAAATAATAAAACAATTCACAAATAAAGTAATGGAATAAAATAGTAGAAACAACGAAATTGAAATATGCTATCGCCATTACTTTAACAAGAAAGGGTTAATTGTAGTCGACTTATATTCATTTCAATTACTATGCCTTATTTCTTATCTAATTGATATCTTTAAGATGTGTTGTTCTTAGACTTGTGTAACATACTTCGTATTCTACAATGAAATACAACTGACGTTTGGCACTTTCGAATATACAAATAGCACTCGTGAAAGCAAGAAGTTTAGGTATCCGTCATCAAATTTCTACTCCTATGCAAGCTATATTGATTATAATCTAATCTATCTCGTGCAGTGTGTAGATAATCATAATAGAAAATATCATAATATGCAAAACAGAAGTCTATGCCATATCACATACCTTAAACTTAGTTGATAGTTTCCAAGATGACTTGTCATTCCTCCTTTGTTACCACAGGCTTTTTCATGCTTTATCACCGAATGAACATAAACAAACTGATCACACACATTAATTTCTCACCAAAGCACACGTTATACTGGACAGGAGTACATTCCCGCGGGTAACTGTTAACGTACACGAAGAGTTGCCAATGAGTAATGTTGCCTTCACGACATCCCTTATTTTTGCTGCGCGTCTACGTGAGATCGACAACTGACTCTAACGTTGGATTTACTCAGAGATTATTGTCGCTCATCATACACGAGCAAAAAAGACTTTTTACCTCTTATGGAATGAAATTTTCATTTCAACAATCTGAAAATTCGCTATTTCTACGAAATATAATTATCATTGTCTTTATTGAACGACAACAACAATGCAGAGGAGCCGACAACCTCAGGCACGTTATTTGTTAATCTTTATGTTGTTCCACAGAGGCTTGCGGTTTATAAGGACGGGATGAGTCTATAAAGTAGGATGCCCGGCATTTTTTTTAGGGGCAAAGCCTATCTGAATGAAATTTGTCCAAATATATCATGTTTCCTAAAATCTCTCTCCATTACTCGAAATCTTAATTTTGTCTGTCCTTTTCCGTGTTGACATCGAGTCTAGACTCCCTGTTAATAATAATTTCTGTACATTTTCCCTGTGTGTTCTTCTTCTGACTTCGTCTCTGCCTATGCGTCTTTTGTCCGTCAAAACCTGCCAGACACTGTCATACTGTTATACATTAAAGTTTGTCAAGACCTTCCAAAATCTGTCGGAGACTTTGGCTTTAGAGGCTGTCGGAATATGTTCTAGTCCGTCTGGTTGCCACAGATTTTTTTTTCTTTCTTTCCTTTCCTTTCTTCTGATGGTTTTCCTTCCTAAATATTTTCTCTCTATTTTTCTAAGTTCGAAGAGAAAAACGACACTACTTCGGTAGCCTGTGGCCAGACTTGAACGAAACTTTTCGCATGCCATTGCTATCTTCATTTCAGAAGACTTTAATTCTATTCAAACATGAGGGCATTTTTGTTTTATTCAGTCACAGGAAGCTTTAATTAGCAGAAACTGTGCCTGTTGTACCATCAAGATAGACAGATAGATAAATACATATACCAAGGCTTTTTCCCCCTTACTAGGGAGGTAGCCAAAAAGGAAAAGGCATAAAATCATTCCCACCCATTCCATCCCTGAAAACACTCCACACCCCTCCACCCTTCCTCCCATCTTAGCACCTCCTAGATGACGGGTCATCCCTGCACCCTGTCCACTGCCCTGGGTCAGAAGCAGTGTCGCAAGACACAGCACATCCACAGCAAGGCCGCTTCATCAAATCGGCGACCCCCCCTCTCCGTCCCCCCATATAAAGGAGAGGACGGGGAGAAATCCCTTCGGACTGCGTCAAAATTTTGCTCACACACACCACCCCATCCCCCCGTCCATTCCACCTCATGCATCATAACATCTTCCATAGATAGATAGATAAATAGAGTATATATAAATGGAGAAAGCCTTTCACGAACTCCAAGGCCTCTATGAACCTCAATCGAGTTTGTCCGAAGTCCCCTCAATAACAGATGGTCCAATGACTGCGATGACCTGAAGTACTTTGTTGGCAGCAACCAGTACTTCTATTTATAGGGACGATGTTGTACTGAAGAGGTAGTCATATCGATAGTAAAGGAGAGATCTAAGGAGGTTATTAACCGAGGGATAAGAGTCCAAAAGCCTTCGAATCCCGAGAGATCAAAGCGACCTAATGTCTACATACTCTTAAAAAAATGTACACAAGAGAATAAATGTAAAAAAATATAAAACCTGTATCATGGTAGGAGACGAATCCCCGCGCGGTTACCAGACATACACTCTACCAACCGAGCCACGGCTCACCCTCTCCCCAAACGGGTAAGAGGGGGTTTACACGGTCTAACGGTTCGTCGAACGCGGTTCGACAGACACGTGTTTAAAGTGATGTGTGAACGTGTGAACGGGGTATTTGGTTGTCGAACACGTAGGTTAAACCCTAAATACCCCGTTCACACGTTCACACATCACTTTAAACACGTGTCTGTCGAACCGCGTTCGACGAACCGTTAGACAGTGTAAACCCCCTCTTAAGCGATATAATTCAACTGACAAGCAGCTCTTTATACTCCAAGGACAGCGACATCATATAACGAACTCTTTCTCATTGTATCATATTTCCACAATATGTTACCTCAACTAATGCCGGGTGTTTCTGTTTGAAAAGGACGTAGTTGAAGGAAAGAAATGGCTAACAGCATAATGGCGAATTTCATGCTGAGAAAGTGTGCATGCAGGGAAAGAAGACCCGGGTCTGTAGGCCATAAACAGAACGGAGAGAGTTCATGCAAATGCTCGTGGGGATGACCATAACAGTAAAGATTGAGCCCAGAGTTCATGTTGGCAATAGTGGAGTCCAGCACGGGGAGGTAGGGCCAGCACTGCCAGTAACAGCAACGCGACAATTCTTGCACCCGAAGAACTGTGTTACCTAATTTCGAGAACTGTTTTGTTTAAACATTCCGGTATTGGGTCACTCTCGGTGTTCACACGCAGACATACTGTGTGCAATTTGTTTTTTTTTTTTTTTTTTTTTTTTTTTTGTTGCTTTCGAGGCCTTGTGGTGAGTCTCTGTCACTTGTGTGTTCTTTTCAAGAAATCTGTTATGTCATTAAACAGCTTTTTCCAGCAACTACGGTCCAAGACTGGACACCCCGTACATATAACCCTGAGCTGTCATAAATCTATCAAATACCTGACAACGAAATGTGTACTCTTGATAAAGTCCATAACTGTCACTATTCACTATTATCAAACATTGTCAAGCTGCTTTGATCTGACGACCACATTCATATCAAAATGACTTCCTTATTGAAAGCCTTCCTATATAGATTAGGAAGACCAGATTAGTCCAATACCCCAATTCGCTATGGTGTTATTAACAACGACCATTCATTCTGGACAAGCGTTTTGCAAAACAATGCAAATGTTAATTCTGTATGTCTGTCTGCTCGTCACTGGAACAAACGAAATGGATTGAACATGCCAGGAGAGTAAAGAACACAATGACAACGCGAGCTCGCGAGAGCAGGGCCCTTTCTCTCACCCTACGCATCCCGCCCACGTACTCCAATGGAATCACGCTGGCTGGCTTGGTCAAACGAGAAATAATCGTACTGAGACTTTTTTTTTCACACGCACTATACACATACGTAAGCACGCCACACACACACACGCACGCGCACACACACACACACACACACACACACACACACACACACACACACACACACACACACACACACACACACACACACACACACACACACACATATATATATATATATATATACATATATATATATATATATATATATATATATATATATAATATATATATATATATGCATGCAGACACATACTCATACATCACACATACACCAATACACACACATAAACACATATACACACAAACGCGCGCGCGAACACACACACACGCACGCACTCACACTGAGGTTCCTCTGCTCGTCTATCCTTTTCCGTTGCCACCTTTCCACCTCCTCTTATTTTAACCACGAAGGCCCGGATTTGATCCGAGGCAGCGAACAGTGACAGCCACTTGCCCTAAATGGCCTTGTACCAAAAACAAAGCTGTCAGGTTCTGCAGCTAAGCGTCTCCAAATGTAAATTCTTTGCCACTTTTCACCGAAGATGAAGTGAGACTGTAGGGAAGAGGCCAAACGCAGAGTATGGGAGTCCAATATATTTTACGTTTCGCCCAGCAGGGCTTCTTCAGAAATAACAAATAATATCGATGTTATTTCTGAAGAAGCCATGCAGGGCGAAGCGTAAAATATATTGGACTCCCATACTCTGCGTTTGCCCTCTTCCCTACAGAGCTGTTGCAGTCATTGCTGCTTTTACTCAAGTGAGACTCTACCTACAGCACGGTTTTATAATCCCAGGTGGACTCAGGGGGAGCTCGTTCGAGGGTGCTCAGCGCCATCGTTCTTGCCGGAGTTGTTTTAATTGCAGAATTACGAAGTTTGCTCACCAATGGCAGATGAGGCTGGGAGACGTCAACCCAGATAGAGGAAGAGAACGTTAATCGTCTCGTCGAGGCAATTGGATATCAAACATTCGACCGTATGTCCTTTAGGTTTGTCTTTCAGCTTAATAAATTCTTGTAAGATTTACCCATGTCAGAGCTGGAGAAAGACCCCTCACCTATTTACTTTTCTCCCCGGCTTCACTCGAGTGTGTTCGGTCAAGCACGAAGTCTGAGCGGTCAGGCCCGGACTTAGCTCCGTGTAGTTAGTGTCTGTCCTGCTATGCTCGAGACCCGGTGCTGATCGGCAGCGTGGGCGCTCGCTCGTCTTGATTCGGGTCAAGTGTTCTGTCAAGTTCAAGATTCAGTCGGCCGAATCCGTTGCGTGATCATCTTCGCTCGAGTTTGCTCGGCCAAGCTCGAGGTTCTTCTCTGCTCGTCTTAACTCGAGTTTGCTCGGTCAAGGTCGAGGTTCTTTTTTGCTCGGCTTGACTCGAGATTGCTCGGCTTGACTCGAGATTGTTCGACCAAGCTCGAGGTTCTTCTTTGCTCGGCTTGACTCGGGATTGCTCGGCCAAGCTCGAGGTTCTTCTTTGCTTGGCTTGACTCGAGTTTGCTCGGCCAAGGTCGAGGTTCTTTTTTGCTCGTCTTGACTCGAGCTTGCTCGGTCAAGGTCGAGGTTCTTCTTTGCTCGGCTTGACTCGAGGTTGCTCGGCCAAGCACGAGGTTCTTCTTTGCTCGGCTTGACTTGAGTTTGCTCGGCCAAGGTCGAGGTTCTTCTTTGCTCGGCTTGACTCGAGGTTGCTCGGCCAAGCACGAGGTTCTTCTTTGCTCGGCTTGACTTGAGTTTGCTCGGCCAAGGTCGAGGTTCTTTTTTGCTCGTCTTGACTCGAGCTTGCTCGGTCAAGGTCGAGGTTCTTCTTTGCTCGGCTTGACTCGAGGTTGCTCGGCCAAGCACGAGGTTCTTCTTTGCTCGGCTTGACTTGAGTTTGCTCGGCCAAGGTCGAGGTTCTTTTTTGCTCGTCTTGACTCGAGCTTGCTCGGCCAAGGTCGAGGTTCTTTTTTGCTCGTCTTGACTCGAGCTTGCTCGGTCAAGGTCGAGGTTTCTCTTTGCTCGGCTTGACTCGAGTTTGCTCGGCCAAGCTCGAGGTTCTTCTTTGCTCGGCTTGACTCGAGATAGCTCAGCCAAGCTCGAGGTTCTTTGCTCGTCTTGACTCGAGATTGCTCGGCCAAGGTCGAGGTTCTTTGCTCGTCTTGACTCGAGGTTGCTCGGCCAAGCTCGAGGTTCTTCTCTGCTCGTCTTGACTCGAGATTGCTCGGCCAAGCTCGAGGTTCTTCTTTGCTCGGCTTGACTCGAGATTGCTCGGCCAATGTCGAGGTTCTTTGCTCGTCTTGACTCGAGGTTGCTCGGCCAAGCTCGAGGTTCTTCTTTGCTCGGCTTGACTCGAGGTTGCTCGTCTTGACTCGAGATTGCTCGGCCAAGGTCGAGGTTCTTCTCTGCTCGTCTTGACTCGAGATTGCTCGGCCAAGGTCGAAGTTCTTCTTTGCTCGGCTTGACTCGAGATTGCTCGGCCAAGGTCGAGGTTCTTCTCTGCTCGTCTTGACTCGAGATTGCTCGGCCAAGCTCGAGGTTCTTCTCTGCTCGGCTTGACTCGAGATTGCTCGGCCAATGTCGAGGTTCTTTGCTCGTCTTGACTCGAGGTTGCTCGGCCAAGCTCGAGGTTCTTCTTTGCTCGGCTTGACTCGAGGTTGCTCGGCTTGACTCGAGATTGCTCGGCCAAGGTCGAGGTTCTTTTCTGCTCGTCTTGACTCGAGATTGCTCGGCCAAGCTCGAGGTTCTTCTTTGCTCGGCTTGACTCGAGATTACTCAGGTAAATTCGAGAACCTTTATTGGCTCGTCTTGACTCGAGATTGCTCGGTCAAGATCGAGATTAATTTTTGGTCGGCTTGGCTCGAGTTTGCTCGACCAAGTATGAGAATCGCTTTAGTTCGACAAAGTCCCGGAGATTCTCTTAGTTTGGTTTGACTCGAGTTTACTCGGCCAAGTTCGAGAGTCATATTTGTTCGGCTCGATGCAAATTTGCCAAGTCAAGCTCGAGGTCAGCTTGGTTCGACTCTAGTTTGCCCGAGGAACTTCAGGATTGTTCAAGGATCCTCTTCTGTCGTCTCGAGCTTGCTCGAGAAAATTCAAAAGTTCTCGGCCATGTTGGAGATCAGCTCGGCTTGACTAGAGTTTTTTCTATTTTTTCTTATTTTTTTTTCTTTTTGAGAACATTCGCAATATTCTGCAACGACTGTGAAGTTTTTCGCCAACTCACGTTTTGTACGAGATTTTTGGGGCTAGCGGTCTCTGTCACAATTTTTCTTCTGGTTTTATCAAAGGTCCCCTTGGCTTTTCCTTCTCGTGGTTCCTCTGGTGACGCCCATCCTTTGATACTGATAGTCAGCTTATGTAGCTTGTAGGACTTCGTACGCGACATCTGAGCAATACAAAAATTCTCTTCTCTCTCTCTCTCTCTCACCCTCTTTATATATATATATATATATATATATATATATATATATATATATACACATATATATATATAATTTATGTATGTATATTATATATATATATATTGTACATATATATATGTATATATATATATATATATATATATATAATTTATGTATGTATATATATATACATATATATATATGTGTGTGTGTGTGTGTGTGTAATATATATATATATATTTGTATATATATGTATATGTATATATATGTATATATATATATATATATATATATATATATATATATATATATACTGGTTTCGCCTTATGAGGCTCATAAGGCGAAACAGGTCAGTAATAAAGTCTCTGCTCCTAATCGTGTAATTTTCAGTCTTACCAATCATATATATATATAATTTGTTTGTGTGTGTGTCTGTATATATATATATATATATATATATATATATATAAATATATACATATATATGTATATTTATATATATATATATATATATATATATATATATATATATATATAGTGTGTGCGTGTGTATTTTCAGAAGTGCACTCCTACGCGATATTGCCGTATTCACTTTGTCTTTTAATTTGATTTTAGGTTATCTCTTTTAGAACTTTATCCAGCAGATTTAATTTCCCACGGGTTTTAAAGGAGTGACAAATAGTTGACCATATTATCAACTTATTCAAATTGTATATTACGTCTGTCCCCAGACGATTTTATTCAGCTGAAGGATGACTCTTTAAGGACTCTAAGATGATAAAGACAGGCTAAGGTTGACCTCGCGAGCAAGAATTGTGCCGCAGAAGAGGCGACGAGGTCCCGGATGTGTGCGCACCTCTATAACACTATCCATGAGGTAATATAATTGTATTGTATTCCTTGTGAAGCAAGGAAGATGGTATGACACGCGGGCTGCCCAAGCCACGCGTTCTGTTTATGGTGTCACTTCCATCCGAACGGAAGAGAGAGGTCATGCATATATTTGATAGCAGGTGATAAGAGACAGAGAGACAGACAGACAGACAGACAGACAGACAGACAGAAAGACAGACAGACCTTGGTTAGAAGTAGGAATGGAGGGATAAGGCCTTCCCCGACGCTGGCGACAAAAGAGGATTACAAAACAGAAAGAAAGAAGGGAAGAATAAAAATGCAGAGAGGGAGGAAAGAAAGGAAGGAACAAGGGGAGAAAAGCACAGGAACATCTTTGACGCCAACGTCCGAAGGGAAATCGGAAAAGGAGAACGACGTGGGGAAATGGATAGATCTGTATTGTAGAAAGGAAAATATCTGGAGAAGGGAAAGGGGGAGGCTGACGTCACAGGGACAAAGGAAAGGAGTTTTTAAGGTAAAAGGAAAGTTGTGGATGAACTCCGCAGATTAAAGATTGCGAATTGGTAGGGGCATGGAAGGGAACGTATACGGAAGTAGTGAAGGTCAGTACAGAACCTAGAGACTTGGGTAAGGAGAATCAATTACAGTGCTGACCAGACTACCATGTATGAAAGACATATCCTACTCGAACCAAAGCGGTGTGTAAATAATTGGAAAATCTACAAGGTCATACTTTGACGGATGAAAGTGTCCGCTCAAATTGATGTAATAGAATCTAGTTGAACAATATTTGGTCTTTAACCGTACAGATGTGCACTGTCCACAGGGAAGGATATCCCTGACTCTTCAAAGAAGGAACGTTACGTGGAACTGTAAAGGCGACCAAACTGTCATTCAGCATAGCCCCGCCCTCCACAACACGCACACACCTCCCAAGCTTACCTATGGTTAGGTTTCATCTTCACAATGTGATGAACATCATTGAAGTAAATAATAATAATAATAATAATAATAATGATAAATAAATAGATAAATAGATAAATAAACAAAAAATAAATGAAATACGGAGATTCTGGCTGACAGCTTTCAAAAGATTTGGAGTTTTTGCATTAAATGACTAAGCTACTTTATGCAAATTTGAATTAGTAGGGAATGTTCAACCACTTCAGCCACATATACGCTACACACACACACACACACGCACACACACACACACACACACACACACACACACACACACACACACACACACACACACATGCACGCACGAACACATATACAAATACATAGAGTCTGTAGTAAAAGGCCAAAGTGTTCGAGTTCTAAAACTGATTACAATGGAAAAGAGAAGAGCAGTAGTGGGAAAGGTGCAAGCGGCAGTCACTCAGTCCTTCCTCCTCAGTCTTGTAAAGGATTAAAAAGAAAAAGCATGCAGACAGGAGACCTTTTGGTCTATAAATAGGTGGGGTATGAAAATAGTAGTAATAGATAAATAACTGAATAAATAGATAAGTCAATGAATAAATGAGATAAATAGGTAATGATAAATAATAAACAAACAGAAAAATTATGATAATTTATAATGATAAAAATAAATAAATAATGATAATAATAAATAGATAATTAGAATAAGGTAAATGGCAGGCACTGCAACATGTTGCTTAGGTGTTTATCTAAATGACTCTTAAATTTTCGAGCTGTATTACATTGCACTGTCTCTGCAAGAAGTTTATTCCATTCATTTACTACGCGGTTGGCGAATATGTTTCCACCCACTTCCAAATTAAATCTACTTCCTGACAGTTTGAGACCATTTCTTTTCTTCCTCCCCCTGTCACAGGGCTGACGACCACGCGTCACCTGTGAATCACAGGCAAAAGTTAATGAAAAAGAAAAAGAAATCACGAAGAGTTGAAATGGTAATGGTCATGCACCAGGAGAGGACGACTTCATTCGAATGGGTCGTAAAACGTTTATGCGTAAGAACGCGCGCAAACTGAAAAGGAACGAAGTCATGAAATGTCTTGAAATAAGAAGAAATGCAAACGGACGCCCAAGAAAGAATGTGAAGAATGTGAAGCTGAGAATAGGTTTAGAAGCGACATCAACCGGGAGAACCTTCTTAATGGATTTTACTCTGGCGACGCGACGGCAAGAAAAATCGTGTCACTTCAGCGTGTGACGTCGGACAGGACGAAATGTGTGAGTTGCGTAATCATGGGAAAGGACGAAAAGTGGGTAGGTTGGAGCGAAGGAACTAGTACAGAGTGGTCAGAATGTCTTGTTACCCCTTCCAATAGAGGTACAAGCAGTACAGTAATACAAAATACATCTCCTGGGTTCAGTTTATTTACTGTAAGAACAATAGAACAAAATAAGAACACTGGAACCAAATGGTCCCATCGCAGTATTGTCATCTTCGGAGGAACTGGTTTGCCGAATCTTTCAGTGACGTCATATATGACGTCACACGCTCATGTGCCTATACACTTGCAGGCAGCCTGAATCCAGGAGATGTATTTTGTATTACTGTAATACTTGTACCTCTATTGGTAGGGGTAAGAAGATATTCGGACCACCCTGTAGGTTAAAGCAGAGGAACCTGCTACGGGAATGGAGGAGGCGAAGAGTTATTGTATGTAGTGAGCGTAAACTGCTGTAACCGAGACATCAGAAACTTGGAAAAGAAGAATGAAAAAAAAAAAACAGCTTCGTGAATAAGGGAGGGAGAGGAACGTTTTGTAGTTGATCAGAGATTTTATGGTGGAGGCTGGCACAGCAGCTGTTCTGTAAAGGCAACAATCCCCCCCCCCACGGGGAGAGAAAGAGAGCTAAGAAAGGGAGAAGACTTACCCCCACCCCCTCCCTCACCAAACACACTCAAGATATTTCTGCTCCGTCGCAGTTCACGTCCGTGACGTCGGTGGCGGCACGAGAAGTATTCCGTGGATGTCTGTAGGAGTGAGGAGCTTAGGTACTGGATGCCATGCAATACTCAGGCCGTAGTGAGGGCCAGGAGACGAGTTTCTTTAGGTCACCATGAGGTAGTGTAGCCCGAAAGCTGCTCAAGACGTCCATTCGTTGAGGTTCAACACACGTTTTACTGGTTTATCTGTTTATTAACCTAATCATTTATATTTATATTCATATTTATATTCATATTTGTTTTCATATTTATATTTATATCTATATTTATATTTATATTTATATTCATGTTTATATTTATATTTATATTTATATTTATATTTATATTCATATTCATATTTGTATTTACAGTATATTTATACTTATATTTATATTTATATTTATATTTATATCTATATGTAGTTTATTTTGATTTGCTACTTTCTAGTTTATTTTGCCTTTGTTTTATGTGTTTTACTTATTCATTTATTTACCTAAGTATTTAATCTATTTTACAAATTCTTTAGTATATTTTCCTTTCAGTTTTTCTCAAAGTTTGTGGAGTGAAGAGTTTAAGCTCGATCGCAGGCTATCCCTCCAGTTTATCATCTATAATGTAATCTTTCTGCATGACGGGACCTGCCGGGAAGTGAAATCAGCCGTCGGTTTCAGGAACGGCATGATAAGGGTCCGGTCAAAGCCTCCTGGGGGCGAGCCAACAAAAAAAAAAAAAAAAAAAAAAAAAAAAAAAAAAAAAAAAAAAAAAAAAAAAAAAAAAAAAAAATCGGATTACAAGATCATTTCCGGCGACAGTGAGTGTTAGCTTAACAGTGTTGACGTAATAGGGCTTGGCTTCTACTGAGGTCGTGACCTTTGTTAGATGTGCTCGGACTTTTATGCCACGTCCACACGGTCGAGCACTGTCTGCCGGGCACGAAGGCTTTGCTCGACAACGGGCAATTTCATCGGGCAAACCATCAAACTGTCCGTTCCCGGCGCCATTTGCGGGCTGTGGATGGAGGGCTAACATCGCTGCCAAACGCACGAGGTGAGGTGCGAGCAAAGTTAGCAAACCCGCTCAGTACAGACCGAAGTTACCTTTACCACCATGTCCGCACATAGTGCTAGTGTGTACTGGTCTCGACAAGACGTGCTATTGGTGCTATGCTTTTCCTCATAATTGTCTCTTGCCTTTGTATATATGGCTCCACTTTCGAAAGGAGAAGAGAAAAGCTGCTTATGTTCATTCTCATGTAATTGCAAAACATTTGTTCATCTTCATCCTGCAATTCACGTAGGATTGTCACTGAGCTTCCCATTCCCCTTCCATACGGTGCCGCATACGTAGGCGTCATGAGGAGCAAGTGGATACGCTAGGCTGCCATATCGGCGTCTTGATTATATTTATTGTAGTTGCCCCTCCGTAATGACATACTCTCTAAACTGTCTGTAATCACATTTTCTATGGTTATCAAAATTCACGGGTGAAAGAGAGAACGATCGATATAAGCGGTGACTATATTTTATGATGTGAGTATTATTACGACACGTCGTACGGCTGGCATCGGCTGCTGCCCGCGAGATTTAAGGCCCCTACTGAAGAGGCCCCTTTTATACGGTGCCGCCTACGTAGGCGGCATGGGGAGCAAGTGAATACGCGAGGCTGCCATATCGGCGTCTTGATTATATTTATTGTAGTTATCCCTGCATAACTGACATACTCTCTAAACTGGCTTCATCACATTTTCTATGGTTAT
>NC_134812.1:2939908-2944908 GCF_046742065.1 Oratosquilla oratoria | reverse complement strand
GGCCATCCCTGCATGTTACAACAGTATTTACAATATAAAATTTCATTACCACGGATACATATAATAGATTGACCACGATTAATAATTCTTATTTACAAAGATGTTATATGTGTTAAGGGGACACTGCAGAAGTGGCGTGTTGCCACACTGGAGAAGAGATGGGTACAATACCTTGAATGTTAGGATTCTGATTAGCCAGCGAAAACTTATACCCTACGCGAAAGTTAGCTCAGAAACTAATACACATAATTGGATGAAGGGTAAGTTGAAAAATGAGATCGGAATAGAAATAGGGCTTTATGTTAGAACAAAAAGAAGAGAAACACACTCTAGGGCTAGGTATGATGAAATGGCTAGACTGGTTACGAAGATCACACGCAAAACAAAACGTAACCACAAAATTAAAGTTGTCAGGCAAGCGGAATCTAACCCCCAAGGGTTTCTTTCATCTCTGCAGAACTAGAAATAAGGAAAAGACAATCCACATTAAATCCGATGAAGATGTCTTGATAGACACAAATGAAAACATGAGCGAGGCGTTTAATAGATATTTTCTCTATGTATTTACAAAAGACAGTTAGCTATGATATATGATTGCTACCCGATCTTCAGAGGGGATAGTAAGGTAGACTAACTAGCATCAGTATTAGCAAGGAAGATGTAGCCAAACAGATAGATAGCCATAAATCTACATAATCAATGGGTCCATGCGATATTTTTCCAAGAATACTAAATGAGTGCAAATTTGAAACCTGTGAGCAGCTAATGTAAGTATTTTGTAAGTCGTTTGACTTTAAATTAGTGTCTTTTTTCTGGGGACAGGCAAACGTTGTTCCTTTATCTAAAAAGGTGATATTTCTTCTCTGCACAACTACAATTTGACATCGGAGACAAGTAAGATTCTTAAATCATTCATAGCAAATAATATCAGGGATCCTATCGAGAGACATAACTTGATTCGTGACTCACAGCACGGATTCGCCAAGGGTAGGTCGTGTGTAACTAATTTTTATCCATTTATATGTCTGCAAGGCGGCAGTTAACATTGTTACTTAAAATGATATATACCTCGACTTTAGCAAAGCGTTCGACAAGGTACCCACATCAGAGACTACTAAATAAAATAAAAGGCCAATGGCATAGGAGGAAAAGTGTTTGAAAGGATTAGATCATGGTTTAGTTAAAGAAAACAATGGATATCCATTAACGGTGTAAAATTCAAATAGGGTAATGTTAATAGCGGATTCCCCCAAGGCTCAGTTTTGTGTCTCTTGTTGTTCATTGTGTATATAAACGACTTGGACAATGGGATGAATAACAATTTTAGTAAGTTTGTGGATGGCACTTAATAGGACGCCAAATTAGGTCGGAGGAAGGTGTTAGGATACTGCAGCAGGATCTTATTAGTTTGCATGGTCGGAGAAATGGCAAATGGACTTCAATATCTCAAAGTGCAGTATGCTAAAAGTAGGATTTCACAACTGAGGAAACAGACATAGCTTAGATAACGCCATATTAAAAAAAAACAGAATATGAAAAGGACTTGGGAGTGTTAGTGAGTCCTGACCTTAAATCCAGGAAACAGTGCATTAGTGACAAATAAAAGTGCAGAGATAATTAAATCATTGAATTATATCTGGCGATAATTAGATACATCCTTGGCTATGCAGTATATTTTTAGCATCCCTCCTATATAATGGATATCAATTCACTAGAACTAGTACAGAGAAGATTGACCATAATTATATAAGATATTAGAAATTTACCATACAAAGACAGCCTTGGGTACCTTAACTTACACTTTCTGTGAAGAGGAAGAGTGTGGGGTGATCCTATAGAGGTATTCAAACAGTTCAAGGGCTTTAACAAGGGTGATGCAGGCAAGGTCATCATATTAAGACAGCCGGGCAGGACTCGCAGTAATGGGTTCTACTTAGACAACTTTAGGTTTAAGAAGGAAATAGGCAAGAAATGATTTGCCAACAGAGTGGTTAACGAATGAAATAGACTTAGTATCTATGTAGTGAAACAATTAGTTGTTTGAAAAGAAGATTAGGTAACTTTATGGATAGGGATGATAGGTGGCAATGGACATGGAAATGCCTATTGTAGTCCTTATGTTTTTTGCAGTCTCCCCCATTCTTATGTTCTTATGCAAGGAGGGAGGCGAGGAGATAAGTAATCGGAACGATGAAATAGAAAAAAACAAAGTGTCTACGTCAGAGATACAAAAGACCCCAAGAACCTCCCATGGCTCTTTATTTTTCGAGTGCGCGCGTGCGCGTTTATGGAGGTGGGGGAGGAGCTTACAGTAAGTAAATGTTTGTATGTAGAATAAACTTAGTAACCATGTAGTAAGCGCTGAAACTATCAGTTGTTTTAAACAACAATTAGACAACTTTATGGATGGGGATGACAGGTGGTGATGGATACGGAGCTGCCTAGTGTAGGTCTTATGGTCTCTTGCAGTCTCCTTTATTCTTATGTTCTTATGTAGAACTACTGAATATCTATGGTCCTCGACCTACATTTATTCAGTCCAGATCTCGCGCAGGCGATGGAGGCCCAAGTTACGTCTACAGTCAGTACAAGTACTACGAATACGAATTTGAACTTTTGCGTACAAAGGATCGAGGAAGTAAACAGGCACGAGATGGAACAAAGTGCTGCATATATTTTGGGAGGAAGACAGGAGGGAAGGAAGAGGTGAGGTGGGAAAACTTAGGGAAACAGGAAAGGAAAAACGAGGGAAAAGTAGAAGAATTAGGGAAAGAAAATGGGGAATACTAGGGAAGAGTGAAGTAAGAAGGAGGGTAATGGAGAATAAAGTGCAGAGGAAAAATAGGGAGAAAAAAATTGAGTGAGTGGGAAGAGGAAGGATGAAGGAGTAAATATAGGGGGAGGAGGATTACGATGGCATTTAAAAAAAAATCTTTCCATATATAAATCTTATATAAATCCTTGGAAGGGAAAGATTTATACAGGGAAAGATTTTTTTTAAGAATACCTCCGTAAGAATCTCACGATGGTATTCTTAAAAAAAATTATTGCCTTATATAAATCTTCACTTTTCAAGGATTTATGTAAGATTTATATAGGGAAAGTTTTTTTTTTTAAGAACACCACAGTTAGAATCTCACGGTGATATTCTTAAAAATATTTCTTTATATAAATCTTCACCTTCCAAGAATCTATATAAGATTTATATGAGGAAAGATTTTTTTAAGAATACCACAGTTAGTGTCACCGTGTCTATTTCTTCCCTAGGAGATGATTTTATTTATTGAGGGGACAACCCTCCCTCCTCTCAACCGGTCCCCCCTGAAGAGGCGAGTTCCCCAAATTAGCACAAGTGACAGGGCCGACCTCGACTTTGCACATCGCGGAAAACGAACCCTCTTCCTTCAGGCTCCTAAGGACCCAGTCACACCAAGCTTACGACCTGTTTCCGACCACCGTGGACCAGACTGATTTATGCTGTTCCTCTGTTTATAGAAATAATTCAATCCAATGCAATTGGAATGAACCTTCCCCGTCATGAAGATGATGATGATGATGTGGTCTCACGTCACAAACTCCCCCCCTATCGGAAGGCTAGGACGGTGCCCCTCACAGAGGGCTTTGTAGCGTGGAATTTAATGAACCATGCCCTTGGTTCAACTTCGCGGGTGGGAGGATACGAACCGCCATCCCTTCGACCTTCGCCGCAAGTAACGACGCCCTAACCCGCTCAGCCAGCGAGCTTCCGTCATGAAGATGAATATGGAAATAGCCACTTGGCGCTAACCATGAGAGAAAGGACGGGGTCAGAAACAGGTCGCAAGTTTTTGTGTGACTGGGAGGTTAAAGCAACCGGTGACCAAGCATACTTGCTCTAATGCCGCGTCCACACGGTCGGGCTGTGCCTGGCAGACTTTGCCCTTACCGGGCAAAGTCCGCAGACTCTGCCCGTGAAGTGTCCACACGGCTGACGATGGTGGTTGGAGGTTAGTTGGCCGCAAGCAGAGGTTAGGAGGGAGTGGTTCAGTGCGGTGCGATAACCATGGTTCCCGCCATACTTGGAAAGAAGGTAGCACTTTACAGCATTATAATTGCTGCCTGCATTAAAAAGAAAAAGAAGAAATCACGGAGACATGTCTGGTGCCGGGAGTGGTTGCAAAGACGTGATTTAAAAACTCCTTTCCTTTGTCTCTCTGACATCAGGCTCTCCCGTTCCCTTCTCCTGCTGTTCTTCTTTCACCAGTGTAGATCCATCCATTCCCCACGTCGTTCTCCTTCACCGATTTCCCTTCGGACGTTGGTGACAAAGATGTTCCTGTGCTTTCCCCCCCTTGTTCTTTCCTATATTTTTTCTCCCTCTCTGCCTTTTTATTCTTCCCTTCTTTCTTTCTGTCTTGTAATCCTCTTTTGTCGCCAGCGTCGGGGAAGGCCTTATCCCTCCATTCCTACTTCTAACCAAGGTCTGTCTATCTGTCTGTTTGTTTATCTGTCTGTTTGTCTGTCTGTCTGTCTCTCCAAGTATGTCTGTCTGTCTGTCTGTCTGTCTGTCTGTCTGTCTCTCTCTCTCTCTCTCGCACACCATCATCTTATACCACCTCCCCTTCTTACCACTTGCTATCAAATATATGTATGACCTCTCTCTTCGATTCGGATGGAAGTGGCACCATAAACAGAACGCGTGGTTTGGACAGCCCGTGTATCATGCCATCTTGCTTGCTTCACAAGGAATACAATACAATTATATTGCCTCTAGGGCAGGGTTGTACAAGTGCACACACATCCGGGACCTCGTCGCCTCTTCTACGGCACAATTCTTGCTCGTGTAGTCAACCTTAGTCTGTCTCTATCACTTTAGATTCCTTAAAGAGTCATTCTTCAGCTGAATAAAATCGTCTGGCGACAGACAGAATATACAAGTTGATTAAGTTGCTCAAGTGGTTAACTATTTTTGACCCTTTCAACACCAGTGGCAAATGAAGCCTGCTGGATAGTCCTAAAAT
>NC_134812.1:2917408-2937408 GCF_046742065.1 Oratosquilla oratoria | reverse complement strand
CAACTTTTCTTTGAGGCGCTGTAGGTGAGGGTCTCCACAGCAACGAGGGTATACTCATTCAGTATATGTATAAGCGGGCGATGGTCGGTCACATGCACACGCACGATATATATATATATATATATATATATATATATATATATATATATATATATATATAGATATATATATAGATATAGAGAGAGAAAGAGAAGTAGAGAGAGATATAGATAGATAGATAGATAGAGAGAGAGAGAGAGAGAGAGTGAGAGAGAGAGAGAGAGAGAGAGAGAGAGAGAGAGAGAGAGAGAGAGAGAGAGAGAGAGAGAGAGAGAGAGAGAGAGAGAGAGAGAGAGAGAGAGAGAGAGAGAGAGAGAGATAGATAGATAGATAGATAGATAAATAGATAGATAGATAGATAGATAGAGAGAGAGAGAGAGAGAGAGAGAGAGAGAGAGAGAGAGAAGGAGAGAGAGGTATAGATAGATAGATAGATAGATAGAATATATAGATAGATAGATAGATAGAGAGAGAGAGAGAGAGAGACAGAGGAAAAATGTAGTTTCTTCCTTTTAATTCTTCAAAGGTGCAAACGTAAAACGAGAAAGGAAATGTAATCAAAGAAAGATGATGACAAGAAGATGAAGCAAAGAAAACGAGAATGGAAACACAACAAGAAAGAAGTACGAATATGTGCGGAGAGATGTCTGCACTTATCAGCAAAGAATAAATCTTGAAGGAGCAATTTTCGAAAACACTTTACGCTCCAGAAGTAAAAAATATTATACAGAATGAAATACAAAACGCAGGGAAAAGAAAAAGAGACGAATAATAAAGTCTTGAAAGAAATGCACAATGAAAATATAATAAAGATTAGATATATGGTAACAGCTCGCAAAAAGAGAGTTACGACAACTAAACAACAATGGTAGACAAATGTAATTAAAGGAACTCGATTATGAACTCGAGGAAAACTTCCGCGAGTCGGCAAAGGTGCGTATTTCGAAGATGGACTGAGACAAACTTGAAGAAACTCCAACGTGAACTGTGGGCAATTAGCATAAACATGAACTGAAGAGGCAACTACGTAGTATCGATCAATTTTCTCAAGAATTGGTACAAATAGAATATATAAACAAATAAATAAATGAATAAATAAAAAATAAAACGTGAAAAAAATATCCTGATAAGGTTTTCAAATAGAAACAAAAGTACGAATACGATCTGTTTTAGTCTGGGTCGATTCTCGTCTAATGCTACGAATTTATTAGCTAGAGGAATACTTTCCTTGATTTTTTTTCTAAATTTACCAAAGAGCACTTCAACAATGTATCTAACATTCGTAAACGTTTAATACCTTTCAGTTCGCCATCCAGTTTCTTGATATATGACGCAAGGGTAATTTAACATCTGAACACTGGAAGAAAGAAATATTGTAACCAAAATCGTTTTTACTCAAACGAACTCAATAGTTCAGGAGAATCGCCCCAGACCCGCTTGGTGTAAACGCAACCTAAAGCGTCTGTAACCATGTAGTAAGCGCCGAAACTATCAGTTGTTTTAAAAAACGATTAGACAACTTTATGGATGGGGATGACAGATGGTGATGGATACAGAGCTACCTAGTGTAGGCCTTATGGTCTCTTGCAGTCTCCTTTATTCTTATGGTCTTATGTCTGTACAGGAATGGGGCGTGCGAGGGTAAGAAGGAACCAGACACCCCCAAGAACGCAAAAGTAAAACACGAAGGGCTTCAAGAATGCAGGAGCGGTGGGATAACGAGCATCTCGGAGAGGAGAGACGAGACCGGAGAGATCCCCTGGGAGGTCGGTACGAGGAGGAAAGTGTTCTTCGAGAGAGAAAAAGTGTCCGAAGAAGACCAGGCGGGAAAACACGTGTAACCAAGGAACGCGAGCTAATATACACGTTGTAAAAAAAAAAAAAAAAAAAAAAAAAAAGGGAGGTGGGGAGGGGAGGCCGTGGATGGTCAGGTTACGTTAGCAAGTCCACCTATAGGGAGTTATATTAAAGTTGAATGAAAACAATTACAAAAGTTCGAGATGGGAGTCCACAGAAGAAGACATACAAGTAAAGATCAAAGCTGCACGTAATGGGAAGGAAGTACGGGCATAAGAAAGAGGCACAAAAAAGGGACGTAAAGAAAGTGATCTTAGAATTGTAAAGGATGGAAGACAGGGAGTGGGAAGAAAAAAGAGGGAAAGAGAGAAAAGGGAAAAAGAAAGGTGGGAAGGGAAAGGTGGGGGAAGGGAAAGGTGGGGGAAGGGAAAGGTGGGGGAAGGGAAAGGTGGGGGAAGGGAAAGGTGGGGGAAGGGAAAGGTGGGGGGAGGGAAAGGTGGGGGAAGGGGAAGGTGGGGGAAGGGAAAGGTGGGGGAAGGGAAAGGTTTGGGGAAGGGAGAGGTGGGGGAAGGGAAAGGTGGGGGAAGGGAAAGGTGGGGAAGGGAAAGGGGGGGAAGGGAAAGGGGGGGAAGGGAAAGGGGGGGAAGGGAAAGGGGGGGACGGGAAAGGGGGGGAAGGGAAAGGTGGGGGAAGGGAAAGGTTTGGGGAAGGGAAAGGTGGGGGAAGGGAAAGGTTTGGGGAAGGGAGAGGTGGGGGAAGGGAAAGGTGGGGGAAGGGAAAGGTGGGGGAAGGGAAAGATGAGAAGAAAATGGGAAGGGAAAAAGAAAATGGGGAGAGAAAAGAGGGGAAGAGAAAGGCGGTAGTGAGACGGTAGGGGGAAAAGAAAAAGGAGGGGAGGAGGAAGTAAAGGTAAGGAATAAAGAAAAGAAGGTGAGGTAGAGGAGGAGAAAGTAGAGTGAATAGAGGAAGGAGGAAAGGAAGATAGGAACGCAGCACAGGAGGAAGAGGAGGTGAAGAGGAAGGACGAGAAACTGATAAGATGAATTGTACAGTAAAGCAAATGAAGGACTCCCAAAAATGGAGGATAAACGCGGAAAGAGACGCAGGAGGAGAAAGGAAAACTGTCGAGTGGGGTGGAGGAAGGAGGAGGGGCTAGGGAGGAAATCCGAGTAGAACAGGATAAAGAGGGAGGAGAGGAAGGAGGGAGAGAAGGGAAAATAGGGGAGGAGGTGGGAGGAAAACGAAAAGGGAATAGGTAAGGAAAGTGAGCCACAAAAGATAAGAATAGACGCGGATTTTAGGGGATGTTGTTTCAGTGAGCGGCCTTGCTGTGGATGTGCTGTGTCTTGCGACACTGCCTCTGACCCAGGGCAGTGGGCAAGGTGCAGGGATGACCCGTCATCCAGGAGGTGCTAAGATGAGAGAGAGGGTGGAGTGGTGTGGAGTGTATTCAGGGATGGAATGGGTGGACGTGATTTTATGCCTTTTCCTTTTTGGCTACCTCCCTTGTAAGGGGGGAAAAGCCTTGGTATATGTATGTATGTTGTTACGGGCGGCTGGTATGTGAAGAGACGTTACGTATAACGGATAAGTGCTTAAGAACCAGCTCACTTCTAGAAGCCACTGTAGGACTGAACTATCTGGTCAGGGCCTAGATAATTCGTAAGACTAGAAGTAAAGGTAACAAAGAAGATTCCAGGAAAGGAATATTAAACTAGCGATAAAACTAGTAAACGAAATTATTAATGTGGAAAATATTTACAGGCAATCAACACAAAAGAGAATGGGCAGTAGGGTCAATGGGACCGTACATGATTATGAGAATCTGGAAATTATCGTTCAAATAAGAAACACAAGATACGTATACAATATGGTACTATCTAAGTACACAGAGATCAGGAACATGCATCAAAATAAGTAATAAGTACAAATATAAGTAAAGTAATGCAGTGTATATCAGACACGTAATGTAGGCAAAAAGGGTGATCACTTCACACCAATCGTCTCATGAATCTAAACCTTCTAGTTTTTATCAAGAGATCAATATGTGGGAAAAATGACGACGAGTGAGCGAATACCACCGCTTATATACCATTGGACCGGAAGCGGGATACTTCCGGTGAAGTGTGCGAGTGAGTGAAAGGAGGGGAGGAGGGTAAGTTAACACGTCAACATGGGTAGTTTTTAGGACCCTCGACTCGCTTGAACAATCTATTTATTTAGTAACTGTCAAATCTGTGCGCTCCGAACTATTCAGGATTTCGCTTGTCTGTTTGTTCTACAAGAGTGCGCACCTCTCTCCGCACGTAGGCAAGATTACATATAGTGGACGGGCGTTACTGCTTAACATTGTTACAATACATACATAGACAAGAAATATGAACATAGTTATGTAATACAAAGGAACACAATTCTATAACATAATTACACATATGACGTAATATCTAATATTACGTTACAATGTATGTTGCAGTGAGTAGGAGGAGGAGAGGTATATGAAGGTGCGGATGGAGAAGGAATCCAGAAATGGTGAACAGGATTATATTGCAAAGGAGGGAATGGACGGCCTCATTACCAATTATTTATTCAACCAAGCTAATTACGGAATTCGGGTTACTCTTAAATCTAACGGGAAGCGTGTGCCCCCTCCACCCCCGCCATCCATCGAAAATATCCACATTATGGTTCTGCATTTATTTTCCTCGTAATTCTTTCACGCTTATATTGGAAAATCTAACGGCCTTACCCGCGTATAATAATGTATAAATAATCTTCATGAAAATGTCAGCTTTTGTAAAATGAATATGTGGTATTTTATATGTGTGTATATATATATATATATAAATATATACATGTTTGTATATATATATGTATACATACACACACACACATATATATATGTATGTATATTAATATATTTATATATATATATATACATATATGAATAAATATATACATATATATAAATATATATAAGTCGTCATGCTAAGGCTCTCAGCTCTAGGACACATAGGCTACGTATCTTACACTGTCTAGATTATGACTATTAGTCTATAGCCACGCAGCTGTGAATATCTCCAAAGACTCGTGTATTGTACATAACTCATAATTTTCAGTGGTAAAATATAAGTTCTCAAATTACTTGAATTATAAACATTTTACAAAAGTTGCCTCGATCAGCATCTTTAAGCCAACATATATTTAGTTTTATCAACAATTATCAAATTAATTTGACATACTTCATCATTGACAACAAAGGCTGGTACTATCCAACTGCATCCGTTTGCAGTAACTACGAGATCCACTTTCCATTTTCCATTTTACTCGTCAATACGACTGATCATACTTCTCTCCACTCTGACCGCCAATGACCACATGAAGACCGATTTCGTTAAAAAAAATTCCATCGAACTCAAGCGGGGTTCGGCACCACTTGCAGGATGAGAAGGCTGATGGAGCGGGTCACGTGACGTGACGTCACACGCTCCAGCTCTGCCTGGCCTCCTCCCCCTTCCCTCTTCCACTGCTTCTGCCTCTTCACGCGACAAGAGTGACGACGACCGAGGAAGGAAGAGGCGCGTATCAGTCACGGACCCTTTTGAACGAAGGGCAGGTCCAACCAAAGCTCAATCCCCTCAAATGGGCCTTCCACCTGCACTACAAAGAAGACAGAATGAATGAATGAATGAATTGAATGGTCGAGTGAGGGAACGAATGTATGAATGAATCAATAGTGTCTCTTTGTGTGTATGTGTGTGTGTGTGTGTGTGTATTCACCTTGGTCTTTGGATTACGTGTTGGACTCGTGATCGACAGCTATTTCCCTCCCGGAAGAGAGCTCAGAGCTCGTATGACCTTACACACACACACACACACCCAACTCCCCGCCCACGAGAGTCAGAGTAACGACCCGAAGCGCAGCGATACCGAAATGATTTCGGCCCTGGGCAGGATTCGAACTAGGTACTGCGAGCACCACCGCGCTGGCAGTCCAGCGCTCTACCAACCGCGCCACCGAGTCGTGTGTGTGTGTGTGTGTGTGTGTGTGTGTGTGTGTGTGTGTGTGTGTGTGTGCGTGTGTATGTGTGTGTGTGTGTGTGTGTGTGTGTGTGTGTGTGTGTGTGTGTGTGTGTGTGTGTGTGTGTGAGTGTGTGTAGGGTCCAAGAATCTAAGATTCAGTGCTGCCACAGAAGCAGGGCGCATGATTCGAACGTTCCTTAGCGACCATCTGTACTCCAGAATAATGTGACAACAAAGCAGAGATATTTCCACATCACCGCAAAACAAAAGAGGCATTCCACTATCATTATCACCTCACCACGTGCTCGTGAAAACGAGGAAGTCTCCACGTGCAACCCGTCTTGCTCCACACAGCACCTTTAAGGTACTACTGACCCATCCTACCCACTACGACCATCATCACATATGCAGTGTAGCCTCTCCGCCACCCAACCACTCCCTCCAGTGACCTGATGGGACCACCGCTATATGTCGGTCACAATAAGTAACTGCGTCCCCCCCACCCGTCCCCTCTCTCGGAAAAAGATTCACATTTTCAATTAAATCGTAGCCTAGTTATGATTTTTTTTTTTACATCTTACTGACACATAGCAATATTTACAGATGGATTTCTTTTAGCTTCGTGTTGTGGTTATGTATGTGTGACCATAAATGTGGCTAAGAGTAACTTAACTTGATCGTGGAAACTTCGCTACAACCTGACTGAAAATAAGGCTACGATGATTACAAGTAGTGGTTGCAAGGAAATGCATAATATCACCGAATAATCCCGCTCCTCTCTCTCCCTCTCTCTCTCTCTCTCTCTCTCTCTCTCTCTCTCTCTCTCTCTCTCTCTCTCTCTCTCTCTCTCTCTCTCTATCTTTCTGCCAATACAAATAAAACAAATTCACTTTTCACTTAGTTCAGAATTAAAAGAAAAAAAGTCAGTATTTGCTGTACTGAACTGGAAAATATGCACAAAAACCGACTTGAAGTGAAAAAAGCTCTGAACTCTCCTGAACTCCATTACAACTCTCGAATATATTTGGTCGTATTTGTTAACAACTTTACCAATATAGCCGCAGTATAAAATAATAACTTCTGCACATTTTGTTTACGCCCCTGTGATGGAGCGGTTCGTAACAATCCCATTTTATTTTACTTTATCATTCTCATCTAATTTTTTTTATGTATGTATATTTTTTATCCCCATATATGTTTATTCATTTATTTGTTTATTTTTCATTTATCTATTTCTCTGTTTATTTATCTATCTACTTATGTTTATTTTCTGTGTATAAATGCTCCGGTTTAAGGCTGATGTCACACGGGCGGTCTACCCGCCTGACCGCGGCGGGTGAGACGCATTTCCCCACTTGAAACCGCCGCGGCCAGCCCGCCTGGCTATGTCAGACGAGAGGTTTACATAGTGTTTTACATAGGAATCAATATAAAGCGGTTCCGCGGCGACTGACCCGCTTTGCACCCGCGGCGGCCAACCCGCTCGTCTGTCGGGGGCGTAATACACGACTGGCTCTAGATGGCTACGACCTTCCCCACCTCCCTACTTACCCTCTTACTATCATTTCTTATTTATTTTTATGTATGCATTAATTTATCTCTTTATTCATTAATTTGTCTCTTTATTTATTTACTTATTTACTTACTTATTTACTTATTTACTTATTTATAATTTATGTATTTATTTATTTATTTATTTATTTATCTATTTATTTATCTATTTATTTATTTATTATTTATTTATTTATCTATTTATCTATTTATTTATTTATATATTTATCTATATATCTATTTGTGCTTATTTTCTGTGTATGAATACTCCGGTTTAATCCATGACGGATTCCCAATGGGTACCACCTCCTCTACCTCTCAACCTACCCTCTTACTACCCACCCACCCACCCGTCCACCCAACCAAGGACGCGTTGTCGCCCTTTCTTAATCCAACGGGAGGAGTTAATAGAGTTGACCAACATCAACAACATTATCTTCTCCACAACTACAACCGAAATAACGACAAAGCTTCGCAAGAAAACAGTTACATGAATATGGGGCGTACCATGTATAACTGGATCGTCTGTCATTTCATGGTGGTAGAATGCTAAACGTTCGTTCGTTCCTTCACAACTAACCAATAAACATCGTTCACCCTGTGAAACCTTACTAATTCTCACTCAGTAAATATCGTGCAATGATAAGGATAAGCAAACAAGACAAGAAAATATCAAAAACGGGTTCAAAACGACTCCTAAGCGAACAGACGCCAGGCGTTCTGTTCTTTAGGTGCGGCCCAAGAACGATGACCACGTGACGTAGGGCCGTACTTTTATTAAATCTTTCGCCAGGCTTAGAAGAGTTCTCAAACAATAGAAAGTAAAATTTAAATTGATTTTGTTACAGATTTTCCAGTTTTATTGGCTTATTTGTGAGGTCTACAGGTGATTTTCGTATGTATATCCAGTAAGTTAATAACATTAGATTTTATATCGGTAGAAAGAGTTAGCAAGGGCTGGCGAAAAGATTGAAAACTGCGGCCCATAGACTTTCAGCTCCTCTGCTGCTCATGTTGGGTGCGCCCTTAAGAAACTAGAATCTGAAGGAGGAATACAAGGTAAATTACTAAATTGGATGGAAGACTTTTTGCAAGAAAGAAAAATGAGAGTAGTGATAAGAAACCAGCACTCAAAATGGAATGAAGTAATAAGCGGTGTCCCGCAGGGAACAGTTCTGGCCCCAATAATGTTTGCTATATATATTAATGATATGGATGAAGGAATTGAAAGCTATATGAGCTTCTTTGCAGACGATGCAAAACTACTGAAAAGAGTGAAAACTGAAGAAGATTGTGAATCACTACAGAGAGATCTAAATAAAGTACAAGAATGGAGTAGGAAGTGGGAGATGGAGTTCAATACAAGAAAGTGTAGTATAATGGAATTTGGAAAAAGCAAAAACAGAATAACAGGATCATATAATTTGGGAGAAGAAGGAATAAAAAAAGTAGAAAATGAGAAGGACCTGGGAGTCATTGTTATGAATAATATGTCACCTGAGAAACATACAAATAAGATTTTTGGGGAAACTTATAATTTAATAAGAACAATCAAAGTGGCATTTACATACCTGGATGAAGAAATGGTGAGGAAAATCCTAATCACCCTGATAAGACCAAGATTGGAATATGCAGCAACGATATGGTCACCAAGTACAAAAAAATGTATAAAAAAACTTGAAAGAATACAAAGAGCAATTACAAAACTGGCACCAACACTCTCAAAACTATCATATGAAGAGAGACTAGAAAAACTTGAACTACAGACACTAGAGCAAAGAAGAGAGAGAGGAGATTTGATAGCTATTTACAGAATCATGAAAGGCATAGAAATTACTGATAGAGAGAATCTGATAAAATGGGATGACAGAAATACAAGAGGACACGGAAAGAAAATAAAAAAAGGCAGCTATAGAAGAGATTTGAAAAAGAACAGCTTTCCTCACAGAGTAATAGACAGTTGGAACAAGTTAAATGAGAAAGTGGTGTGTGCAAAAACAATACATGAATTTAAAAATTGTTTAGATAAAATGAGAAATGAAGACGGGACCCCACGAGCATAGCTCCCCTTCCCGTAAAATACAACTAGGTAAATACACACACGTATACATACACACACACACACACACACACACACACACACACACACACACACACACACACGCATACACACACACGCATACACACACACACACACACACACACACACACACACACACACACACACACACACACACACACACACACACACACACACACACACACACACACACACACACACTCATGTTTCTTCTTAACAGGTCCTTGTCGTTTAGCCTAAGAGGAAAACGCTATTTCTTTTTACATACATATGAGAGTGGCAGAATTCCACTAGAAGCGGAAATTCCAAAATACGAGGGCGAATGACATGACCCTTGTTACACACACAATTCTGCTCTGTGTATGTTCATGCTTGTGTGTATGTGTATGTGTGTGTATGTGTGTATTTGTGCGTGTGCGTATTCTCATAAAGTGGGAATCAATATATACATCAGGGAATAAACGATATAAACAAATACTGAAATAATGGTAACGATGGTGAAAAATCTTAGTCGTGGATGGAGATGAAGGCTGAAGCTTTGCGTCTCTAATGGACTCGATGTATGGAGTCTGAGAACATGAGGCTGAGCGCGTCGTTGGTTGGACTGAGAGAAAGGTGTTGGGGGGTGCCCGGGCCCAGCGGGTAAACGAGGAGGAAGGTGGAGAAAATAAAGGGATGGGAGGAAGAGAAAATGAAGAATTGGAGGAGGGGGGAAGGGAAAGGTGGAGGAGGGTAAAGAGGAGGATAAGAAGAAAAAGGGGTTAAAGAGAAAATAAAGGGATGGGAGGAAGAGAGAATGAAGAATATGAGGAGGGGGAAGGGAAAGGTGGAGGAGAGTAAAGAGGAAGAGAAAGAGGAGGATAAAGAAGAAAAGGGGGTAAAGAGAAAATAAAGGGATGGGAGGAAGAGAGAATGAAGAATAGGAGGAGGGGAAAGGAAAGGTGGAGGAGGATAAAGAGGAAGAGGAATTTAAAGAGGAATGGGAAGAGGAGGATTAAGAGAAAAAGGGGAGTAAAGAGAAAGAGGAAGAGAGGATGAAAAAATGAAGGAGGGGAAGGGAAAAGTGGAGGAGAATAAAGAGGAAAAGAAAATTAAAGAGGAAGAGGACAAAGAGAAAAAGGGGATAAAGAAAAAGAGGAGGATAAAGAGGAAAAGAGGATGAAGAATAGGAGGGGAAGGGAAAGGTGGAGGAGAGGAAAGAGGAAGAGGAAGTTAAACAGAAAGAGGAGGATAAAGAAAGATGATAAAGAGAAAGAAGAGGATAAAGAGGAAGAGAAGGATAAAGAGGGAGGGAAGGGTAAAGAGTAAGAGAAAGAGAAAAATGTAGATTCAAGAGAAAGAGGAAGAAAAAGAAGATGAGGGAAAGAAGGATGAAAAGGAGGAGGAGGAGGAGGAAGAAGAGGACAGGTCAGGCAGAGAAAAGGAGAAGAAGGAGAAAGAGGAGGGAGAGGAAAGAGAAGGAAGAGAGGAACAAAAGAGAGTGCGAAGGCGAAAGCGTTAAAGAGAAGCGATACGCATCAAACGTTGGTAATGGCACCTGTAAAACGCAATAATGGATTTTACTCTAGCTTTTGCTAGATTTTGTCTAGAATTTGCTAAGATATATAAATTTCAGTGGCTGAGGGTCTGATGCTTCCACGATGAACAGGGGTCTCGATCATTCGAAGCCCCTTTCAGGTCGTAGACCTCCCGTCCTTCACCTCCATATGGAGGTGCTGGTGATAAACTCCTTCATTTCCAAAAGATACACCTTCGAGATGAATAAAATCGTCTGTTGCTAACCAGAATAAAATCCTACAAAGGCGTACATGAACGTCTGACGCGGCGACGTAAACTGAATCTATTTACTTAGGGTAAATCCGGGCGGGATAGAGAGGCCGACTCCGGATGCCTTGAGACAGAGCCCCAACTGGTCAGAACCTCCTGGTATTGGTCGAAGCCAAAGCCAAAGATCGTCACTGTGGTGGTGAAAGGGGCGACGGACTAAGTGGAGTTATCGTGGAGTTGAAAGGGAGTGGGGCAATATGGGTGGAGTATATGTATGGAGGGGCTTGTTGCCCAGTAGTCGGGTTCAGTCAAGGACAACAGATGGAGGTGGAGGAAGAGGAAAATGAGGACGTGGAGGAAGAGGAAAAGGTTGAGGGAAATACGGAGGAGGAAAATGGTGGAGGAAGATAAGGAGAATCTTGTAGTGAAAGAGGTGTTGAAAGGAGTCAAGGAGGAGGACGTGGTGGTGGCAGAGTAGGATTAAGGGGGAGAGAAGAAGCAGGAGGTAGTGGAAGAAAGGCAAGGGCAAGGACAGACAAAAAATAGAAATGTATGTCACTGGTCTACGTGTGTGTGTGTGTGTGTGTGTGTGTGTGTGTGTGTGTGTGTGTGTGTGTGTGTGTGTGTGTGTGTGTGTGTGTGTGTGTGTGTGTGTGTACGTGCGTTTCCTTTCCCCTCCTCCTATTCTTCATTCTCTCTTCCTCCCATCCCTTTATTTTCTCTTTACCCCCTTTTCTTCTTTATCCTCCTCCTTCTCTTCCTCTTTACTCTCCTCCACCTTTCCCTTCCCCCTCCTCATATTCTTCATTCTCTCTTCCTCCCATCCCTTTATTTTCTCTTTACCCCCTTTTTCTTCTTATCCTCCTCTTTACCCTCCTCCACCTTTCCCTTCCCCCCTCTTCCAATTCTTCATTTTCTCTTCCCCCCATCCCTTTATTTTCTCCACCTTCCTCCTCGTTTACCCGCTGGGCCCGGGCACCCCCCAACACCTTTCTCTCAGTCCAACCAACGACGCGCTCAGCCTCATGTTCTCAGACTCCATACACCGACTCCACTAGAGACACAAAGCTTCAGCCTTCATCTCCATCTACGACTAAGATTTTTCACCACCGTTACCATTATTTCAGTCTTTGTTTGTATCGTTTATTCCCTGATGTATATATTGATTCTCACTTTATGAGAATACGCACACGCACACACACAAATACACACATACACACACAAGCATGAATATACACAGATTAGAATTGTGTGTGTAACAAGGGTCATGTCATTCGCCCTCGTATTTTGGAATTTCCGCCTCTAGTGAAATTCTGCCACTCTCGTATGTATGTAAAAAGAAATAGCGTTTTCCTCTTAGGCTAAACGACAAGGACCTGTTAAGAAGAAACATGAGTGTGTGTGTGTGTGTGTGTGTATTCGTGTGTGTGTGTATGCGTGTGTGTGTGTGTGTGTGTGTGTGTGTGTGTGTGTGTGTGTGTGTGTGTGTGTGTATTCGTGTGTGTGTGTGTGTGTGTGTGTGTGTGTGTGTGTGTGTGTGTGTGTGTGTGTGTGTGTGTGTATGTGTGTGTGTGTATGCGTGTGTGTGTGTGTATGTATACGTGTGTGTGTGTGTGTATGTATACGTGTGTGTGTGCGTGCGTGTATGTGTGTGTGTGTGTGTGTGTGTGTGTGTGTGTGTGTGTGTGTGTGTGTGTGTGTGTGTGTGTGTGTGTGTGTGTATGTGCGTGTGTTTGTGTGTGTGTGTATGCAACTCACTATCATTGTCTTGAATAATGTGTTGGACTCATGATCGACAATGCTCGTGTGAGAACTGATAGTTCATGTCAGGCACGATCTCTGGGTAATGCTGTGACCTTAGACACACACGTGCGCACACACACACACACACACACACACACACACACACACACACACACACACACACACACACACACACACACACACACACACACACACACACACATTAGCAAGCCTGTGTATGTGTGTGTGTGTGTGTGTGTGTGTGTGTGTGTGTGTGTGTGTGTGTGTGTGTGTGTGTGTGTGTATTCACCTCGGATCTGCTGCAGTCTCTGTCGAGACAGCCAGACACCACCCTACGACAGTGAGCTCAGAGCTCCTTATTAGCCGATCTCTGGGTAGGTCTGAGACCACTCACACACCACACACCGGGACAGCAAGGCCACAACTCCTTGACTAACGTCCCGTACCTACTCGCTGCTAGGTGAACAGGGGCTACACGTGAAAGGAGTGTGTGTGTGTGTGTGTGTGTGTGTGTGTGTGTGTGTGTGTGTGTGTGTGTGTGTGTGTGTGTGTGTGTGTGTGTGTGTGTGTGTGTGTGTGTGTGTGAGTGTGTGTGTTTGTGGGTATGCGTGTGTGTTCACTTAAAGAGGAAGACCAATAAATATATCTAAACTTGAAGAATATACACAAAGATTGAATTATACCCATTTGAGGATGTTGTCAAGGGTGATGTTACCTTGAGCAATCTGTGTATTTCAAGCAACCATTTGTGTGTACTGAGAAGGTTCAGAGTGACCAAATTTAAGTATCTAGAGGGTTCTAGTTGACCAATTATGAATACTTAGCTGTAATTGGCCAAATACTTTCTGGATTCAAAGAAATTAGTTGTGAGCAATGAGAGAGTTCAAATTTACCAACCGTGGGTACTCCCAGAGTCCAAAACAACCCATTGTGAATACTCAGAGAATTGAACGAGACTAATTGTAAGGACTCACAAAGATGAAAATAACCAATAATGAGTACTCACAGGGACATATATAGGTAAACACACGCACACACACACACGCAAACGTGTATGGCTTTTTATTGGGCTAATTTAACTTTCTTCTGCACTGGATAGGGCTAAGGATCGTCTAACCACTTTCATATTCAAAATAATTAATCTATTGTCTCGTTAAGATCTAATTGCTTTCTTCAATTATTTTTCTGGGCTTCTGTCTAAGGTGCTATGAGCGGTTGTATCGCACATACCAAATACCATATCACTGGGCTTATGACTTTAAGATATCCAATTTGTTATGTTGTATCGTTTATTTGTCCTAGGGCTATGTTTAAAGGGCAATAAACATTTTCAACTTAAAAGAGGGCTTTTTTTGCTTCCGAATCATTCATTTTCGAAATAAGATTCGCCCTTTACTTCGAAATGGCTCCTTTGGAAGAAAGAAATCGCCGTTTAGTCCCAGAGGTCTTCATCCTCGTCCGATTGGGACTCATCTTCGGAGCTGTCTTGAATAAAGGCCGCACGGGCCGTGAGAGCCCGCGCCAGGACCTGGGCAATGTTCTTGGGCTGCCCATCCTCAGGAGGGTCCTTTTTCTTGGCGCATGGGGTGGGTCTCAATTGGACCCCAGCCTTAATCTCTTCCATTAGAAGGGCCCGCGGGTCTGTGGTAAGCTTTGTGTTTCCCTCAGGGTTTGTCCTCTTCGAGGGGTCATACGAACAAAGATTGATGCCCTTACGAATCTCCTCCATTAGGAGGGCATGGGCATCAGCCTGGGCTTTCTCTGGAGCTTTCCTTGGCCCTACAAGCGCCGTCGGTCTATTTGTGACTGTAGACGGCGCTGGAGGTAGTGGCGGAGGAGGTGGCGGAGGTATATTGATAGCTCCTGTCGATCTCGTTGGAGCGTTATCTTCCTTTTTGGGCTCTTTTGCGCTTTCCTTTATTGTGGACCGCAGTTTCACTCCTCTTCTTATTTCTTCCATGAGGAGGGTTCTCGTGTCCACTGGCGCAATCATTGGGGCCTCCTTCGATGATGAAGGGCTGTTCTTCGGCCCTGGAGGGGAAGGCGGTGGTGGGGGTGGAATGCAGGCTGCAGGAGGGAGAGGAGGCGCCGGTGGGGGTATTTTCAGCCCTGGGCTCTCTTTCTGGCGCAATTTTCTGATCTCCTCCCCCTGCATTTCAATCTTCGATGCAAGTCCTCTCACCATATCCTGAAGATTGAGGTTTTCCTTCGTAATGACCTCAAACTTACCCTCCATCGTGGCTCTCAACTGTTCAAGCCGGTTTTCCTTGGCTTTGAACAGCTGATTCTTGTAGACGGCGATTTCTTCGAGCAGGATCGCTTTTTCCAGCTTCCAGCTCGAGGCACGACGCTGCTGCTTTCTTCGAAGTCGTTGGATGCAGGCGTCGTGCATCTTCTTCGCGATCTTTTGGAGCTTCATCTCCGCCATCTGTTCCTCTTCGAGCTGTTGCTGAAGCTCCTCTCGCTGAAGGCGTTCAGCCTCCAGCTGGGCAGTCAAGAGCCTATTCTGCTCTTCAAGGGCGGCTATGTGCTCGCCCACGCCCTTCCACTCCGACCGAAGGCCCTGAAGGTCGCTAAGGGCTCCACCAAAGGGGGTCGATCCGCTTGAGAACATGGAGTGAACGTCTGGTCAGGTTCAGGGCGGACTTGGTCTTCTCCTACCAGAGGTTCTCTGTACATCTCGGATATCACCAAAGACGTTGTTCACTCTTTGCGTGTGTGTATGAACCTAACTGTATTCACCTGATTGTTAGTGCTGGGCAAATACCGCTAATTTCAATATCGAAATTATTGGTGAACAACAATACAGTTACCGAAATTACCGACAGTCTACCGGTAAAAGACTCGTGAGGTAGTAGTGACGTCACAAGTTCGAGTCGAGTTCGAAAAATCAATGTTTTTGTCCTTTAATAAGCTATATCTCTGGTTCTATTTTACATATTGTTTTTATTGTTATGTCATTGTAAAGGGAAAAGGTCATACTTTAATTGGTGCTACTATAGTATGCTATCTAGTATCTACCGCGCGAGTGAGTGAATGGAGGGCGGTAGATACTAGATAGCACCAATTACAGTATGACCTTTTCCCTTTACAATGACATAACAATAAAAACAATATGTAAAATAGAACCAGAGATATAGCTTATTAAAGGACAAAAACATTGATTTTTCGAACTCGACTCGAACTTGTGACGTCACTACTACCTCACGAGTCTTTTACCGGTAAACTGTCGGTAATTTCGGTAACTGTATTGTTCTTGACCAATAATTTCGATATTGAAATTAGCGGTATTTGCCCAGCACTAGTGGTGGTACTTGTGATCAGGGCCGGATTATCCTATACCCCAAGTACGCCATGGCGTAGGGCTCCAAGCACTGAGGGGCCCACAAACCTGATAGACTCTGTCCCATGATGAGCACCAACCCACATTATGATTTATGGGAATCTCGGAAACTTGTATAAGCATATGTATTGTACCATTAATGCATTCTGATGTTTCAATAAAACATCAAACTGTTCAGATTTTGTATAATTAATTTAAGGGGAGGGGGGCCCAATATTGTGGTTGTGGATTATGACAGTGATGGTGATTGTGTGTGTATGTGATTGGTCCCGGATCATGGTCCCGGATCACGTTATACATTTGTGATCGACCGCTATTACCCTCCTGAATGAGAGTGTCATGGTTCATAAAGCCCCATCTATAGTAATACTGTGACCTTACACACCATCCCCTTATTCAAAGGGGACTGGATACTTTCAGTCCTGTGATGGTTTTCACTGTCTGATCAAGGCTTGATCACGGTTCCTCTGTGCTGGCAGACCAACACGTAAACCTCTACACCAGCAACCTGTGTATGTGAGCAAGAGAGAAAGGGGTGGGGGTAGGAAGAGGAAAAAAGTAAATGCCAGACATGCTGAGATCTCACCAGATCAGTGACGAACTGGCCCACTGGGCTACCGGGGAATTTCCCAGTGGAGTCCCAAAGTGATAGTCCATCACTTTAGAAATAACCGAAAAAATTGCGTAGATTCTGAGAAGAGTATTGAAATTTTTTAGTATTTGTATTAAGCACTTATTAACATAAATATATACAACAATATTAGATAGATGTAACACTTTATTTGCCTAAAACCTTGAATTTTATTTAATTACTCTGACTTTATTTTGGAATTAAGTGGACCCTTGTACAAGTCTTCTCAATAAAAATTTTAGACCCAGTCCGCCAAAGCACCAGATTCCCTAATATCTTTCTTGCAGTGAACACCGTCAGTCATGTGGGTGCCGCCCTGGTTTCGATTTCTTTGTGTGGCGTGTGTTTTCGGCCTGGCAGAGAGCGGGAAAGTGCTCGTCCTGCACCCCATGTATGCAGTATCCCATGTCCTCACACTCAGATCACTCTCCATGGAGCTCGTTAAAAGAGGACATCAGGTCAGTCTTTCGGCTTTGCAGATCCTTCCAGACATTCTTTTCTGTGGCTCCTCACAGGTCAGTCTTTTGGTTCCATTGTCCTCCCAGACACGTGTCCTCGACATTGACACGTGTTTAAAGTGATGTGTGAACGTGTGAACGGGTTATTTGGTTGTCGAACAACGTGTTCGACAACAAAATACCCCGTTCACACGTTCACACATCACTTTAAACACGTGTCTGTCGAACCGCGTTCGACGAACCGTTAGATCGTGTAAACCCCCTCTTAGGCTTCATAGATCCTCCCAGCCTTTAGGCTTCATAGATCCACCGTGGCCAGTCTTTTGTCTCTATAAGCCCTCTCAAGTCAATCTTTCGGGACCATTATATCCATGTTCTGTTCCTAGCTCAGTCTGCTGACCTTGTAATTCCTCACTGATAATAATGATAATTATAGTAATGATGATAATGAAAATGATAATGATAATAATAATAGTAATAATAATAATGATAATAATAAGAATAATATTAATAATAATAATAATAATAATAATAATAATAATAAATAATGATAATAATAATAATAATAATAATAATAATAATAATTATAATAATAATAATAATAACAATAATAACAATAATATTAATAATAATAACAATAACGATATTAACTGCCATATTTTTTTCTTCTTTCTTTTTCGTTATCAATGATCCCCTGGCATTTGCGAGGGTAATGTTCCAAGACCCCTTGCGAATAGCGAAAAATTGCGGAGAACGGACGCGCCCCATAGAAATGTCTTAAGATACCCTTTGTATTGGTTCAAATCATGTCTTAACATTTTTAAGTTGTTTTATGATGGAAATAAATTTTAACGCTCAATTTTTATAGTTATTCTTTTTTTAAGTAAAATAATAAGATTTAATAAGATTATACTAAGACCTGTACTCACCAGGGCCCTTAAGCATGATAAAGTACCGCTCCTCGAGGGTGGCGCTCGCTCCTCCAAGTCAGAATAAAACTTCAAGGATGACACATTGCTGCATCTCCATCTTCTTCTACTCGCCCAGTAACTACCCCTCTTCCTCCATCCCACACACGCCACAACCTCCTCCTCCTCCTCTTCCTCCTCCTCCTTTTTTGTCTTCCTTCTTTTACCTTGTCCTCTGTTTCCTCACTTCCAGTTAGAGGGCGGGAAAGGGATATCTCTTATCGTGTTCATTTCGCACTATTCCACGCCCTCCTCCCTTCTCTCCCCTCCAGCCACCATCATCACACAAAGCCATACATTCATTTGTCAGCCTAACACGACGAGAAGAGCCTAAAGCGGGTCATATAATTACAATCATCATCGTAGCAACAATAATCAGGCAGTGGACCCTAGGAGCTGTTGTAGGAGATAACAATGTAAGAACAACAAATAAATCAAGGGAGGAAGCGAACAGGAGATGAGACGAGACAAAGAGACTACCGGTCGGATGCACTAAGAGCTCCCCCCCCCCAAAAAAAAAAAAAAAAAAAAAAAAAAATATATATATATATATATATGTATATATATATATATATAAATGTATTTATATATATACATATATATATATATATATATATATAAGTGAAGGGAAGGGCAGAGGCGATGCTGCGCGTCGGAAGGCGACAGAGTGAGAGATGAACATAAGAAGACTTTCCCCTCTGATGAAGTGAGTACCTTGCTTTCTACTCAACACCCTCTCACCACTCATACCTGCCTTATAAATCCCAATCCTCCCCCCACCAAAAAGTAAATAGAATAATGAAACAAATACGAAAGTAAACAAATAAAATAAATAGATAAAACCCTCCGTCTGAGATGTGGTGTGAGTTAGAGGACAGCAGCAGCAGAATCAATCTAGAAAAGATTTATGAAATAGGGCGGAGAAGGGGGAGTGTGGGAAAGGATATAGACTGGGTAGCTGAAGACTTAAAGGCTCAAGATTACAAAGGATTACAAAGGTGGAGCATGCCGACAGGAGACCTCTTGGTCCATATCTAGGTCGGATGCGAAAAAAAATCATAGTAGTAATGAATAGATAAATAAAAACTACAATAATGTAAATAACAAATAAAATACATAAATAAATGCATAGGTATAGTTAAATAATAAACAAACAGGTAAATTTAAATAATAATAAATTGACATATAAGTAATAATAAATGAGAGTCAAACAGACAAATGATAACAAAAAATGATATAAAATAAATGATAATCATTATGTGGAGGTATTAATTGGGCATAGAGGACAACAACCGAAGATGATGGCCGGAAGCGACAAGATGAAGAGACAGTTATACAAAACCCTCATTAAGGGAGAGAGAGAGAAAAGAGAGAGAGAAAAGAGAGAGAGAGAGAGAGAGAGAGAGAGAGAGAGAGAGAGAGAGAGAGAGAGAGAGAGAGAGAGAGAGAGAGAGAGAGAGAGAGAGAGAGAGAGAGAGAGAGGTGAGAGTGGAGGAGTAGGAATGGACTAGTGGAGGGTGAAGGGAGTGGAGGGAATGGGGTGAGGTAGTAGGGGAGTGGGAGGAGGCGGAGGAGCCTTGAG
>NC_134812.1:2892408-2914908 GCF_046742065.1 Oratosquilla oratoria | reverse complement strand
TCCCCTTTCGAGTCTTGCTCCAAAGAATGCCTGACAATTCCATTCAGCTCAGGGGCAGGCTCGGTCGTCTGATTTAAGTTGGTACAAGTAAAGAGACCCCACGAGTGTTACTCCTTTCCTATAACCTACGACTAGTTCAATGCGTATTTTGGTATCACTTAGTTTGTTAGTTAGGAAGTTAGTGTGTGTGTGTGTGTGTGTGTGTGTGTGTGTGTGTGTGTGTGTGTGTGTGTGTGTGTGTGTGTGTGTGTGTGTGTGTGTGTGTGTGTGTGTGTGTGTGTGTGTGTGTGACTGTGTGTGTGTGTGTGTGTTTGTGTGTGTTTATGTGCACGTGCGCGCGTGTGTATTTCGTGAATCTCCTCTTCAGCCTCATTCCGCCCAACTTCTTCTTCGAGCAAATTCTATACTAGACATGACGACAGCGGAGAAACAGGTAGGTGATAACGGATGGTCACAAAAGTAAGATCAGGAGTAAAAAAAAGAACAGAAAACGACGAAGAAAGCATAATATAGACGAAAAATGAGGAAGAAGAAACGGCTAAGAAGAATAACAAGGAAGAAACAAAGATAAGGAGAAAAAGCGACCATGAAGAAGACTGCTTTTCCGGATTTTTTTTAGATTATATTCTATTTTATCTTTATTACCATAAGCACGTCCTTTTCTTGCTTGTCTTGTGCTGTTGAGCTAATGTGATTCAATTTCAGCTCGTCAACTCTAATGGCTTTTTCTTGCTGCATCTCCGGACTTCTTCCAAAAATATCTTTCCCTATCCTTTCGCTGTTTTTTTTTTAATAATGTTTCCAACTCTTCTTCGGATCTCTTCGCCCCACGTTTTACCTGTCGTCGTTATCTCGCTCCACCAATATCACCTTCCGAACCACCACTCTCCTCTTCCCTCTTTCCACCAATTCTACTTCTCCCATGTCCCCGTCCCTACTCTTCCCAATTTTCCACCCTTCCCTCTCCCTCCCTCTCCAAATGGGTGACCTCCTCCTCCTCCTCCTCTTCCTCTTCCTCCTACTCTTCCTCCTCCTCCCCTTTCTCCTCTTCCTCCTCCTCTTCATCCTCCTCCTCCTCTTCCTCCTCTTCCTCCTCCCCAATATGATCCCCTCCTCCTCTTCCTCCTCTTCCTCTTCCTCCTCTTCCTCTTCGTCCTACTCTTCCTCCTACTCTTCCTCCTCCTCTTCATCCTCCTCCTCTTCATCCTCCTCCTCTTCATCCTCCTCCTCCTCTTCCTCCTCCTCTTCCTCCTCCCCGGTATGATCCCCTGCGAGCATTTAATTAAATGAGAAACACGGAGGCTCAAGTGTCCCAATAACATGGCACGATCTCGGCTCGGGAAGGGAGGGACGGATCTGGACAAGAGGGAAGAGGAGAGTAGTCGGTTTAGGAGGAAAGAGGAGGGGAGAGAAAAGGACCTAGTTGAGGTGGGTGTGGTAGGGTGGGAAGGGAAGAGGAAGAAGAGGGGAGAGGAGGGAAGGGGAAGGAGGAGGAAGGAGGAGGAAGAGGAGGGAAGTAATGGACAGAGGGGAACGGTTGGTAATGAAAGGAGGATAACTGGGGATTGGGGATTACGCCATCTACCTGACCTGACCTGACCTAGAATGACCTCTTGGTGGGCTCCCCTTCCATCTGCTTGACCCAAGCTGGTATTGAAGTCCTATATATAATTCTAACCTCTCTGTGGGCTTCGCCACCAACCGACCAAACCTACGTATCTAGCCTTGTCCGTAGAAAACTGCCTAGGGAACACCTTGACACTTATGTATATATATATATATATATATATATATATATATATATATATATATATATATATCTGTGTGTGTGTGTGTGTGTGTGTGTGTGTGTGTGTGTGTGTGTGTGTGTGTGTGTGTGTGTGTGTGTGTGTGTGTGTGTGTGTGTGTGTGTGTGTGCGCGTGTATACTGTATAAATATATATATAAAACTCATACTATGCAGTCAACACAAATCACAGTATGTACACGACTTTATATTTCACAGAACACCATTGCAGAGTTCCTAATAGACGAAAACATTTAATTTTCCGTCATCTTAAAACATTATTATTTTCTAATGTAACCATCAAACATTGATGCCTGCATGAAATAACACTACGCACACACTCTTCCTCCAATCCTGTCTCAAAATACTCCTCCGCTTTACTTTCTCTCCCCAGGACGACTAAATGCTCTCCGGCTCTGAGATCAAAAGCCATCCAAAGGGACAGGACTCAGATTCCTCTCGAAAGTGGAACATCCTTGCCATCTTCCACCTCTAAGAACTTGTCGAGAAACTCACTTTTACAAGGCCTGACGTTATGTCACTCCGCGTTTACGACTCCTCGAGCGTCGACTTATGAAACGGTCAAAACGACATGACGTCACGTCGTCTGCTGCCCTACGGGCACGAGCGTAATGCTCACAGCAAGATCCATGAAAACCGTATAAATCTTGACTCTTACTCAAATATTTCTTTTCCATATTCACAAACTAGCAACGCGTAATGGAAAAGCATTGTAGATGAAATATATATACACATTAATCCCTTCAGCAAAGTGACGTATTCTGTGGATTTTGTTCTGTCTGAGGGAAGCCGATTTCAAGCAGCTCTGGAGTTGGTTCTAGCTGGAAGCGGGTCTCGATCGACCTCGAGGTCCTTCAGGCTAGAGTCCCCCTCTCCCTTCAGAAACAAACAATCACCCCCCCTCAGCCAGAGGAAAGACCATAAAGTACACCACATGGAAGACAGCCTCTTCCGTACCGAATAACACGTTTCCTCTTAATCCTGGTTGGCTTTAGACTATTCTATTACTCTCTGGCACCTCCTCTTGGTGGCCTCTGGTTGTCCGTTGTGGCCCACTGGGCTTCGATCTCGCCTCTTGGGCATATTATAATCCCAACCCACGACTATACGAGCGCACTGCCACTAGTCGCCGTGGCTACTCCGACACGCAGGGCAAAGGTGAGATACGAGACTTCACCGACGGCCAAAAGTCTCCTGATGTAAGGTCCTCACCGCCACCGCCTTGTAGAATAAAAAAAAAAAAAAAAAAAAAAACCGCTTAACGAAATTTAGTGATTATCATAGCCAAAGCTATATCATATAATTTCCTTAGGCGTAAATTGAACAATTATAAACATAAATATGATTTCAAGTACCAAAGTGAACTGATAAATACAAAAGAAATCAACCTGACGACTATAATTTTCTTTTCTTTTTTTAAACTGAGTCCTCCATTACTTCATGGCCCTCCTCTGCACTGACACTTGTCGACTGCCAGACTGATTGACTGGTTAGCTGAATGAATGACTGAGACTGACTGATTAACTGAAACTGACTGAGCGACTGACTGACTGGTTAGCTGAATGACTGACTGAAACTGACTGACTGACTGATTGAGACTAAGACTGACTGAGACTAACTGAAACTGACTGAGCGACAGACTGAGACTGACTAAGACTGACCGACTGACTGACAGAGACTAACTGAAACTGACTGAGCGACAAACTGAGACTGACTAAGACTGATTAAGAATAAGACTGACTGACTGACTGGCCTTGCTTCCTGCTCCGCTCAGGGTCTGTACAAGAACAGGTCAGTTCATCATAGGAAGACTGTCGCGCCTCCTCATGACGTCATATCACTACTCTTCTTTCTGAGGCTGAACTGACCCGTTCTTGTTTAGACCCTGGTCCTGTATGGCTCGAAAAGAAGACACCATGTTGTTTCTGTCTATCCGTCCATCCGTCCGTCTGTTGTGATTCATTTTGACAACTGCATCGAGAACAATCAAGGGATCTGTCTCGTCGTGACAGACTCGTCACGCACTACCTGCTGCTGCTACTGCTGCCGCTGTTAAAACCCCGTCAGTTATATTGCGAACGCTGATTGGCGTTTGTAATAACGCACTCGACAAATGATTGGCTGAAACTCTATGCATGTGAAAAGCTGAATGGTGTGTTACATGAGCTAGCTCTAGCTCTCTCTCTCTCTCTCTCTCACTCTCTCTCTCTCTCTCTCTCTCTCTCTTTCTCTCTCTCTCTCTCTCTCTCAGATTTCTCTCCCTTTCTGCTCTGCTCTGATTTGCTCTATTCCGCAAAGTTCAATCGTCTATTGCCAAGGCTGTTATACTTCTTCTACTCTTATGATTTCTTCGAATCAGGCAACCTCATCATACTCGTATATGAACTGCCTCAACTGCGTCAATCTCCTTCTCCTTTTCCCCCCTCTCTACTTTTCTTTCATCTCTCCATTATTTATGTTGGTTCCCCTTATTTTCCATTTCTTGTAATTTACTCATTCCATATCTTCCCTTCCCTTCCTTTTTATTCTTTTTAACTACAATTTCATCTTCCTTGTCTTCTCCCTTTGTTCCTTCCAGCCTCTATTTCTCTTCCCAAAAACATTTCGTTTTGTATATATATACATTATTGTTTTATGTAATATGATTTAATGTATATACAGTATACGTGGGTGTGCACTCAGTCTCCAAAACTCCCTTTTAGCAAACAAATTTTGCCAGAACGTCTTCCTCCTCCTCCACCCACATCTCTCTCTCCCCCTTTCTTCGTTTCTTATCCCAACGCTCCTCCTATATCCCGAGCGAAACACAACACACACACACACACGCGCACACACGCTCAAACACACACACACACACACACACACACACACACACACACACACACACACACACACACACACACACACACACACACACACACACACACACACACACACACACACACACACACACACACGACTCGGTGGCGCAGTTGGTAGAGCGATGAACTACGAGCATGGTGGTGCGCGTAGTGCTTGGTTCGAATCCTGCCCAGGGCCGAAATTATTTCGGTGCAGCTGCGCTTCGGGTCGTTACTCTGACTCTCGTGGGCGGGGAGTTGGGTGTGTGTGTGTGTGTAAGGTCATAGCATTACCCATATATCGGACCTACGAGCTCTGAGCTCTCTTCCAGGAGGGAAATAGCTGTCGATCACGAGTCCAACACGTAATCCAAAGACCAAGGTGAATACACACACACACACACACACGCCGGGCAGCGCTTCATTCCCTTACCTCGACGACCTATGTCTGCTTCAATTTACTTTTTGGCGCCCCATATCTCTTATCCCTATTCTCGCCAAAAGATATTTGCCTCCATGGTCACCCACATCTCTTTCATGACTCCCTCTCCGTCCCCCTCTTACTCCCTATTACTCCCCAATTCAACATTCTTCGTGGAATCTCTTATGTCATCTCTTCTCTCCTCCTATTCATTACACTTTCTATGTGCGCCCCTGCCTATGGTATCAAGAGGTCTACTTCCTGTCTACGTCATATCGAGTTCGGAATCTTAGCTCCCGAACTCCAGACTCTGCCACGGTAGCCAAGCTTCTCCTCTACATAACCTAAGGGTCTGCGTTACAGTACATTAACTGATACATGACCGCAGACTCTTACGTCACAGAAGTCAAAGCTCTTTACGACAGAGCTCGAGGTTATTCGTTACCGAACTCAGATTCTTCGATGCCGAAGGTCTTTGTTATCGAACTCGGGATCTTCATCGCTTAACTGGAGCTCTTTGTCATCGATCACATGTCTTGACTTAGCGTATGCAGCGTTACCGAACTCGTTCTCTTCGGGGACTACATATAAGTTCATCAAAGCGAACAGAAGTGTAACATCTGACTACAAAAATCGAGGTCGTATAATACAGGCTACACGGCATTTGACCCAAGCAGTGTGGCGGGTAGGAGGGTGCCCCCTCATCCCTAAGGTGCTAAGGTGGAAAAGGGGTGAGTGAATTAATATTTTGTAGTGAGGGTGTGGTTTGAATCCCCCTTCCTATACATTTAAAATAGGGAGGAAACCACAGATATATATCAATATACATTTTCTGATTTCCTTGGGCTTTGACTTCGTGGTCTTGCTCGCCATGGTAGTCCCTCCTTCCAAAGAAGGGCTTAATTCTCTCTTCTTCCAACTCGAGACTTAGATTCCAACCACACAGACAGACTGGCAGCTGTAAAGTCTCCTTCGTCTCCGGTTCTGCCTCTCACCCTCAACCACTTGAGCTCCTTACCTCCGCCCTTAGTACACATTTCCTTACTTTCTACCTCTACCAATCTACTACTCCATCTCCACCTCCCTTTACACCGCTCCACCTCTCCTCCCTCCACTATAATTCCCCAACACCTTCTTTCACCAACACACCTCTCCCCACATCATTTGTCCCTTCCTTCCTTCCTTCCTTCTTTCCATCCTTCCTTCCTCCCTTCCTTCCTTATTTTCTTCCTTCCTCCCTTCCTTCTTTCGTTCCTACCTTCCTTCCTTCCATCTTTCCTTCCTTCCACCCTTCCTTCCTTCCTTCCTTCCTTCTTCCCTTCCTTCCTTCCTTCCTTTCTTTCTTCCTTCCTTCCTTCCTTCCTCCCTTTCTTCCTCCCTCCTTTCCTTCCTTCATTTCTTCCTTCCTTCCTTCCTTCCTCCCTTCCTTCCTTTCTTCCTCCCTTCCTTCCTTCCTTCCTTCCTTCCTTCCTTCCTTCCTTCCTTTCTTCCATTCTTCCTTCCTTTCTTAATTCCTCCCTCCCATCCTTCCTTACTTCTTTCCTCCCTCCCTTCCTTCCTTCCTTCCTTCCTTCCTCCCTTTCTTCCTTCCTTGATATACCTCTACGCTACCTTCCTCACCCTCCTCTCTGTCTCAGTCCATAATATCTCTCTCTTCTTCTCTCACTCTTCTCCTTGGATCCACCTCGACCACCCACCACACCTCGACCACCCACCACACCGCGACACCACCACCACCACCACCACCACCACCACCACCACCACCACCACCACCACCACCACCACCACCACCACCACCACCACCACCACCACCACCACCACCACCACCACCACCACCACCACCACCACCACCACCACCACCACCACCACCACCACCACCACCACCACCACCACCACCACCACCACCACCACCACCACCACCACCACCACCACCACGAGACGACACGTAATAGCTCGAAGGCGGAGGCACTCAGCGGATCAACTACGGTGAGTTTTTGTCTCTGACGTAAAGCCGCTCTGGGAGACGACAGGTGTGACTGCAGTAATGGTTGTGTTTCGTTATGTGGCACTCCTGCCAAAGCAAAGTATAGAATAACTGAACAAGTATACGGATGGTATGGCATATGATGGTATTGGTCATCATAGTATTGGTGTGGAATAGTAATAGTAGCAGTAATGGGACAAATAGTAGGGTTGAGTTAGTTGTAATGGTGATGGTGTCGACCTTGATTATCCATTCGAGGGATCAGACTTGAGTTCATGTGGGATCTCGATTGATCGAGACATCCTTATCTATCATTTATTCATTTATGTATTGAATTATTTGATCTATTTATCTATTCATCGTTTTATTCATCTGTCTATTTTCGCACCGGATCTGCCATTCAGCCAGACACGAGACAAATCCAGTTTAGGTATGCGCGGTATAGTTCCAAATTCAAGGCATCTATATCTGTCATTTGTTAATTTACGTATTTATCTATTTAATCTATTTATCTATTCCTCTTTTTATTTATTTATTTATTTATTTATTCATTTATTTATCTTCGTACTAAATCTACCATACAGCCCGACACGCGATGAATCCAGTTCAGGTATGCGCGGCAGAGCTCCAAATTCGGACGGCTCTGCGCAGGTGGGGAACAGCAGCGACCTTCCCCACCCCACGCCGCCCTGACCTCTCCATCCTTTTTTGTCTCAAACTCGCTCAGTCCTAAATTCTGCGGACACTCGGGGCTCGTTATCTTTTTTGCCTCTGGTCTTCTCTTCTCCTGAGCGCCGACCTACTCTCCCACCCCAGCTCACCCTCCCGCCACGCCTCTGAGACACACACACAAAAAAAAAAAAAAAAAGGGGGGGGAGGTAGGAGGAGGGGAAGGACAAGAGGCCGCTACTTAATCTCCAATTTTTTTTACTCGTCCAGCACTCAAAAGTTTAGTCGCTTCGTATCATCTTTTACACTCCTTGAGCTCGTGGCCAAAGAAAAAAAAAAATATCAGATGGACAAAAAATAAATAGATAAAATAAAAAAAAAAGATAAAAATGAATAGACAAGTAAAATAAAAAATAAATAAATAAATAAATAAATAAAGATAAGTAATAATAAATAAAAAATAAAATGAAATAAAATAACAGGAAATGGGGCAAGGAAAATGGGAAGAAGAGGAAAAGCCAGTAGATAAAAAAAAAAATATATATAGAGGAAAATATATATATATATATATATATAAAAGGAGGAGAAAGTGGAGTAAGTAATAAAAGATGGTAAAAGTATACACTTCAACCAATAACATGCATCTATTAAAAGACCCTTTCCCCTTATAAGTAGGGTGGCTCAAGAACATGACACCGAAAAACTTATCCCGACCAAAACGAGTCTTTTTCATTCAGCTGGGGAATGGATGGCCGCAACGATCCCGCCCCACCAAGGGTTTATTACAAAGGATTAGAAAGGCGGAGCATGCCGACAGGAGACCTTTTGGTCCATATCTAGGTCGGATGCAAAAAAATCATAATAATGATAAATGAATAAATAAAAAGATATAATAATGTAAATAACACATCACGAGGAACCCTCTCAACACAGCGTCGTTTTGATTTAATTTTGTCTGAAAAAACTCGATTCTATTTAGCGAAGGGATGGCGCTCACAGTAAGTACAGGACTGTATCATCCCAGAGTGCTGAAGCTAACGGTGGTATTCTTAAAAAAAATCTTTCCTTATAAGAATCTTATATAAATCCTTGGAAGGGAAAGATTTATATAGGAAACAATTTTTTTAAGAATATCACCGTAAGATTCTTACGATGGTATTCTTAAAAGATCTTTCTCTGTATAAATTTTATATAAATTCTTGGACGGGAGATATTTATATAAGAATTTTTTTTTTTAAGAATACAACCGTAAGATTATTACGGTGGTATTCTTAAAAAAATCTTTCCTTATACAAATATTCCCCTTCCAAGGATTTATATAAGATTTATATAAGGAAATAATTTTTTTAAGAATACCACTGTAAATTGTTCCTCTGGAGTAAAACTGTTTAGGGGACCTTAAGTTTAGTTCTCGCTCACAAGTGAGGCTCACATAAAGTCTCCCCAACGGGGAAACAACGGAATTGCCTCATGAAAATTAATATTCATGTGTACAAGTTGCCTTTATATGGCAAGTTCTCCTATATATGGGGGGACGGAGAGGGGGGGTCGCCGATTTAATGAAGCGGCCTTGCTGTGGATGTGCTATGTCCTGCGACACTGCTTCTGACCCAGGGCAGTGGACAGGGTGCAGGGATGACCCGTCATCTAGGAGGTGCTAAGATGGGAGGGAGGGTGGAGGGGTGTGGAGTGTTTTCGGGGATGAAATGGGTGGGAATGTTTTTGTGCCTTGTCCTTTTTGGCTACCCCCCTGGTAAGGGGAAAAAAAGCCTTGGTATATGTATGTACATACATATGTATGTATGTACAAGTTGCCTATACACGGCAAAGGAAACATGGACTGGGAGTGAAGCTTTTATTCCTGACGTTGCGTTTGCTTTGAAAAAGTCAGTAGACGAAACGTCAGGAATAAACGCTTTACTTCCAGTCCATGTTTCCTTTGCCGTGTTTAAGCAAATTGCCTCATACTTAAGCGCACATAGCCTCTCTGTGAATGATCCGCCGCCTCTGTGCTCCTGGGACGACGGGCCGGAAGTAAGCGAGCCTAATCAAGTTAAGTACCTCGAACAGTGGTAAGAAGCGGCAAGGTGGTGGTAGAGATGGTGAGGTATTGTTGGTGAGATGTTGGTGCTGGTGGAAAATACACGCTTGACTGTACGTGTGTACACACAATCACATACAATGCATTGAGGGGGTGGGAGAGAAAATCAAGGTCTATGGCATAGGAGGAAAAGTATTTGAATGGATTAGTGACAGAAAACAATGAATCACGATTGATGGTGTAAAATCCAAATGGGGTAGTGTTACTAGTGTAGTTCCCCAGGGCTCGGTTTTGGGTCCCTTATTGTTCATTATGTATATAAACGACTTGGACAATAGGATTAATAGTGATTCTAGCATGTTTGCGGATGACACTAAAATAACACGTCATATTATATCTGGGTAAGATACTGGGATACTGTAGGAGGATCTTAATATATTGTTTGCATGGTCGGAAAAATTTAAAATGGACTTTAATCTCCCAAATGTAGAGTGTTAAACGTGAGATTACACAACCCAGCTAATATATTAAAAGAAAACAGAATGTGAAGATGAATTTGGAGTGTAAGTCCAGACTTTAACAAGGATGATGTAGGCAAGGTCATCATATTAAGGCAACTGGACAGGATTTGTAGTAATGGACTTAGATTGGACAAATTTAGGTTTAAGAAGGAAATAATTATGAACTGGTTTACCAAGAGTGTGGTTAACGAATGAAATATACTCAGTAACCAAGTAGTGAGTGCTGAAACAATGGATTGTTTTAAGAAGAGATTAGGTAGCTTTATTGATAGGGATGATAGTAAAGGATATGGCACTGTCTAGTGTAGGCCTTACGGTCCTTTGCAGTCTTCTCCGTTCTTATGTTGTTATATTCTTAAGTGTGCCTGCTTTCGAGATGATTTTAGGACTGACGATAAGAGACAGGCGGAAGTTTACTACACGACCTGACACGACCCAGACTTGACGAAGTGTAGAACAGGACCCAGGCGAAGGAAACAAGGTAGAAAGCCTCTTGACACAGTCGAGAAGGTGGTGCTCCGTGTGTTGTTCCCGCAATCGCACAAGGAACTCACGCCTTGGAATAGCAGCCATCGGGAAATATTCCCTTCATAACCGTGTTCGCCTAATCCCCTTCCAAAGCTCCCTTCTTTCGCATATTCTCTTCCTCCTGTTCAGTCTCCTCATCCACCTTCCGTTCGCATGGTTTCGTCATTGATTCGACGAGGCCGCTCATTCGTCATCATCATCATCACATCAAAGACGAGGACCGAATCAGCGCAGCCGACCGTCAGGTGGCCCACGAAAGGATCAAAGCGGCTGAACTTTCTGTCTTAGTGACATCTGCATTCGCCGAATAATTTCAGCTAAACTGTCATTCAAAGTTTGAAAGTCCAGGAAATCTATCTAAAGTCAAGCGAATAAGAACATAGCTACAAACCAAAGCATTCCTATACGAGTCAATGAAATAGTGAACATAATGACGCCATTATCTACTAGACCTGTATGACATCACGTGCATCTGTTATAGTAAAGAACCCTTGAACATTGGTAAATTTTAGATGCAATTCTGGCTCTCGTTAGTTTTGAGTCAAAAGACGTCTGACCTCGTATAGAAGAAGTTGAAGCCGTCTCAACCAATCCGTAAGCTATTTCATGTAAATGCCTTGCACTGTCCAGGTACGAAACGGATACCTTCAATTTCCTGCATGCATTACCAAAATTGAGTTCTTGCATGCGAGTCTCCAGGCCTGTGTACTTGACTTAGCACAAGTGCACCTATTGTGTGTTTGTACCATCCGAACTGGAACACTTCATGCAATAATGAAAAACTAACAAACCTGCGTGTCTTTAAATGACCTCGGATGCTCGTAATAAAGTACGCTCCCCAGACCTCTCCCTTTCCCTTCCCCACATACTCTTTTTCTTTCATCTTTCCTCTGAATTATCCCCTCTCCCCCTTTTTGCCATCGGCCAACGGTTGTCGCCCCTTCTCTGTTGCCCGTACTTCTGGGCTCCTTGATACTTCTACTACATTCTTTTTATACTTCTTTATCTTTCTTCTTGTGTGTGTGTGTGTGTGTGTGTGTGTGTGTGTGTGTGTGTGTGTGTGTGTGTGTGTGTGTGTGTGTGTGTGTGTGTGTGTACGCGTGTGACTGCGTACGTGTATATGCGCGTATTTGCATATGTGTGTGTGTACACGTATGTATAATATCACACACACACACACACACACACACACACACACACACACACACACACACACACACACACGCACACACACACACACACACTACTACAAGAATTAATGAATGAATGAATGGATGAATGAATGAATGAATGAATGATTACCTAACGTCCGTCTCTCAGATGCGGTTGGGCTTTTGGGGTATGAGGGACGTTTACCCCAATGGGTCTTCGTTACCATCACGGCATGTCTGTTCAATCTGTGAGGGAGGGAGAGAGAGGGAGGGAGAAGGAGGAGGGGAGAGATGGGAGGTACGTAGAGTGAGAGAGAGGGAGGAAAAGAGAGAGTTTCTTGCGTGCTGGTGCGATCCCAACAGAGTGACTACAATAAGTCAAAGAAACTGTTTTTTTCTGACACCACTTACTGTGCTACCTACTGCAGAATGGACTTTCCTGCCCCTACTCTCCAGCTTTCTCCCTCCTTCCGCCCCCTCATTCCATCCCGCTCACTCTCATTCATCCCTTCCTCCTTATCTCCCTCTTCCTCCGTTTCGTCCCTCCCTCTCTCTTCCTCTTCCTCTTCTTCTGTCTCTCTCGGCGGCCAACGCTGGACTCGCTTCACCGTTGGCTCGCCACTTTCCGGCCTCCTTTATTTTCGTGCTGAAAATTTCTTCACAGATTTCAAAGTTTACTTACCTGTTTACATATGCGAGTAAGTGCGTGCATGCATACCTATATCTCTTCTCTATAACGTACATGCTAGCACATGTGTGCACGGTGTTTTCTTAGCACAGCGAGAATAATTACGTGCGCCATACCCCATCTGGAGTGTTTGGATTTTCCACGAACTCATGAATTACGATCCTACGTTATTTGTTTGTAGAAGAATTTTTTTGAAGTCTTAAACATACTGTTGGAGGAGAAGGAGTGGTATTTGATTTCTTTTCGATACTCGTTGCCTCGAATTTAACTCAAGGTACTCGTCCGTGCTCCTGTATCTAATGGGGTAGATATAGGAAATTCAAGTAGTAGCTGTGACAAAACAACACACAGTCAAAATTTGGATCTTTATACATGATTGTCTATCCTGTCATGTAAAAGCGCTATTTCACATACACAGTAGTTACATATTTGTTTTAGACAAATACTGACAGACTAAAATATCTATACAAGTGAAGTTATTTGTATCAATAGTGACTATAAACCTTTTTGTCATCCCCTCACCTGCAAAAATCCTGAGACAAAGAAAAAAAAAAAAAAGCCTCAAGGCTCTAAAACGCAGGTGAATCAATTACCTTGAGTTTGCTTTCTCGGACACACGTGACAATTGTTACGTCACCATCGGAGGTCGTTGAAGAATGGACTTGCGGTCTTCGTATTCAAGGACAGAATCCAAAAACACATGAACACGTCCCTTGTAGGAGTGCCTACGAGGTGACCAGTTAAAAGTGCCTTATAAAGTGCGCTCGATACGAGTTCTTTGTAGGAAGGCCTCCTTGTCTGAGTGCCTGACAAAAAGTTCTCCGAAGTTCCTCCCACGAGTGCCTCGTCGGATGCCACAAATATCTAACGCAGTGCCACCTGTGAGGGCCTTACAGTAAGGTGCCATCACGGGCAGGTGTTATGAAAATGGGGCCATCGCTAACGACACTATAAAAGGCCCAACCACGCCACGAGGTAATCAGGGCAACATGAGCACCATGATAGCTAATGCATATACACATAGTACGAGGCAGGTCTTGCGGCTTGCACAACATTCACTGTGTGAGACCGACAGTCAATATGTTGGTTTCGACATAATAGCTCCACGAAGCCAGCGGGGGCACAGCCACATAGCAACAAAAGATGAAGATTCCATTGCAAGTGGCATTCATGCAAGATCATTTGGTATGTGATCCAGGAGGTTGTGTACACGAATCTCAAATGATAGTGAATGCATCACGTGGGACAACAATATAATGTAGAACCAATTTATGTGTAAAACACTAGCGTACACACACACACACACACACACACACACACACACACACACACACACACACACACACACACACACACACACACACACACACACACACACACACACACAAACAACAAACACACACGCAGTCCTTCAGACGCCCAACTTTTTTTCATGTTCCACAATACAGACGTTTCATATTATGATAGTCCATTGATTAACATACAAGTGTTGATTTGTGACGCCTAATTTGCTTTCTCGATTCTCTCTCCCCCTAAATTTTACACCATATTGGCTTCATGCCTGTTCCTTTCTTTTGTGACACAAAGTCTGACTGAAATGGCCCCACCAATTTGTTTTATTTTATTTTATTTCATTTTATTTTATTTTATTTCATTTTATTTCATTTTATTTTATTTTATTTTATTTTATTTTGTTTATTTTTTTGTTTTAATGGCTTTATGGTTAGTTTTGTAATCAGGGCAGTGCTTACTGTACCTCCTTTTGTTTCTCTTTCACTCTTCTTTCCTTTAACTCTCTTCGTTTGTTTCTTATTCTTCCTCAATCATCTACCATGTGGTCGTCTTCATTCATGCCTTTTTTTTTCTTCTTCCCATATTCGGCCTACTATAATTAACGGCCTCTAAATCCTTCTTTTCTTCTTCTTCTTCCTCTATGTTCTTTGTCTCTTCACTCCCACGTAAACTCCACATCCTCCTGATCCTCCATAGCACTTTCATTTGTTTCAATTCCATTTCTCCTAAGTCACATCTTGCACGTTCACCCACCTCCTCACTTTCATATTCTGCCCCACTGCTGGTCGAGAGGTCCTCTCTACTGGGCTCTTTCTCGCATAACGTGTTCGCAGATAAGACTTCTTTGCATTTAATTAGTGCGACAGTATTCATGAGCACTTTATTAGCAGTACCAGTGGATGGAATATCCAATTAATGAATTTGTATTTCCGTGTTGGGTGTTAAAACGAAGAATATGTTGAATTCAGTCCTAATTTGCATGTTTTGACGCATGGGAACCCAATAATCACGCGTATATTAAACATTTTATATCTGGAATAGCTTCTACTGAATTGGAAGAGTAGGTGAAGTGCAGAGCACAGCTAGAGGGACTTGTAAAAGACGAATTGCGAAGGTCTTACGTCTTCTGTATCAAGTGGCACTTCCACAGCGTTCTCCTTTCCTTCCGACCTTTACTTGTCCTCTTCTTTCTCCTTCTCCTTGTGCTCCTCGACCTCGTCCTCCTCCTCCTTCTCTTCTTCCTCCTCCTCCTCCTCCTCTTCCTTATTCTCCTGCACCTTCTCCCCTCCCTCCTCTTCGTTTCCAGTGTAACCTTTTGCCCCGTCCTTTCTCCAAATGTTCCAGACTTTCATTCCTGAACTTTTACTTTTTCCAGGTTTTTTGTTTTGATTTCTTTCTTCCACCATTGTTTCCCCTCCTTTTTTATTTCCCCTTTTTCTCCTTCTTCCCCACCTCGGTTTTACCCTAGTCTTTTATTACATATCGATGTTTTTCCTCCCTCACCGTCTCCCCTCTTCTCGCCACGTCAATTCTTTTTCCATGCCCTTCACCCCCTCTGACATCCCCTTCTGCGTCTATCCTCGGTCTCCCCTTCTTCCTTTCGTTCCCCTTCTTCCTTTCGATCACCTTTTCTACCCCCCCCCCGACACTCTTCCCCTTTCCTGTTCCCTAACAGGCCATTTTACTTTTCCCCCTTCTCCTCTCCCAATGACCCTCCCCTTTCTCTTTTCCCGAAAAGATTTTTTTTTCGTTTTGTTTGAAAACATTGTTTAGCGGCATCGACCACAGTAGCAATTTGTCGTGCCAGACGTACGATGTCAACTATTTGGTCGTGATAGTAGAATACCGACGGACGGGCTGGCTTCTGAAGATTTAATCACACTGTTAGAGACATTCTTCGCGCATGGCGTTATATTGCCCAAGACTTCTGGGACCCCCTGATTTACACTCCAGTTCTTCAATGTGAGAGAAAGGTCTTTGTGGTGAAAAGGAATAAGATGACCACAACGAAGGCGAAGCCAAGAAACGCGTCAATAAGTTAGCCAAGAAACGTACCAATAAGTTCACTCGAACCAGCCCCAAATAAGCCACCAAACGATTTATTCGGCTTAAATTGCGTTTTTAACGGCTTTTTAACGGCCACCCATAATTTGAATGGGAATGTCGCGCCTCTTCCGACCACGAAAAGCTTTCAATGTTTGTTTTCCTTAGTTACGGTCCGGGACTCCAAGCGGCCATTCGAGCGTGGAAATGTTTCTTGCCCTTGATGGGTGAATAAAAGGGAGAATAAAATGTGCGAGATTGCTGCGTCTGCAAAGAGGCGCCGAGTTCGTCAGTCGGCAACCGGAAACTGACTTAAAATAGGAGTGAGAGAAAATGGGGAGAGGGGAGATGAGAATGAAGATATTCAGGGAAACCCCAGTGTAAGAGTATTAAATTACAAATACAAGATTATGTATCAGGAAAATCAAAACCCGATGATATTAGTTTAAGATAGAAACTGACTTAAAATAGGAGTGAGAGAAAATGGGGAGGGGGGAGATGAGAATGAAGATATTTAAGGAAACCCCAGTGTAAGAGTATTAAATTACAAATACAAGATTATGTATCAGGAAAATTAAAACCCGATGATATTAGTTTAAGATAGAAACTGACTTAAAATAGGAGTGAGAGAAAAGAGAGGGGAGATGAGAATGAAGATATTCAGGGAAACCTCAGTAAGAGCATTAAATTACAAATACAATATCATGTACCCGGGAAATAAAAACCCATGATATCAATTTAAGAGACAATCATATGATACAAGGAAAGATAATTAAAAAAAAATGAAAATAAAAAAGGAGGGATGGGGACGCAGAAAACAAGATCTCAGATGAATTCCAGGTAACCCCCCACCCCCCGAGTCCGTCAGCCGGCAGCCGGAAACTGACTTAAAATAGGAGAAAATGAGGAGGGGGGGGGAGATGAGAATGAAGATATTTAAGGAAACCCCAGTGTAAGAGTATTAAATTACAAATACAAGATTATGTATCAGGAAAATTAAAACCCGATGATATCAGTTTAAGATAGAAACTGACTCAAAACAGGAGAGAAAATGGGGAGGGGGGGGGATGAGAATGAAGATATTCAAGGAAAACTGCTGTATAAGAGCATTGAATTACAAATACAAGATTATGTATCAGTAAAATTAAAACCCGATGATATCAGTTTAAGAGATAATCATGCGATACAAGGAGGGAGAAATTTTGTCTAAAAAACAAATTGCAAACGAATGAAGGTAGGAATGGGGACGCAGAAGACAAGACCTTAGATGAATTCCAGATACTCCTTCCCCCCCGAAGTTGAACAGAAAAAAGGAACGCCCCTTTTCTTGATTTAAGAAATAGACATTTATTTCAATGTCAGGATTACTCAAAGTATTGCTAGTCAGGAAAATGTGACTTGCAAAAATTAACTAGTCCAATAGATATGCAAAAATCCTGTTCTATTCTTACAGATATAAATTAGAAATAAAGAATATTCTTTCGTCAATACAGTATAGAGATTACTGGCCTTGGTTGATACTTGTTATAAATCAGTGGTTCCCAAACTTTTTTTGGCCACGACCCAAATCCAGATCTGTTGAAGATGTGACGACCCAAGCATCAAAAAGCAATTTCGAAAGTCTTCTTTTATTGAAAACACAAGTGTAGGGAAGCTTTTGATTGAAATTATTTTTTTCTTTAACAAGGTCTCGGGACCCATTCTTGAACACTTCGTGACCCATAGTTTGGGTCGCGACCCATAGTTTGGGAATCGCTTTCATAAATAAAGACAAACGATACCAGGTGGGGATGGGAACACCACGAACAACACAGAATTTTTCGCGTGGGGAGAGAGTGAGTAGACAAATAGTAGCCATCGCAAAATTTACAAATAATAAAATATTTGGTCGAACAACACAAAATCTGCACGGGGGCGGGGGTTACAGTAAAGAGTAGACATTACAAAGTTCACAGCTAATAAAACATTTGGTCGATCAACGCTATTTTTTATTTTTGCGCGCACGGTGGCAGCCGATATAAAATTTGCAAATAACACAGTCCGCTTGGTTGAACCAGGTCACCTGCAATAAATAACATAACGGGGACGTCCAACTAAAACTCGTAGAGCAAAGTGGAACACAGTCAGACACTTCGAGCAACGGTGGGTCCGGACTCGCCCGAAGTGCATTTCATCCAAAACAAAATTCGAAAAGATTAAAGAAAAAAGAAAAAAAAAAAAAAAAAAAAAAAAAATAATAGATAAATAAATAAATGAATAAATAAATAGATAAATAAATAAATAAATGAATAAATAAATAGATAAATAAATGAATAGATAAATAGATAAACAAATAGATAAATAGATAGATGAATAAATAAATAAATACATGAATAAATGAAAATAAACAAATAAATAAACAAAATAATAATAATAATAAAAATCACTGCGTGTGGACAGCTGAAGAAAGATTTTTCACTAGATGTTATCGGTCTACAACATTATACGAATATAAACGTGCCTTTACTTAATAACAGCATGAACGAGTTGTAGCCAGAGGACCCATCCGGTCTTCGCAGGAGGGTCACAACCATCCTCATAACCTTCCTGAGCCGGCCGTTTTCATCGGTTTCTCAATCTGGCCGCTGTCTCCACAAAATTTCATTAAGTTGAAGAAACTCCCATTCTGCACAAATCTGAAGCCCTTTGTTCCTCTGTGCAGGCGTGCATGTTTATGTATGTATATATGTATGTATGTATGTATGTATGTATGTATGTATGTATGTATGTATGTATGTATGTATGTAGTTATGTATGTATGTATGTGTGTATGTATGCATCTATGTATGTCCGTATGTATGAATGAATGTATGTATGTATGTATGTATGTATGTATGTATGCATGTATGCATCTATGTATGTGCGCATGTATGAATGAATGTATGTATGTATGGTATGTATGTATGTATGTATGTATGTATGTATGTATGTATGTATGTATGCATGTATGCATCTATGTATGTGCGCATGTATGAATGAATGTATGTATGTATGGTATGTATGTATGTATGTATGTATGTATGTATGTATGTATGTATGTATGTATGTATGTATATATGTATGTATGTAAGTGCAGTAAGCATGCATATACAGTATCTATGTATGCATGATATCTATATATTTATATATGTACTTGTGCGTGAGTGCGTGTGTCTAATGTTTATGTCACAGGCGTACCACAAACTTTGAATATGGAGGTAGTGGTCCACTAATTACTCAAGCATACACCAGGGTGGAAGGTAATTGCCTAAAATAGGAACATTAGTCTCCCTCCGATAATATTTGTTGCTTTCCGCCGGGAGAAAGCCATTATTCAAAGGGCAAACATTAACTCGAGAACAGGATAACAATAAACCCAGCAGTTTCAGGCCATGAAGAAGAATTTTTTCGATAAGACGCGGCTCTGATCACGCTCGACATGAGCTCTGCAGCGGGCGAGAAACACAGACTCTCCTTCGACATTTGCCTCTGTTACCATATCCCTCACTACCGCTGCCAAGACAGACACGCTTCTGTGGTGTTGCACATTTTTGTTTCCAATTGATAATAATACTTTAGTCATACTTTGGTCCGTCTGTCCAAGTCATCTGTTCAGTGCATAGGCAAAAAATACCAACACTTTAAAAACTGGGGCTTAATGTCACAAACCTCACCTTATTTCGGTGTCTAACAAATCAAGTACAAAGTATCCTAAACATACTTAGGGCAACCAAAACAAGAAGTAACAACTATTACCTGTTGGGAATCGATACAGGACTCCATACTCAAGAGATAGGACGAAGCTGAACGCATCTCAAGAGTCCCTGAGAGTAATATAAATCATGATGACTGCCACGCACCACAGTTTACCATATTACTTTGCCACTGGGTTCGACTTGTCCTACCCGCCTTTTTTTAATGTAGCCCATCACGTTTCTGACATATCACACTTCTGACGCACCACAGCCTGACCTACTGCGCTCCTGTCATGACAGCCTGATACAACAGAGCCTGATCCATGATAGTCTAATCTACCACATTTCCAACACGAAGCATTTCTTACCACTGGGTTTGACACCCACAGCATTCGTGATGTACACACACACACACACACACACACACACACACACACACACACACACACACACACACACACACACACACACACACACACACACACACACACACACACACACACACACACACACACACACACACACACACACACACACACACACACACACACACACACACACACACACACCTCGTGGTGCAACTGGTAGAGTTCCCGGCTGCCACTATGGTGGTCCGGGTTCAAATCCCGCCCAGGGCTGAAATAATTTCAACATCGCTGCGCTACGGGTTGTTACTCCAAATTTCGTGGGCGGGGAGTTGGGCGTGTGTGTGTAGGTGTAAGGTCACAGCATTACCCATAGATCGGTCATATATGAGCTCTGAGCTCTCTTCCGGTAGGGAAATAGTTGTCGATCATGAGTCCAACACGTGATCCAAGACCTTGGTGAATCACACACACATACACACCGTGAAACATGGCTGACCACACTTTTTATCTCAACGCTGTCTGTACCGTTTCCCCCACCCACCTCCTCCTCCTCCTCCTCTTCATCCTCCTCCTCCTCCTCTTCATCCTCCTCCTCTACCTGAGTGTCACCTATCAGGTCACCACTCTCTTGCCACAGTTGAAGTTTCCAAGAAGACTCATCAAAGTTGCATCTGACCTGAATTCCACAAAGTATTCTTCGTCATTTACGTCCTTTCCATGTATGACACGGCTTTCACATATCAGAGAAAAGAGACACCAAACACAATTAAAAAAAATCAATACACGACAAAAGCCAAGCACGGATAACAAAGCAAAGGTACTGCTTGGGATTATATAAAGAATTATGTATCATACATCTGTCGTCACAAGTTATGTCGCAATAATCCTCATGTATGAGGAGCAAATGCCATCAACAATAATAGTAATCAAACAGACGAATCGAAATATATCTGCTTAACTGTAAACAATTCCAGAAAAAAATGGAAGGAGTATTTGCTTCCTCGGCGTTCCAGGCCGATTAAATTATACAATGAATGGAGCGCACGTGACCAAAACCTTGATATCTTGTTTACCAGAGCAATGAAACAGCTATAAAAAGCTGTTCAAACTAATTGATTATTCAACAGTACCACGTCTGAATGAGGATTGTACAGAAAGGATATGAGTGCTTCTGTATGTCTCTGCACCCGTTTACTTTGAGGCACAAAAGTATAGAATATTACATTTGTACGAACACACAATTTCACATACACAGACATACACATAAACACAAACACACACACATATAAACACAAACACACACACATAAACACAAACACAAACACACATACACACACACACACACACACACACACACACACACACACACACACACACACACACACACACACACACACACACACACACACACACACACACACACACACACACACACACACACACACACACACACACACACACACACACACAAATACGAATCAACCAGTTTTACCTTTACTGCATTCTCAAGTGGTTCCATGTTGCCTCATACCTAATGTCCGTGTTATCGAAGACTCAGGACTATTGGTTTTGTTTCAGTGGCTAAATGAATATTTGTTTGCTGGAAGCAAAGAGAGAAATAATTTAATTTCTACATACATAAAATATCCTTCTTTTCATTTGTCCCTCTCTAATTCTCTTCATCACCATCCGAGCAAGATCATACATACCCGCATACACACACATACATACTCGCACACATATACGGCAGTGATCGATTTCAACTTAGAAACTTCTTCACCTGTACTATTTTGTTTAAAACGACGGCTCTCCATTCCCCTCCCAGTTTATACACACACATACATACTCGCACATATATACGGCAGTGATCGATTTCAACGTAGAAACTTCTTCACCTGTACTATTTTGTTTAAAACGACGGCTCTCCATTCCCTTCCCAGTTTCTCTCCTTTCCCTCTTCCCTTCCATACGGTGCCGCACACGTAAGCGGCATGAGGAGCAAGTGGATACGCGAGGCTGCCATATCGGCGTCTTGATGATATTTATTGTAGTTGCCCCTGCGTAATGACATACTCTCTAAACTGTCTTCATCACATTTTCTATGGTTATCAAAATTCACGGGTGAAAGAGAGAACGATCGATATAAGCGGTGACTATATTTTATGATGCGAGTATTATTACGACACATCGTACGTCTGACAGCTAATGCTGCCCGCGAGATTTTGAACCGGAGTGAAGAGGTCCTCGTTTCCTATCTCCTTATTATGCCTCCCACTACATATCCTTCTCCTTCATGTCCCGTCCCATCGCTCCTCTTCAGTACAGGACTCGCCCTCGAGGCCTCCACTTGTCTCCCAATAATTCACTGACTTGTAAATACTTCGCATTGACCAAAATTATAAGCACACATACTTAAGTTTAGGCGCATCTTTC